>NC_064849.1:40214963-40557650 GCF_024139225.1 Suncus etruscus | reverse complement strand
ATCGAATGTTTGTTCATGAGTGAATATGGTTATAATCCCTATTTTACTGAGGCAACAGAGGTACAGAAAAGTTAAGTGATTTCCAACTTTGCATAGCTAGACCTTATGCCGCCCTATACTGGACACAGTTGCACTATTTTTGAAACTTTATTTTTTGAAGCTATATTTTTTCAGGACCCTGAAAAAAAAGTACTAGGGAGAACAGGAGGACAGGAGAGGAAGTGAGGGAGGTGTGTATGGAAGGAAGCAAAAGAACAAAGGGAGGTTCTTCAAGTCAAAGCCAGGAGAGGGTCTCCAAGGATAAGTACCATTTGTGATTGGTGAAGTGTGAGGTTGGACACTTCATATGTCTATCCAGGGCTGCTTTGCTCCAGGACTACATTGCTTAATGCCCTGGCTGCAATTTGCTGGGACCTTGTTGCATCTCTGTTCAGAGACCATTGAGGGGCAATTTCTTCCCTCTAAGCTCCTTTCCTTGATCTTTTTGAAAGAAGGTCTGTTGGTTCAGTGTCTCCCTCCTCAGTCCTTCTTCTTCCATTCCACATGACATACCCTGATAGCTAGCTAGTTTCCTCATGTTCTGGGTCTTGGGGGCTGTCGTTTTCCCATGGACACCTAAATGCAAAGTACACCACCTTCCAGTTTATATCCTCTACTTTCCCTGGAGAACCTGGGTCTGTTCAATCCAATAAAATAGGTGAGGAATCTGGAACTGGGGATACATCTTTTTTTGTTGAGAATAGAATAAAGCAGATGACATGTCTTGGTATCTTCCTCTGGAATTTCTTATTTGCCCTCGCTACAGTGACAGAGCTTTTCTCCATTGGTCAGCTAGTCAGTAGAATTATGAACATGTCTGACCCTAAAACATACATTTATTACAACCATTGGTCAAAAATATATGGATAGTATTGCTAAAAGGGATGGCTAGTTCCAATAATATATTTTCTAAATCCAAAGTCTGGCCATCTTGGTTAAACATCTAATAGTACATCTCTGGTTTAGTTTTAAACCAATGATTTAAAGTATAATTTAGTTGTTTTTCTGAAAAGTTTAACTTAAAAGGAAAAGAAAGATTCCAACTGGGGATAATTATTCACATCTGTCTAATGATGTTTCTATTTGAAAAGATATAATGGAATGTAACATTTTGAGTTATAATAGTTTTCAGTTTATAATTAAAATCAAAATGGGAAAATTCGAGTGAAAGAGCTAGTTATTTCCAAAAGCTATTCTTTATATTTTGTTAGCATCATAAGACATTGATTTAAAAAATGTTTCTCCCCTGCTTTTGTGTAGGTGAGTTTGGGAGGAGCAGATACTTTCTTGCTGGTAAGTCAAAAAAAAAAAAAAAGTTTGACACTGCCTTGTTCATATCATTCATTGCTAACAGAGGACTGCATGCTGTCTAGGGGTCTGGAATATATTAGAAAGTGTCAAAAGTCTGGGAACACTAAAAAAAGATTGTTAAAATCTCTTACAACACCTGTCCCTAGGAAAACTCATAACTCGTCATCCTTGAAGATTTGGAGGAGAGCTACACACACACACACACACACACACACACAGTTGCCGTTTCTGAACATATTCTTTATTGCCTGGGCAATGGCCTTATTGTGTTAGCCATAGGCCTGAGAACACTTATCCAGGAAGAAGTTAAATATTAACTACAAAGGAGTGGGTGGGCCTGTGTTGAAAAGCATAGTTTGAGGAAAAGACTCGGGAGTGAAGAAAGGTATTTATGAATGGCGTGGATCTGACAAGCATGGCAGAGAAGAAATTTAAGCCAAACAGAAGCCAAGACTCTGTGTGGTCTAATAACAAACAAACTAACTAACTAAAATGATGTTCAGTGAAAGTTTTGAAAGGGGATAAGTCAGAAGATGCTGGATAAAGAGATCTTGGGAAGATGGGTGGGTAATTTAGGCTGTTAAAGGGCCTGGAGAGTCATTGCGGCTTGAGTCAGCGTGATTTCCTCAGAGGAGCAGGCATCAAAGAGCAGAACTGAATACTGAAGCTGGACCTTTTGCTACGTTAAGTGGAACAAAAGCTGCTAGTGGCTGACCAGTGTCTTTTTTCTCTTTTCTCCTTAGTCACACAACTCAGATTTTATCTAGATGGCAATGGCCCAGTTACAAGATGACAAATGTCAGCTGGGATGGCTGTGGAGCTAGAAGTAGTAGAGGTGGGTCTTCTGGGAATTTTTGGGAACTCTTCTTAGGAGGACCTGGACTATTGACAAACTATTTTTCTTTTTGGTGAAGGGATCAAACCCAAGGATTCACAAATGTAATTTACTTTATTATTATTATCATCATCATTATTATTATTATTATTTTGGTTTTGGGGCCACACCCGGTGACGCTCAGGGGTTACTCCTGGCTATACGCTCATAAATCGCTCCTGGCTTGGGGGACCATATGGGACGCTGGGGGATCGAACCGCAGTCTGTCCTCCTAGGTTAGCATGTGCAAGGCAAATGTCTACCGCCTGTGCCACCACTCTGGCTCATGAGACATTTACTTTACCAGTGAACCAGTGAATTACTTTTCCCACCACCTTCCTTCACTTTTCCTTTATCCTGTGCTTTCCTGGAACAGGAAAGGAAGAAAAACAGTTGAAGCTCTGTTATTCTCACTATTACTTATTAGGTTAGTAGTAAGAATTTCTTGAAGACTGTTATGAGTCATATAATTGGCAGGTCTTACCTGAGGGAATGGGCATGTATTAGTCGTTAGTATCTATGGCTCTTTCTGAAGGTCAGGAAGAAGTAGGAGGCAGAGGAAAGAGGCAGGTAAGTCTCACTATAGAGACTGAACTGGGAGCCAGAAGATGCATGTGGAAAGGAAAACTGTGAGTGTCTTGGTGAAAACTCTCAGCAGGATATTTGTTACACTAAGTAGGTACGAGCAGATGTGTGTGTGTGTGTGTGTGTGTGTGTGTGTGTGTGTGTATAAATATGCATGTGTGAATGAGTTTATGGGAGCTTCTAATTATGTCTGTTTCACAGTCCTATCAAGGCTTATTTTGTTATTGGGTTTTGGGTCTCCTGGGTTAGGAAGTCTCTAGTGGAGGGATTTGATAGACATTTAGTGACTCAATTTGTATTGGTGGGGGAAATATGTGGGTAGTAGAATGTTAGGAAAGGAGACCCAAGCCCCCAAGACTCCCAGAAAGAATCTTCCCCAACCAATAGCCTGCTCCCCTCCTGACCTGAAATTGCTTTTCGGGGTTTTGGTTTATCATGACACAATTCCTTGCTCTGAGAGTCTGAGAAGAAGGGCTTCATAACCCAAATAGTTCACAGCATGGTATTTGTTTCTATTTAAAATTTTTCCCCACGAGATTCAATTAACAATGTACATGTCAAATTATGTCACACCAGTGCTTGTTCTAATTTGGTCAGGCTGGGTCAGACAGTCCCTGAACTGAGCACCTTAAATCTCCCCAGAGACGTCATGGCTATGGAGCTGGAATTGTCCTTAGCTTCAGCTATATCACCTCCAAGTCCCAGGCAGTGCTACATGATTGGTCAGACTCGTGACACTGCAGCCTGTCTTCACACTGTATTCCAGCTTTGCCTTTGAGGACTGGAGTATGTGGACTCTTTCCAATCCTGGCCTCCTCATTTAACAATTTTGTGATCAGGGGACAGTTCAATGTTAGCCTGTAAACTGAGAATACTCACAGCTCTCTATTTTCAATGCTGTCATGAGGATTAACATCACACATATAAAGTGGAAGAATGTGTGTTGCTAAATAACAACGCAGTGTTATTTGTTACCCATACTGTATTTAATATCTGATTTAACTCAGTCCTTCAGAACTGGGGCTTCTTCCAAAACCATCCTCAGAAACTATTTCAACAGGCCCCAGAAGCAAAGAGAAGGCAGGTAACTCTTTCCAGAAAGCACTCGAGGAAGTCCAAGGATTCAGAATATTTTGTTTATTTTATTTATTTATTGGGGAAGAGCTCAACGGGATCAACACCCCTTCTGAGGATCCTTGGCCAACCAGGGCAAAGGCCTTAATGCCTCCTCTTGGCAAAGTAATGCCAAGAGGATCTGAAGGTGCTGGTGGCCACCTGGGCCACACTTAGCAGTGTTGGTGAACTGTGTGTTTCCAAGGTTGGTTCAAACGAGTCCCTACCTTGCTTCCCTGACCACTGAGATATCTCCTTGGCCCCAGTATTTGTTTTTTATTTATTTTATTATTTTATTTTATTATTATTTTTTGTCACACCGCGTAGCACTCAGGGTTACTCCTGACTCTGTGTCAGAAATCGTTCCTGGCAGGCTCAGGGAACCATATGGGAGGCCAAGATTTGAACCAGCATCCATCCTGGATCGGCTACATGCAAGGCAAACGCCCTACTGCTGTGCTATTTCTCCGTGCTATTTTGACATCAGAATAATCAAAAACGTGGTGAGAGAAGCCTTGATTTTTAAGAATTCTGCTGTGCTGGCAAAGATAGTTTCTTTTTCTTCTCTGCATCCAGAATGCCTGTATGTGCCTTCACACCATCTACACCATTCCAAGCAGCAGGCATAGGGTGCTGGTGTGTTTTCCTCTTTAGAAAAGAAGTAAACTAAGGCACAAAGCTGTGACATAATCAGGCACAGTATTTTCTCCCCAACCTTTCACCTCTCCAAGGACCCAAGGACAAGTGATACTGTGGTGATTACAGAGCTTGAAGCAGCCTGCCCAGATGACTTGAATTAAGTGAGAGTTATGAACCACAAAGGAAGCCAGCCTCAGGAATTTTGCTGAGGTCACTTACATTTTCTAGGACCATTCTTCTAAACTTTTTTTTTTGTTTGTTTTGTTTTGTTTGGGCTACACCTGGGGTTACTTGTAGTTCTGCACTCAGGAATAATTCCTGGTGTTGCTCAGGAAACCATATGGGATGCCAGGGATGGAACCTGGGCAAGTGCCTTATCCACTGTACTATTGTTCCAGACCCAGGACCATGCTCTTTATTCTCTTCCAGAGGTTCCTCTCTAGAGAAGTCTGGGTGCCTTTTGTGGGCATATTAACAAGGAATATACTGGAGAAAAAGCTCCAGTTTCCAGGCAAGAGACCTGCCCTCTGACTCAATCCTGCAAAACTAGCTGTGCAAGCTTGGAATGTTTATCTTGAGGTATACTTCAGAAACAGTGAGCAGTTGGGATAAAATCAGCAGTTCTCTAGTTTGAGTGCTCATAGAATCAGTGTGTGTGTGTGTGTGTGTGTGTGTGTGTGTGTGTGTGTTTGTAGAGGTAGTCTGAGAACCTGTGTTCTATCAGTGGTGGGCAACCTGCGGCTCGCGAGTCACATATGGCTCTTTATACTTTTAATTTGGCTCTTCTGTGTGCCCAGTGGCCGCTCCAGGAGTCAGGACTCTGCTCCTAGCCTCTGTCAGTGCGCACCCTGTGTAGCTCTCAAAATAAATAAATTTCAGTCGTGGTTTGGGCGAGATTTGGCTCAGTTGAAAAAAGAGGTTGCCGACCACTGTAGATGATTTTGGAGAAAAACTGTTTGGGGAATCCTGCCCAGACTCTTGAGGGTCTTGAGTGTTCTGACTCTCAAACACATTATTTCCTTGAACACAATTCAGGTCACAGAAGGTGGTAACCCTGGAGTCAGCCTCCCTGACAGAGCTGGTGTGAGGTTTCAGGGAACAGTCCATGTGGCCTAGGATCTACATATTGCCATTCAAGACAACAGCTAAGACTGAAACTCAGTTATGAACAACTTTGTATCTGTGGGGGAAAAAATCAACAACCTTGTAATCACGGTGTTTAAATAAAGTCATTAAAAAAAAAGAGAGAGAGAGAGAGCACAGCTAAATGTGCCAGACTCCCTAACTTACCCCTTTTTTTGGCCAGTTCAAGGTTAAAGTTTGCCCATAGGACTCTTCTGGTACCTGGCCCTGACTTAACATCTACCACCTGCCCCTGCACACCTAGGTGCCCCCCACCCTGGTGTGTCAGAATCCAGGACATATGTGCCCTCTAAGGAAGGTACCCATCACACAAGCTGGCAGCCTAAGCCTGAGCATTTGTTTGAATTCAGTTCTTCCTCTCCAGCTGAGCTGCAGCAAGTCCCCATTCTAGTAAGGAACCTGGAATGCTGAGGCTAAAGCTGCCTTCAGCTCTTCTTTCAAAAGTTTCAATTATAGGTTAATCCTGGCATTCTTTGGCTTTAGCAAATGGGGTCGAATCTTTTGTGTTCCTGTGGGGGCTCAGCAGGAATGAGCCAGGGCTCTTGGGCTGACTTTGATCCAGGAAATGTGTGTCTCCTCAAATGGCAGACAAACTGGGTAGCATTGGTCCTCCCAGGGAGCTTGTAAATGCCCCCTCACTGCTTACAGGCCACCCAAGCAGGAGGGGTGTTTATTGGGGGGTGCAGTAAGGCTGTTTCTCCACTTAGGGGATCCAGCTCCATCCACTCTTGTTCCAGTTGCTATTACCAGTGAGAATCTAGTATAGCAAACAAATTCCAGGTGGTGATTGCATTCAAAAGCCCCCATTTTGCTGGAATTCTTCCCCATTTTAAAATGATGACAAAATCCTTCAGATGAAGCAAATCACATCTTCAGTCTCAGTCTGAGACTTAGCAGAGAGCTGGGCTTCAAAGACTGGTTTGGGTACATTCTGACATTTAGCTCCCAAACAGAGTCTCCCAAAGAAATTTTAGTCCCAATAATAGTCCATATCCAACTTGGTCATTCCCAAGGAAAGAAAAGGAAGGCCCTGGAAAAATTATTTTCTGACACAGCTCCCTAGCTGGCCTCTTCTTCCCTCTGCCTCTGTACCCTTTGCTCCCAGTACATGTTCCCCCTCCCCACAATAAAAGAAAACCCATTCCTTAGGCAGGACCATGCCTGAATACAGGACATAACATACAGGACATTTTTTTCTACACTAGAAAACCTTCAAGAGTGCCTCATGACACAGACAACCTTGTTACCATTTCTTTTCTTTTTCATTTTCTTTTCTTTCTTTTCTTCCTTTCTTTTTCTTCTTTCTTTCTTTCTTTCTTTCTTTCTTTCTTTTCTTTCTTTCTTTCTTTCTTTCTTTCTTTCTTTCTTTCTTTCTTTCTTTCTTTCTTTCTTTCTTTCTTTCTTTCTTTCTTTCTTTCTTTCTTTCTTTCTTTCTTTCTTTCTTTCTTTCTTTCTTTCTTTCTTTCTTTCTTTCTTTCTTTCTTTCTTTCTTTCTTTCTTTCTTTCCTCTTCTTTCTTTCTTTCCTCTTCTTTCTTTCTTTTCTTTCCTTCCTTTTGATTTTAGCCACACCCAGGAACTACTCAAGGCTTACTCCTAGCTCTATACTCAGAAAATCACTCCTGATGGGGCTAGGTGGACCATATGTGGTGCCAGGAACTGAGCCTGGGTTGGTTACATGCAAGGCAAGAGCCCTCCCTGCTGTAGTATCTCTCCAGCTCCCATTTCTTTTCTGAAGGTAAATTTTTCATGCACTAATAGAAGTGGCAACCACTTTAAGTACATGCTCTAGTGAATGAGTCATAACTCCAGAATTTTGATACAGCAAAATCTTGTGTGTGCGTGGGGCAGGGGGAAGGATTACATTTTGCTTGCAAATTAGAAATAGCTAAGGGACTTCTCCTAAGACCAGACTGTGCAATACTTTTTTTTCATTTAGATTTATATGTTTAGTTTAAAACCAAAGAAGCCCCTCACCACCACCACTTCACCCCCAGGAGCCAAATTTTACCCCTGACACTGTAATTAATCAAGGGCAACAGGCTGGTAGAATGTATGCACCAGGGGAGAAGGAGATGGGAAGAAGCCTCAGAATGCCTTGAGATGCCTTGAGGACTTTACTATTTAAAAAAAAGACACAGTGCAGAGTTTGAGGGTTTTAAGCTCAGTACCCCAAAATATCCTGGACCAAAGATTCATTCTTACCACCAGGCTGGGCTGCTGTTCTGGTGGTAAGAAAACAAGACCCAAAGGTTAATGGTAAGATCAGAAAAGTCCCAGACACCTGTTCTGGACTCCTGCAATCAAGCCTACTAATGATTGGGACTGCCTGTTCTCTGGGTAGGAACTCTGACTGCTTGGCAGTGGGGGCACTGGGGACAGAGTATGTTCATGGAATCCTGAATAATTTTTTAATTCTTTTTTGTTTGTTTGTTTGTTTTATTTTAAGGGGGAGCACTCCTGGAAGTATTCAGGACTTAACTCCTAGCTCTGCACTCATCCATGTGCAAGGCAAAGTATTAACTCTTATACTATCTCTTTGGCCCCATTCTAACGGAACATTTCTTTCCTTTGGGGGTATGGGGGAATGGGCTACAGTCAGTGGGGCTCTGGGCTTACTTCTGGCTCTATACTCAGGGTTTACTTCTGGGAGTGCTGGGGGACCATATGCAGTACACACCTGTATTATCTCTCCAGTCCAGAGTGAAGATTTCTTTAATGTTTTCTTTACTGTGGCTTCTAAATGCTAGGAAAGTTGAATACAATGAAACACTTGTAACTTACCAGGAAGTGGTCAAAGTCTCTATCACCAAATGCTACCACTTGGTATTATTTCAAGTAAATGAACTGTGCAAAACTCAGTTTTTTGGTATTTAAAAACCAGCAGCCACTGGCCCTTTCCTAAAAAAGTGGCTGCCATCAAACTTAATGACAGACCACAACACAATCTCTTTTGGAAACTGGCCCTCAGCAATGGCAAAAATTCTTACTGTTCTTTATGTCATTTTTTTTTTATTAAGAGATGATTTGAATAAGACTCCCCCCCCCTTTTTTTAGATTACATTCAGCAGTGCTAGTAGGGATGGATGTGGCAATGGAAATGAATCCAGGGCTTCCACATTTAAATCAAGGGCTCTACTCTTGGTACCATCTCCCCGGCCCTTGATCACATCTTTCTTTTCTCACCTTTCTTGCAGTGGTCATTCAACACTGCAGAGGAATGTGACATTCATGGCTTATTTTTCTCCCCAAGAATAAAGCAGTCTGGTAGGCAGGCATGCAGGTGTGGATCTGTCTTCAGTTATGCCAATTATTACTATTCTTTTGGTCAGAGTGGGTGTTGTTGGGGTATAAAGGAAAAAGGAAGCTGCTTCTGCTTGTGTAGGTTTTGGTAGGGTCCCCACTGTGGCTTTCTCTGTCCTAAGCCACCTTTCTGAAGCCACTAGTGTACACTGCACTCACCACAGCGATGCTGCTTCTGCCTTCCCCAGCACTTCCTCTTCCACAGCCAGGAAGTACAGCTTCTGCTAAATGACTCTGCCTGAGAATCTTCAGTAGCCCTTGAAGCCAGGCTAGAGCAGATGGTTCCAATGCTGGGAGGTTTGGAGCTCCTTCCCAGGATGATCATTTTGGTTTCCAACTCTGCTGGGTTTCTTTGCTGCCAATGCTTTCACTGGCCTGGCGGGTCTCCTGAAGGTTCAATTGGTCTGCTCAATTAATAAGAGGATGGTACTTTTAAAATAATTTATAATTATAATATCACAATTTATCATTTTATAACGACAATTTATAGTTATTATTTGATTATAATTGTAAAATTTATAATAAAAATTTTGAATAAAATTTATAAAATAGGCAATTTAGGTGATATAAAATGCAGAAGAGGATGTATGATATTTTTCAGCCTAAATTTGGTCCAAACACACACACAGCATCTCATGAAAAAGATGACTTCTCTGCCATGATTTTGCTTGGCATTAAGGAATGGCATTACTCTCATTAGAAGTTGTCTGAGAATATTATTATTTTCAGGATTTATCTCAAGGTCAGGAAAGTCAGTGTCAAAATGCTTCTGTTACTAGATTTTTACAGTTGAGTAGAGAGAATCTTGCTTAAAGGAAACCATTCGTGTTACTCTGGCTTCTCTCATCTTATGATTCTTATACCCAGGAGTGGGCAACAGCACAGAGCCAGGGCCTAAGCATGGGCCATACTGCTCTAGAACTTAAAGCTTTAACATTTATTATTATTATTATTTTTATATAAAATCTTTATTTAAGCACCATGATTATAAACATGATTGTAGTTGGATTTCAGTGATAAACAGAACACCCCCCTTGACCAGTGCAACATTTCCACCACCAATGCCCCCCCCCCAATTAAACAGCTACAAACTTATGTTGGAAAGGCATTCAAAAATAATATACTCTATCCTAACATCCTTCCTGACCCCAACTGCAACTTCTCTCCCTTGTATCCTCAGGAGGGACAGAGAGGAAGTCGGGTTGTCTGGGCATAGTGGTAGAGAAGAAAAAGGCACAGGGTCATTGGAGATGGAGACAGTAAAGGAGTCTAACCAGAAGGAAGTATTTCCTGTACAAGGCGGGTTGGATAAGTTTAAATGGAGACACACAAAGGGCTTGGGAGCCACTGTCAATGTCAGCATTTCTTCACATTGTTTCAGAAATGGGTGAGAGCTCTCAGACTGGGATAAAACTGTTTCTGGAGCAAGCCAGGGTTTTCTGGGTACAGCCTTGTGGGCTATAAGCACCTCCTCCTTTCTCTCTTTGAGGGGGCCTGAAGCAAAGACACATCACAGAACAGCCCAGAGAGGTGCATAGTGCATTCTAGCATGTGGATCTGACAGGAAGTTCTGCTGAGTAACTGGTGTGTGTGTGTGTGTGTGTGTGTGTGTGTGTGTGTGTGTGTGTGTGTGAAAAATCTTCTGTATTATCTCTGTTGGGCTGCAGGGGCTCATGGCCATAGGGTGTGGTTATACTTCCTCCTTTTTTGGTGGGCAGGGATTGTGGAGAGGGACAACGAAGTAATGGGTAGACAAGTGATTTTAAGTGGGTGGGTTTTGGTCCACAAAAGCATTTCTGCTGTGGGGAGAAGATGGTATTACCTGTGCAACTCAGTGAAGATGACCCAGGAGGGACCTGCTCAGGCTTTCTTCTGCCTGTGACTTTCATTATACAATCAGTCACTGGCTTTCTATCATACAAGTTGAATAAGCCTAACCATGACTCATGAGTTAAAGAAAATTGCTGAGGGGGCCAGAGGGTTAGCACAGTGGGTAGGATATTTGTCCTGTACATGGTTGACCAGAGTTCAATTTCTGGCATCACATATGATCCCCAAGCCTGCCAGGAATAATTTGTGAAAGCAGAGCAAGGAATAACCACTGAATGCCACTGGGTGTGGCTTAACATCCCGCCCCAAATTGCTGAGGCTTAGAAAAAAATGGGAAATAAATAACGGAAGTGGGGGAAGTAAAAGCTCCTTTAAGTTAAAGGGAGCTTAAGGCACTTGCCTCACTTAAGGCAGATCCCAGTTCAATCCCCTGCACCAAATAAGATCCCCGGGGCACTGCCAGGAGTGATGCCTGAGCACCACTTTCTGTGACCCCAAGTCTCCTCTTGTGCAAAAGAGAAGAAACATAAAAGCAATAACTCCTCTGGATTGTCCTGAGAGCTGAGGCGAAACTTCAGAACTCAGGAGCCCATCTTGGTTTTCTTTCCTTTCTCTGGAGCTGTAAGCAAGCATGAATTCAGGCCCTGGGGCATGAAGCATTGCATTTAAACAGGAAAGTTGTTCTTCCAGCTGCTTCCAACTGCTCCAAGGAGAATTTCACTGGCACAGAACATGCCTGGAGAGCAGGTCCCAGATTGACCAGGCAAGGAGACTTGGGGAGAAGAGCTGGGTCCTGAAAGTGGGCACTCAGGCGTGTTTGCATGACAAGGCATGGCAGAGCCCTGTTAATCCTGGCTTTCTGCCTGGCCCTGGAAAAAAGAAGAACTGAGGTGGCATCTTCCTGCCGGCAAACAGGTAGGTTTTTGTCCCCTGACCTTGGCACAAATCCTGGAACTCAGCACTTCCATTTGGGAAACCTGACCCTGGGTCCCAGAACACAGTGCTCTTTGTGTTTTCTCCAGCAGGCACCTTGTTCAGTCCTAGCTCCTGCTTCTGGCTTCAGCTTCCTGCTGAGTACCTGAGGGCTGTCAGCTTATAGTGACTCACGGTCATGCTCTCTGCCCAAGCTCATTTCCCCAACAGCTCACTAGGGCTGCCAGGACACAACTCAGAGCAAGACTTTCCACTCAGAGGCTGCCAGGCCAGCAGATGATGAGACTTCACTCCATCTGTCATCCTTTAAATTACTTCAGACCCTCACATTTCTCTTCCAAGCTCCCAAAGATTTTATTTTCTCTGAAACGTGCAAGTACGAGGTACCCCTGGGCAGCTCCCTTCCAGGGCAGGCTGCACCCTCCTGAGCCCTTGAGAACCTCAGAGCCTAGTTTCACTGGTTTCATTGTGAGGTCATCTTTTCAGTGGTTTCCGGACTCTCTGGTCTCCTTCCTGTTAGCTCTATATATCTGATTTGCCAGACTTCTGAAGGAGTTTTGATTAGATTCAGTAAGAAGGGCCTCTTGCATGCTTACCCCTGATTTCTACTTGTGTAGGAGACAATCAGGTGGTCTAGGGAACCAGTGCAGTAAAGGGTTTTTCAAAGTTCCCTAGTAGGAGCTTCCGGATGGTGTCCTCCCATGCCTGATGTTATTCCACTGTCTTGCAGACCAGCAGGAAACAGTGCTTGGAAATGACAATGATGGTTCGATCCTTGGCACCCCACATGGTCCCTAGAGCACCATCAGGAGTGATTCTCGAGTGTAGAGAACTAGGAATAACCCTTGAGTATCACCGTGTGTAGCCTAACTCTCCCAAAACAAAACAAAACAAAACAAAATCAAAACCAAATAAACAAAAGACAAGCTTTCTTGTTCTGAAGTTCTAAGAAATCCTTTCCTAAAGGATATACTGTTCTCCCTTTAATTTTTTTTTTTTTTTTTTGGTTTTTGGGCCACACCCGGCAGTGCTCAGGGGTTACTCCTCACTCTGTGCTCAGAAATAGCTCCTGGCAGGCACGGGGGACCATATGGGACACTGGGATTCGAACCAACCACCTTTGGTCCTGAATTGGCTGCTTGCAAGGCAAACACCACTGTGCTATCTCCCTTTAATTTTTTTTAAATTTTTTTATTTAAACAACTTTATTACATACTTGATTTTGTTTGGGTTTCACCCACCACCAGTGCAACATTCCCATCACCAATGTCCCAAATCTCCCTCCTGCCCACCCAACCCCCGCCTGTACTCTAGACAGGCTTTCTATTTCCCTTGTACATTCTCATTATTAGGATAGTTCAAAACGTAGTTATTCCTCTAACTAAACTCATCCCTGTTTGTGGTGAGCTTCATGAGGTGAGCTGTAACTTCCAGCTCTTTTTTTTTTTTTATTTAAACACCTTAATTACATACATGATTGTGTTTGGGTTTCAGTCATGTAAAGAACACCACCCATCACCAGTGCAACATTCCCATCACCAATGTCCCAAGTCTCCCTTCGCCCCACCCGACCCCCGCCTGTACTCTAGACAGGCTCTCCATTTTCCTCGTACATTCTCATTATTAGGACAGTTCAAAATGTAGTTATTTCCCTAACTAAACTCATCACTCTTTGTGGTGAGCTTCCTGAGGTGAGCTGGAACTTCCAGCTCTTTTCTCTTTTGTGTCTGAAAATTATTATTACAAGGGTGTCTTTCAATTTTCTTAAAACCCATAGATGAGTGAGACCATTCTGCGTTTTTCTCTCTCTCTCTCTGACTTATTTCACTCAGCATAATAGATTCCGTGTACATCCATGTATAGGAAAATTTCATGACTTCATCTCTCCTGACAGCTGCATAATATTCCATTGTGTATATGTACCACAGTTTCTTTAGCCATTCGTCTGTTGAAGGGCATCTTGGTTGTTTCCAGAGTCTTGTTATGGTAAATAGTGCTGCAATGAATATAGGTGTAAGGAAGGGGTTTTTGTATTGTATTTTTGTGTTCCTAGGGTATATTCCTAGGAGTGGTATAGCTGGATCGTATGGGAGCTCAATTTCCAGTTTTTGGAGGAATCTCCCTATCGCTTTCCATAAAGGTTGAACTAGACGGCATTCCCACCAGCAGTGGATAAGAGTTCCTTTCTCTCCACATCCCCGCCAACACTGTTTATTCTCATTCTTTGTGATGTGTGCCATTCTCTGGGGTGTGAGGCGGTATCTCATCGTTGTTTTGATTTGCATCTCCCTGATGATTAGTGATGTGGAGCATTTTTTCATGTGT
The DNA here is from genome assembly GCF_024139225.1 of Suncus etruscus. Classification (NCBI taxonomy): domain Eukaryota; kingdom Metazoa; phylum Chordata; class Mammalia; order Eulipotyphla; family Soricidae; genus Suncus; species Suncus etruscus. The sequence continues at coordinate 40,543,557 of NC_064849.1, read as the reverse complement.
CTTTTGGCCATTTGTATTTCTTCTTTGTCAAAGTGTCTGCTCATTTCTTCTTCCCATTTTTGGATGGGATTAGATGTTCTTTTCTTGTAAATTTCTGTCAGTGCCTTGTATATTTTAGAGATTAGCCCCTTATCTGATGGGTATTGGGTGAATAGTTTCTCCCAATAGTTTCTCATTGGGTGGCTCTTGTATCCTGGGCACTATTTCCTTTGAGGTGCAGAAGCTTCTCAGCTTAATATATTCCCATCTGTTAATCTCTGCTTTCACTTGCTTGGAGAGTGCAGTTTCCTCCTTGAAGATGCCTGTAATGTCCTGGAGTGTCTTGCCAATGTGCTGTTCTATATATCTTATGGTTTTGGGTCTGATATCGAGTCTTTAATCCATTTGGATTTTACCTTCGTACATGATGTTAGCTGGGGGTCTAAGTTCAATTTTTTGCAAGTGGCTATCCAATTGTGCCAACACCACTTGTTGAAGAGGCTTTCCCTGCTCCATTTAGGATTTCCTGCTCCTTTATCAAAAATTAGGTGGTTGTATGTTTAGGGAACATTTTCTGAGTATTCAAGCCTATTCCACTGATCTGAGGACCTATCCTTATTCCAATACCATGCTGTTTTGATAACTGTTGCTTTGTAGTACAGTTTAAAGTTGGGGAAAGTAATTCCTCCCATATTCTTTTTCCCAATGATTGCTTTAGCTATTCGAGGGTGTTTATTGTTCCAAATGAATTTCAAAAGTGTCTGATCCACTTCTTTGAAGAATGTCATGGGTATCTTTAGAGGGATGGCATTAAATCTGTATAATGCCTTGGGGAGTATTGCCATTTTGATGATGTTAATCCTGCCAATCCATGAGCAGGGTATGCGTTTCCATTTCCGTGTGTCCTCTCTTATTTCTTGGAGCAGAGTTTTATAGTTTTCTTTGTATAGGTCCTTCACATATTTAGTCAAGTTGATTCCAAGATATTTGAGTTTGTGTGGCACTATTATGAATGGGGTTGTTTTCTTAATGTCCATTTCATCCTTATTACTATTGGTGTATAGAAAGGCCATTGATTTTTGTGTGTTAATTTTGTAGCCTGCCACCTTGCTATATGAGTCTATTGTTTCTAGAAGCTTTTTGATAGAGTCTTTAGGGTTTTCTAAGTAGAGTATCATGTCATCTGCAAACAGTGAGAGCTTGACTTCTTCCTTTCCTATCTGGATTCCCTTGATATCCTTTTCTTGCCTAATCGCTATAGCAAGTACTTCCAGTGCTATGTTGAATAGGAGTGGTGAGAGAGGACAGCCTTGTCTTGTGCCAGAATTTAGAGGGAAGGCTTTCAGTTTTTCTCCATTGAGGATAATATTTGCCACTGGCTTGTGGTAGATGGCCTTCACTATATTGAGAAAGGTTCCCTCCATTCCCATCTTGCTGAGAGTTTTGATCAAGAATGGGTGTTGGACCTTATCAAATGCTTTCTCTGCATCTATTGATATGATCATGTGGTTTTTATTTTTCTTGTTATTGATGTTGTGTATTATGTTGATAGATTTACGGATGTTAAACCAGCCTTGCATTCCTGCGATGAAACCTACTTGATCGTAGTGGATGATCTTTTTAACGAGGCATTGAATCCTATTTGCTAGGATTTTGTTGAGGATCTTTGCATCTGCATTCATCAGTGATATTGGTCTATAATTTTCTTTTTTGGTAGAGTCTCTGTCTGGTTTAGGTATCAAGGTAATGTTGGCTTCATAAAAGCTATTTGGAAGTGTTTCTGTTTGTTCAATTTCATGAAAGAGTCTTGCCAAGATTGGCAGTAGTTCCTCTTGGAAAGTTTGATAGAATTCATTAGTGAATCCATCTGGACCTGGGCTTTTGTTTTTCGGCAGACATTTGATTACTGTTTTAATTTCATCAATGGTGATGGGGGTGTTTAGATATGCTACATCCTCTTCCTTCAACCGTGGAAGATTATAAGAGTCCAAGAATGTATCCATTTCTTCCAGGTTCTCATTTTTAGTGGCGTAGAGTTTTTCAAAGTAGTTTCTGATTACCCTTTGAATCTCTGTCATATCAGTAGTGATCTCTCCTTTTTCATTTCTGATACGAGTTATCAAGTTTCTCTCTCTCTCTTTCTTTGTTAGGTTTGCCAGTGGTCTATCAATCTTGTTTATTTTTTCAAAGAATCAACTTCTGCTTTCGTTGATCTTTCGGATTGTTTTTTGAGTTTCCACTTCGTTGATTTCTGCTCTCAGCTTTGTTATTTCCTTCTGTCTTCCTATTCTTGGGTCCTTTTGTTGAGCATTTTCTAGTTCTATTAGCTGTGTCATTAAGCTACTCAGGTAAGCTCCTTCTTCCTTCCTGATGTGTGCTTGCAAAGCTATAAATTTTCCTCTCAGTACTGCTTTTGCTGTGTCCCATAAGTTCTGATAGTTTGTGTCTTTATTGTCATTTGTTTCCAGGAACCTTTTGATTTCCTCCTTGATTTCATCTCGGACCCACTGGTTATTGAGCATGAGGCTGCTTAACTTCCAGGTGTTAAAGTGTTTCTTCTGAGTCCCTTTGGACTCAATTTCAGAGCCTTGTGGTCAGCGAAGGTAGTCTGCAAAATTTCTATCCTCTTGATCTTATGGAGGTATGTTTTATGTGCCAGAATGTAGTCTATCCTGGAGAATGTCCCATGTACATTGGAGAAGAATGTGTATCCAGGTTTCTGGGGATGGAGTGTCCTATATATATCCACTAGACCTCTTTCTTCCATTTCTCTCCTCAGGTCTAGTATATTCCTGTTGGGTTTCAGTCTGGTTGACCTATCCAGTGTTGACAAAGCCCTGTTAAGGTCCCCCACAATTATTGTGTTGTTGTTGATATTATTTTTCAGATTTGTCAACAGTTGTATTAAATATTTTGCTGGCCCCTCATTTGGTGCATATATGTTTAGGAGAGTGAATTCTTCCTGCTCTACGTACCCCTTGATTAATATAAAATGTCCATCTTTGTCCCTTACAACCTTCCTGAGTATAAAGTTTGCATTATCTGATATTAGTATGGCCACTCCAGCTTTTTTATGGGTGTTGTTTGCTTGGATAATTTTTCTCCAGCCTTTTATTTTGAGTCTATGTTTGTTCTGACTATTCAGGTGCGTTTTTTGTAGGCAGCAGAAGGTTGGATTGAGTTTTTTGATCCATTTAGCCACTCTGTGTCTCTTGACTGGTGCATTTAGTCCATTGACGTTGAGAGAAAGAATTGTCCTGGGATTTAACGCCATCTTTATTTTGAAATTTGGTGTGTCTTTTGGGTAGTCTTGTCTTAGATTAGGTCTTTCAGTTTTTCTCTTAAGACTGGTTTTGTGTCTGTGAAGTTTCTGAGCTGTTTTTTGTCTGTGAAGCCATGTATTCTTCCGTCAAACTGGAAAGTGAGTTTTGCTGGGTATAGTATTCTGGGTGAAGCATTCATTTCATTCAGTCTTGTCACAATATCCCACCACTGCTTTCTGGCATTGAGTGTTTCTGGTGACAGGTCTGCTGTAAATCTCAGGGAAGCTTGCTTGAACGTGATTTCCCCTTTTGATCTTGCTGTTTTCAGAATTCTGTCTCTATCTGTGGGATTTGTCATTGTGACTAGGATGTGTCTTGGGGTGGTTTTTCTGGGGTCTCTTTTGGTTGGTACTCTTCGGGCATGCAGGATTTGATCACATATATTCTTTAGCTCTGGAAGTTTCTCTTTAATGATGTTTTTGACCATTGATTCTTCCTGGAAATTTTCTTCCTGGGTCTCTGGGACTCCAATGATTCTTAAGTTGTTTCTGTTGATCTTATCATAGACTTCTATTTTCATCTGTTCCCATTCTTTGACTAATTTTTCCATTGTCTGCTCATTTGCTTTAAGTTTTTTGTCCAATCTCTCCTGCTGTATGGAATTGTTATGTATCTCATCTTCCACAGCACCAAGTCTATTCTCAGCTTCTGATACCCTGTCCCAGAGCTTATCCATTTTGTCATTCACTTCGTTTACTGACTTTTTCAGTCCTGTTAGTTGACATGTTATTTCAGTTTGGAGTTTTGTGATTTCTGTCTTCATATTTTCTTGGTTCTTATTAGTGTTCTGTTCAACTCGATCCATGGTTTCTTGGAGTCCATTGAGCATCTTCCATATTGCTAGTCTAAAGTCCTTATCTGAGAGGTTGATTAGTTGGTTGGTCATTATCTGGTCCTCAGAATTGTCATCTTCATTCTCTATGTCTGATGCTGGCCTGCGTTGTTTCCCCATTGTCACACTTGTATTGTGGGTTTTTCTACGTGTTGTGGTGGTATTCATTGTCTATATGATGCAGGCAGCACACTCCTCTGGCTCCTCCCTTTCTGGATGGGCTGACTTGCCTCTAAGGTAGGGGAGTCCTCCGTGGATGAAGCCTCACACTGGGTCAAATCTTAGGCCCGAGCATGCAACAGAGAAGACAGTCCAGAGAGAAATGTTTGCTTCTGTGATATAGCTCCGCTGGAGCCTCTTTTTGCCCCACTCGCAAGAGTTTCACGCAAGAGGACAGTAGACAGACATAGACAGATCACACTCACAGTTTTTCACAGTTGGGCCCCACTGGGCCGGTGTACTTTCGCGGATTTTCCCCGCCTGGTGTCACACACAGGGAGCCGGCTTTTTTCATCTCCCTTTAATTTTTATCATTTATTTCTTTTGGTTTCGGTTTTGGGGACACACCCAGAGGTACTCAGGAGTTACTTCTATTTCTGATCGCAGGGATCACTTCTGGCTGTGTTCAAGGGGACAATAAGGGCTGTTGAGATTGGACCCAGGTTGGCTGCATGCTAGGCTCGTGTCTTGCACATTGACTGTCTCTCTAGCCCCAACTGTTCCTCTTTTTAACACCATTTCCCAAATGTAACACAATACTGCGCATGGACTGCATCACACCATACATATTAAAATCTTAAGGAACTCAGATCTTAGGAAAGCTAGTATAGGAACTGATCTAATAGTGGTTTTCAACCTTCTAAGAGGTCACTTCAGTCTCTAAAGAGGATTTGAATGTTGGTTGTACTTTTGCAATAGTCACAAGGATTGGGGTTGAGGGGTCCTGGTATTGAGTATAAGGGGTACTAATGATGCTAACCTTCCTGAAAAGCAGCCTGGTTTCCCACCAAGCCAAAGAATTAATGCACTAAAAGGAAAAAAAAAAAGAATTAATGCACTAATCCCTATCCTTGTGGAGCAGCAGAGGTTAGACAGTGTTTTATATTGCTTAGACAAAACTTTCTGCAGCTTCCAATGCCTCCTGAGATTCTCGGTCCTTGGTTCCTTTTACCATGACACCTTCATGGCTTTTGGTTTATTCTTGGCCTTTTGTGGAGTTGCACTAGGTTGGACTTGATAGTAGTGACCAAAGTACAAGTTCCATCTACTCTGAGAAAGAAAAAAAAAAAAAAAAGGATGCATCCACACAGTCTCTGGAGGATCAAGCAGAAATTGCTCATTTTCCTGAAAAGCCTCTCTTCTGACTGCTGGGGAAAGGGTACCCTGCAGCTTAAATCCAAGCAAAACTCCCTGGTGCCTGGTCAAGGTCAGGTGGCAAGAGAAGCCAGGCAGGCTTCCCTGCTCAGGGCTGAAGCTGAGGATGGCGACATCAGCATTTATACTTGATTTGCAACTCAAAGTCACGGGGATTCTCTCTGTCCCTGCTGCTTTCTGTCTAAACAGACACCACCCATGGCAACCATCGAGTGTGGCCTAACAAAACAAGGGCGGCTTGTTGAGACTCACCCCAAGGACTTCCTGGCCCTGAGCCCATGAGCTATCAGGTATCAGGTCATCCGTGGGGGTGGCGTGGATTGGAGGTGGGGGAAAACCTCTGTGCCTTAGGCTGTTTCCAGGCCACTGCCCTACCAAGGAACCACACAGGTCCCTGGGGTGGGGTGCATACTGAGAAGTGTGATCAAAAGAGAAAACATCAGGACTGGAGCAATAGTATAGCAAGTATGACACTTGCTTTGCACAAGGCTGAACTATGGTCCTCTGAGCACTGCCAGGAGTGATTCCTGAGTGCAGAGCCAGAAGTAAGCCTTGAGCATCATCAGGTGTGGCCCTAAAAAATGATAGAGGTAGAGAAGACCTGGGAATACAGATCTAGGTATACTGTATGTGTCCCAAGCTCACTGTTGGTTTCCTTCCTTTAAACCCCATGGCAGACACTTTTCCACTTCGTTAAAGATGATTAAGATCTGAGGGGGAACAGGGAAGAGGAACTTCTTTCATTATTAAATTAAAGCAGTGTCTAACAAGCTCATCTGTGCCTATCTGAGAAAGTAACTTTTACTTAACTATTTACTATGAGAGTGTAAATATTCATAATTCTGTTAAAGTTAGACTGTACTCTAAGACACTATTAAAATGTAAGTGACTCTGGGAGCACAGAGATAGTTCAATGGACTGAGTACATGATCTGCTTGCCAGAGGTCTGTGTTTGATTTTCAGCACTGTATGGTCCCAGAAACACCAAGAGAAACCAGGAGCAAGTGTGTGTGTGTGTGTGTGTGTGTGTGTGTGTGTGTGTGTGTGTTCCTTCACATGTGAAGGAAGAGTGGAGGAAGGAAGAAAATAATCCTAAAGACTATAGTTTAGTTGTCCTGTAGGACATTAACCAGTTTAATATCTAATTTTGTCACCTTCAGTATTCCTTTCTTTCACTGATGTACAAAATCTTTGTTCTCAGGACTGGGATGGAAAGAACACCTGCTTCATATATCTTAGATTCTGGGTCCCAGACACCCCTACTCTCCCAATGGAATTAAATCTTATATAGAATACATATATATATGTATATATATACACATATATATACATGGTTATGCTCAGGGCTTCTTCCTGTATTTTTACTCAGAAATTACTCCTTAGGGAACCATATATGATGCCAGAGATGATCAGATTTGGCCTTATGCAAGGCAAACACCCTATCCTCTGTGCTATTGCTCCAGTCCCTCTTATATCCTCTTTTAAACCAGCTTTAGGATAGGAGAGATAGTACAATTGCTAAAGCACTTGTTTTTCAAGTGGTTGACTCCCAGCTCAATCCCTTGCACTGCATATGGTCTCCTGAGCACTGTCAGGATGCCTAAGCAGAGCCAGAAGTAATCACAGACAAAACAAAAACTGAACTAAGTCAAACCAAACCAAACCAGCTCTATAACTCCCCAGAATCTCTATTAATAAATACATTAAACCAGAGCACAATCCCTTGTCAAGGCTTTGTATTCTACCACTTCTATAGTCCTCACTAATCCACTGTGAAACACCCATTATTGATTCTCTGACCCACTTAAGCTCTTAAATGAGGCTTAAGAATATGTCTTCCCCAATTTTGCAGAACAAACAAAATCTCTGATTTTCAGAAATGGTAGACTCTGCCCTCTCACCCTCATATTTTAATCGTGCTGAGTCTGTCACCAGGGGACTATGGGCTCTGCCCTTATGTCCTCAGTCCCTGCAAAGAGCCTCTGCCAACTAACAGTTAATCTCTGGCTCCTCTGTCCTCACCTCATGCCACTCCTGGAGCTTGCACCTGTTCCAAGTAGCCCACTTCCCACTTCCTGGTTGGTTGACTGGGAAAGGCTCATCAAAAATATGTAAATAAAATATTCTGGTTGACAAACTTGGTAAAGAGACTTAGAGCGAGTACTTGATGGCAAAGGAGTTAGATCAAAGACTGTTGGTATTTGAGGTCCTGAAGCAGCAGAACATACTTAAATATGCAAAACAAACAATGGAAGCAGAGTTGGACTAGTACAGTTGCCCTCATGATGAGACATGAAGGCAAGAATGGATGGAACTGGGGCCGGTGAGGTGGCGTTAGAGGTAAGGTGTCTGCCTTGCAAGCGCTAGCCAAGGATCAGGACCACAGTTCAATCCCCTGGTGTCCCATATGGTCCCCCCAAGCCAGGGGCAATTTCTGAGCGCTTAGCCAGGAGTAACCTCTGAGCATCAAATGGGTGTGGCCCAAAAACCAAAAAAACAAAGAAACAAAAAAAGAATGGATGGACCTTGCAACTGAGATGGCTGAGAGGTGCTTTGTTAGAACTGTGTTGGATTTGGAAAGACCTGGTTCCTGAGCTTCACATGAATTCCCGTTCTTGTGCTACTACTATTCCTCCCAACAGATTGAGACTTGTGGCTTGTTCCAGTTATCCTTAGTACCATTTATATTTCCTATGCTTTTTATCCACTTATAACCTTACAAGAAACCCCACAGTGCATGAGGGAACCTAGTGGATCTCTCCCTCTTCCAATCCTAATGCATCACTCACTCACTCAAGTGAGATAGTAACTTGACAGTCTTTGTTACCTTTCTTCAGCCAGCTTTCCCAAGGGCCATCGTGGCTTTTCTCAGAAAGAACATATTTTCTTTATCTTAAAGCTGCCCTTTCTCTCCGCTTCCTTCCATTCACATGCTTGATCATTCATTTTTTCCCTCCACAGAACCCCCAGGGATTCTCAAATGAACAAGGCAATGTTCAGGCTTTTAAAGAGCTTGTAATCTTGCAAGTTCAGGGAAATAAGAGCAGGGAATGTGGGAGTGAAGTCAGAGGATGGCATGCTATGTGTACCCCACAGAAGGGGAAAGATAGGGAGCTAGGGTATCAGGATAGGGAAGGGCACAACCTCACTCCATAGTCTACTTAGCAGCTCCCCTTCTGGGCTCTCCCATAAATGCTGGTTTTCATGCCTTTGCCCTGGAACTTCCTGTAACCAAAACCAGATGTTCAACTTGGATTATTTAAATGGTGGCTTCAGCAAATTTCTAGTGCTATTGTATTACAATGTCTCTAATATTTGTTACCATGCACTGTTTGTTATAATTAACTCTGTAACTCAGATTCTATGAGCCTCTGAAAGGTTTCTACCTGCTTTAAGGGGCTATAGGGATGGATGAGCTACACCTGGCTGTGCTCAGGGCTTACTCCTAGCTCCGTGGGAGCAGTGTTTAGAGGACTATATGTGGTGCTGGAGAGCAAACCAAGGTCAGCCAGTCAGCCACAAGCCACACAAGTGCCTTAAACCCTATATAATCTCTTCAGCACCCCATCTTGATTTTTATTTGCTTCTTTTTGGGGTCCACTTTCAGTAGTGCTCAAGGCTTACTCCTGTCTCTTCACTTGGATCTTTCTTGGTGGTACTAAGTGGGGCGCTAGAAATAGAACCTTGCATTTGCATTCAAGCCAAATGTCTTACACACTGTATTATTTCTCCAGACCTGAAGAACTTTATTTTTTTGGTCTTTGGTTTTTGAACCACATCTGGTGGCACTCAAGGCTTACTTCTGACTCTGCCCTCAGGGATCACTCCTGGCAGTGCTCAGGAGATAATATGGGATGCCAGGGATCAAACCTGTGTTGTCTATGCGCAAGGTAAGGCTCTATCTGTTGTATTATCTCTCCAGCCTCCTTGAAGTATTATTTTTAGTAGGTTTCTTTTTTTATTTGTTTGTTTTTGTGTTTGTGTGGCACTCAGGGGCTACTCCTGACTGCGCTCAGAAACCGTTCCTGGCTGGGGGCACCGTATGGGATACCAGGGATCTAACCCGCATCCATCCTGGATCAGCTGCATGCAAGGCAAACGCCCTACCATGTGCTACCACTCTGGCCCCAATTTTTTAGTAGTTTTTTTTTTTTTTAGTGGTGCAAACCTCATTAGAGTAATGCTTTATAAGCAAACCAGAGTCAGCCAGTGACAGCTTCCCTCATCCTGTTCTACCCCCGCACCAGACACTCATCACTGCTGGAGACAGACTGGGGATCTACTTGGGTTTCTGTTTGTTTTTGAGTCATGTGCAGCTATGCGCAGGGCTTTTTCCTGGCTCTGTGTTCAGGGATTAGTCTTGGTAGGTTTCAGGGGACTATATAGGGTGACAAGGAATAAACCTTTGAATATGCAATGTGAGTGCCCTACCCACTGTATTATCACTCTGGTCCCAGAGTTTGGTCATTTTTATCTGCTAAGTCAGGGTGCCCATTGTCATCTGGAGTCCTTATGATCTTATACAAGTCCTTCAAACTGCAGGACTAAGTCTCAGTTTCCTCACAATTCTTGCTTCAAAAGGTGTCAGTGACCTAGGACAAGGGGGCAAGGCTATTATGTTCAGTAACAGTAAGTGTAGGGTGCTTTCTTTTAGGGAAGTGAAACAGTTGTCTCCCATTCCTCCATAAGAACATGTTGACCTTCATAAACAAACAGGTCACTCCCCCTTCAGAGAAGGGAGGCCTCTACTCATTCCCTGAGGCCTTCCATCCCTGGGAGTAGGAGTGAGGGTGCTAGGGTGAAGCGGCACCTTCATGCATAGCTTGCTAAACCGGATAAGCCAGAGATGGTTTCCCCTTGGGGCCCTCAAACTTCCCATCATGCTCTGAACATCCAGCTCTTAGGCCCAGAGAGATGTGGCTGTGATTTCAAGCAAGTAATTCCAATTCAGGAAATGCCTTCTGCCTTTCCAAGGCCATTGACCTCTTCTGTTCCTCCAACAAGTGGCTGCACTCTGGTGCTTCTCTTGGGTTATCTTTTGAACTTTAACTTGGGATAAAATAGAATTCCTGCTCTTAGCAACTCCATTGCATTCTTTCCCTTCCAATCTCCCTTATCTGGGTTTCTAATGAAAAGCCCTAATAATAATAAATTATATTTGCCTCTGGGTGGGATTTCTGAAGTCTCAGTGTCCTCGGATGTGGCAGATTCTTGGGCACTTTGATGGTGTTGGTGGGGAAGGGACAATAACTTTGCACTCCTAGGCCACTCATTTTGGCTCACTGGACCTTCTGAACCAGGCTCAGACCTGGTCAGTCATAGAGACAAGTTTCCTGGCCTACCATAAATACTTCTTAGACAGGCCTTGGACTGAGCCTGTGAAAGAAGAGCTCCTCCCAGAGTTTTTGCTGCAATTATTAGAAAAGAGGAATGGTTTTTCAAATACTTTGCTAAACTAAAACAATTAGACCCGAAGGCACCCCCATTGGCTCTCTTGCCACCACTTGGGAAGGAGAATAAAGCTGAAAGATAGCCCTGATGATACCATATATGCTCCTGGATCCTGCTATATCTGAAGTCAGGGAACTTTCTCGTTCTATATGCTGCTTCTAATCTGCCAATCATCATCTTCATCTTTATCATCATCTGACGTCCTGTGAATTAGAATTCATACCCCTTTCAGTTTAAAAAAAAATAATATTCAACTGCTAATGGGGTGAAGTATAATTTCTTTTTTTTTTTTTTTTTTTTTTGGTTTTTGAGCCACACCCAGCGGTGCACAGGGGTTACTCCTGGCTATGTGCTCAGAAATAGCTCCTGGCAGGCACAGGGTACCATATGGGACACCGGGATTCGAACCAACCACCTTTGGGCCTGGATCGGCTGCTTGCAAGGCAAACACCGCTGTGCTACCTCTCTGGGCCCCTGAAGCATAATTTCTAACTATCAGTCACAATATGTTTCTTTAGGTAAAAGAGAGAATAAAGACTAAAGGGAAGACTCAAAGAGGTACCTGGGTGAATAGCTGAGAGTCTTGAAAATGCTCCTTTACATTCTTTTTTTTTTTTTTTTTTTTTTTTGGTTTTTGGGCCACACCCGGCGATGCTCAGGGGTTACTCCTGGCTGTCTGCTCAGAAATAGCTCCTGGCAGGCACGGGGGACCATATGGGACACCGGGATTCGAACCAACCACCTTTGGTCCTGGATCAGCTGCTTGCAAGGCAAATGCCGCTGTGCTATCTCTCCGGGCCCTCCTTTACATTCTTGTTGCTTATTGATTCTATTCCCCTCCCTTCCTCATAGTGACATCAGGTTTCTACTATGCTTTTCAAAGCACACCCTTAGAAAGGAGACAGATAGGAGCTGGAGAGATAGCACAGCAGTAGGGCGTTTGCTTTGTACTGTTGCACTATGTTGACCTGGGATGGACCTGGGTTTGGTCCCCTGAGCTTGCCAGGAGCAATTTCTGAGTGCAGAGCCAGGAGTAACTCCTGAGCACCACTGGGTGTGACTCTCCCCACCCTACCCCACCCCACCCCCCAAAAAAATGAAAGAAAGAAAAAAGAAAGGAGAGTGAGAGACTTGCTTGGGTCCTTTTCAGATTTTAGTGAGACGTTCTCCCCAAGGACCCAATCCTTGGGACTCTTCTGGATTTCACCGTCAGCTTCCACCCAAAGTTGCTCAGCAGTAGCTATGAGCAATGGTGATTTGGATCCATGTTTGAGATTTGGAAGCTAGTTCTTGAATTAAGTGCCCCATTTCCTGAAATGTTTAAACTTTGTAGGACAAACTCATGCTCTATTCAGATCCCAGCACAAGTGAAATTCAACTTGTAAGGAATCCACCTTCCCTCTAGAAATGATTTAAATGAGATAGAAAACTCTTTCTCATTTCCTGGGCTTCATTTACTTAGGTTCATGTTATTATCAGTATCTCTAATATTGCTGGAGCTAAGTCCAATGGGCAGGACCCTTTCCTTGTATGTAGCTGATCTGGATTCAATTTCTAGCATCTCTTATGGTCTCCTGAAAATCACCAGGAATAATTTTTCAGTGCAGATCCGAGAGACCACTAGGTGGTAACTCAAAAATACACAACCCCTCCCCACAATATCTATCTCACTAACTTCAACATTTGGCATATATATTCTAGTCCTACCTCTTTTCTTTCACTGCCACATTTTACTTTCCCTTATCTCACTGGACAGGCATAGAGAAGCAATAATCAAGGGTGGCTGGCTAAAGAGGAATCCTGCTGACTAAACTTTGTAATGTTGGAGTCCAAAAATACATGGATATGGGAACACTGAGAATCTCGCCATGTAGGTTTTTCCATCACATCCCATAGCAAAAATCTTCACAGGGGTTGTTTCATGACTGATGATGCCAGTTAGGCCCACTGGGGAACAACAAGGATTTCTAGACCTGGCTGTAATGTTACCCTCCTGGGATAAACACTGAGAGTATGGTCTGCTCCTGAGAAAGCTGTCTTTGTGAGTGGAGTATCTGTCCTGGCTATTCAGACATTGCAGTCCTTGGAGAATAATTCCTTCCCTTCCATCCATGTCTTCAAGGACAGCTGCCTTTACACTGGTATTAGGTCTGCAGAAACAATTCAGGAAACTTGCAGGGATCCGGAGAGCAGAGGAGCAATTGAGCAGTGTCCCTATTTGACCTGTCTCTGCTAGATTTGACAATCACAGCTTTCTTGATGGGGAAAAAAAAGAAAAGGGAGGGGGTGTTTTCTTGATATAGTTAACTATTAGTTGATCTTATAATCCAGTTATGAATAAGTTAACTGTAGATTCCACACATGCTGTTGGTCCTGTGGGCTCCATCCACAGCTCATGAGAACTGCAACCACCCTGGCATCTCACTTACGCCATGTGGAAAACTCACTTAAGAAAAGACTCAACCTCCTCACTCACTGCTTAACATATGCAATATGTGCCAGTAGATCTGGGAGAGAACAAGAGATTTCCAGAGCTTTTCCTCTACAACAAGCTGACTCTCAGGCACCCTGTCTGACAACTCTGTGCCTGAAACAGCCACTGTCCTTGGCACTGCAGAACCCCTCTCCTCCTCATTGCTAAGCAGGATCACTGTCTCTAACAAAGTGTAGATCATTGAGGGCCTCAAAATTGCCCATATTGTTCCTCATTCTTTTATGAACTCATTTATTCACTCTATATGCCTTCAGTGTTCTCTGAAAACCAGTAGGTCCAGTCTGAGAGTCTTAATTCTACTTGCTACCAGGAAACATCTGTGTTTGCATTGACCTTTCTGTAAAATTCTCTTCACTTTCCAGGGGTGCTTTGACTACTTGAAAGCAGTCGTGACTTGAACATTTTCTCCAAGCTGTATTTTGTGTTCGGGGGCGGTTGCTGTTTCCTCAAAGAGTTATGCATACTGGACCTCTCCATCATATTCTCACAGATGTTCAGAAGAACCAGGAGCATCTTTGCAAGTCTCTGTACATTCCTGGCACCTCCCTGAAGCAATTAGAAGCCAGGTGGAACTCACAAAGACTCCTTGTATCTGCAGAGCTGAGTCACCTGGCACATCTGAAATGTAACTTCCTCCTCTGGGGCCAGGGGAAGTGAATTGGAAAAACTAGAAGCCTGGGTGTAAATTAAGATAAACATTTAAAGGAATAGAATTTGTATTTAGTGATTCAAAGGAAAAATACAGTGAAAGAAGAGGAATTTCATCCTGATGAGTTTGTTTATAAAACAGACTTAAAGAAATTTTGGTCGACTGAAAACTCAGTGTGAACCAAGGACTGATGGGCAGCTGGAGACCCAAGTCATCTCTATGTTGGCAGAGTCCGACAGATCTAGAGATGGAGATGGGAGCCCTATGGCTTGTTCTAGGACTGTCCGTGGGTCAAACTAGGAGTCCCCCTAGGACATTAGAGCAAAGAAACCACACTACATGAGAAAATCACTGAGGTTCAGTCTAAGAAACTGATCTATGGCCATAATTTGATTGCATGAAAAAGCTATCTTGGAAAGTTGAAAGTTGAGAGGGATCTCTGATAGTTGGAAAGAGCAACTAATGCAAATTCCCACAGATTCTCATCCTTTCAGAACCACACAATTTGGTTTGCGTTTTCTGTCCTTACTTCGCCTATTCTAGATTTGCTCTTCCTTCTCTTTTGAATTGACCTCATTCTCTCCCATCTCCTTAAATACACACCTTGTTAATTACCACTCCCCCCATCATCTTTCCCTTTCCTATCTCCATTGGCTTCTTGCCACGAGTCTGCAAAAACAAGTAGATGATGATTTGAGAACTTATTATGAGCCAGGTGCATGATGATTTGCCAGTCTTATCTTGGTAATTCCCCACACCAACCTAATGATGTTCTTGATGTCTTCTGTTCTTTCTATAGGAAGAAACTGAAGCTCTAAGGAGTCCAGGGACATTCCGAAGATGAAACAGTAGGCAAATGCCAAGTGGCCAAACAAGAACTCCTTCTCAGAGTCCTTTACTCTTACACCGCACCACACTTTTACTCAGACTGTTAGGCACTCTATTCCTTTGAGCAGTCCTTTAAAGACTGTTTCTTTTCATGGTCTACTGCCTCACCTCACATTTACTCTTCGGCCTACTACAGTCTGCTGCAGCATTAGCTCTCTGCAGAAATAGCTCTTTGGAAGATTATCTGTGACCCAGTGGTTAATCCCAATAGCCTTTCCCCAATTCTCATTCAGCTTGTCCTTCAGTAGCATTTACTATTACTGATCATGGGATGCTTTTCTTCCTCCTTCCCATCTCAGAATGAGTTCATCTGCTACTTTCCCTCTCATTCTTTTCTGCTCCTCATTGTAATTTTGTCCTTCCAATTATCACTACTCTTTCATTGTTCTTTTTGGGCCACAAGCATGCTCAGGAGTTACTCCTGGCTCTGCAATCAGGGATCACTTCTGGAAGTGTCTAGGGGAGCATATAGGATGATGAGCATTGAACCTGGGTCAGGCACATGCAAGACAAGTGCCATGCCTGTTATATTATCTCCTAGGTCCTCAATAAACATTTTTAAAGGATCTGAGGACATAGCTGAAGTCAGACACCAGGAATGGGAATATTATTTAGAAACAATATTTATTAAGCATAGATAAGATATGGAGTACAGAAAATTGAGTGTGCAGGAGAGCACAAGTCCAAGCTCCAGTTGACCTCACTTCTATCTTGGGCGGAGTTATAAGGGTTAGGGAAGAGATATAGGGAAGAAACAAAGAACCAGGATTGGCAATGACGGTTTCAAAATGCAGAGAGAACAGCTGGTAGAGAACTGTGCTTAGGGGCTAAGTTGGTGACGTTGAAGGAGAAAGCAGGCTAAGACTTGGATAAAGATGACCATGACACAGAGTAAACAGATATTACTGCAAGTCTCAACATCAAGGATTTAAGAATCTAGATTTTTGGCTCATCCATCTACCAAGATTTTGAAACTACCTAAAATCATGGCCCTGACTTGTGTTTGCAGGCCAAAGAAACCATATCTGCAGAAGCAACCAAATTGTGTATTCCTTGGCTCTCTAGTTCTCCAATTTGCCCAAAACTCAGCATTCCTGCTCCATATAAGTGTGACCACAAATCCTAGCTGTCCTGAGTGGCATAATTCCAGGATTGCCCTTCCAGTGGAATAACCACTGGGGACTCTGAAACCACTTTCACAGCACAATGTCTAGCAAACACAAGCACTTATTCAGCCACAGGTAAACAAATGAATTCATTTGCTGTGTGTCTTTTTCATTAAATTTAGTTGCATCCTGGGAATGCTTACTAAAGCTAGCTCTGTGAGGAGTCGAGACAGATCAAGAGGAAAGGAAGAGAGAGGGATACAGCCTTGCTGACTCTAAATTAGAGGAAACAGGGCTGGAGTGATGGTACAGAGAGTAGGGCACTTGCTTTGCATGTGGCTGACCCCTGTTTGATTTTGTGCATCTGTGTGGTCCCCTGAGACTACCAGTAGTAATTCCTGAATCCAGAGCCATTGGTAATCCCTGAGCACTGCTGGGTGGAGTGAAAGAGAGGGGGGGGGGAGGAGAGAGAGAGAGAGAGAAGAGAGAGAGAGAGAAAAAGAAAGAAAGAAGAAGGAAGGAAGAAGAAAGAAAGAAAGAAAGAAAAGAGAGAGAGAGAAAGAAAAAGAAAGAAGAAAGAGAAGAAGAAAGAAGAAGAAGAAGAAAGAAAAGAAAGAAGAAAGAGAAAGAAAGAAAAAAAAGAAAGAAGAAAGAAAAGAAAAGAAAGAAGAAAGAAAGAAAGAAAGAAAGAGAAAAAAAGAGAAAAAGAAAGAAAGAAAGAAAGAAAGAAAGAAGAAGAAGAAAGAAGAAAGAAAGAAAAGAAAGAAAAAAGAAAGAAAGAAAGAAAAGAAAGAAAGAAAGAAAGAAGAAGAAAAACGAAACTTTTGAATATTATTCTGTCTTAACTTCTGTCTTTTGGATTCAGCATTTGCAAATCACATTAAGAATCCCAGAAACTTTTCAGCTGTATAAAGTGCTGGAAGACAGTGTTGGGAGACCACTCAGGAGGAGCTTTTTTTTGTGGGGGTGGTGTTCCTGGGCTGCTTTCTCCAGTCAAAGGATTAAAAGGTGTCTGTTTCAAAGGAGCCTCTGAAACTACAACCAGGCATCCCTATGAGCCCTCTGTTCCTGTTCTCCAAATTGGAGGTAGCAGGCATCCACCCCAACATTGTATCTCTCACTTCATTTTATTCTGAAAGGAGTCTGAGGTTCCCTTTCATTTCCCCTAGAAAGAACCCCCTCTTCCAAAACTCTTAGATGAATTCTTGGACAATTACTCTTTGGTTATTGCCACCCACAGTAATAAGGACTGGAACCTTCTAATTTCTGGAAGCAAAATGCAGGAAAATAACATAATAAAGAGAGAAACCTTCTAATTTCTGGAAGCAAAATGCAGGAAAATAACATAATAAAGAGAACCCCAAATTCCCTACTTGCCACCCTTCTCTCTTACTCTCCTCTAAGCAGTATACTTTGAAACATCTGGGTTGAAAATTTAGCAAGACAACATGGCTGTCACTGCAGGGAGCCTTCAGAGAATTCCAGAAAGTTATCCTATTCTGTTAGTTGTCTAGTTGGCCACTGAGACTCCTATTGCAGGTCCCGAGCGCCCAGATTCCAGTAACACAAGTTATAAAAACACAAGCAAAACAGGAATTACCAGCTGCCAAGGTTCACTTCTAGCCAGCCTCCTCGATTATTACTGCAACTCTCCACACTTCCACACAGATTAAAATACAGCTGAGGGTAGGAAGCCCATAGAGGTGTTTTGAGTACTGGTGAGACAATTGTAAATTCCTTTAAATAGTTCAGCTTTGATGTAGGGCTGGAGGAGAGGAATTCAGAAGCTTCAGGGGGAAGCTTGGCACTCACCTGGAAATGGACTCCCAGGAGAGTCTACTGTGGCAGAACCCTTAATACTTACTGGACTGGCTGTAGAAAAAGTGTAGGAACAGAGATACATATAGATGTGTTGCACAGTATCATAAAAATGTTTGATCTTACTTTTATAGATTGGGAGGATCACAGACTAATGGCTTTTTTTTTTTTTTTTTGAGAAACAAAATGAGATTGCTATACAATGATGTACCAGGCAAAATGTATAAGGCCATTTAGACAATGAGTTCCTGACCATTCTCTGTGCTCTAGCCATTCTCTGCGACCACTCTTGCATGGACCTTGGAACTCTGCACCATGTATATACTCTGCTATTTTCACTGTACTAGAGACAGGATCTTTTACATACCCTTTGCCATCATGACTGATTTTTTTCCACACTGTCTTTTCCCAACTCTTGTTGGCATTTAAATGCACAACTCCTAATTTAAGGCATCTAGATTAGCTAAAATTGTTTCAGTTGTAAGGCATGGAAAATAAATTCACCCAGTGGAAGCAATAATGCAAAGAGAGATTGAGAGGCCTGTGCTACTGGACAAGATATGTGGATAGCTATAGAAACGAAGGAAGGACAGAAGAAAATGGCTTTTCAGTGCTGCCTGCTGGGTGACTCCAGGTCTCTGTTCTACTTTCCCGTGAGGAATTTTGCATTTTGGCCTCATTCTCTTTCAGTAGAGGTGCTCTGGCACGTGGTGAGGAGCAGGGCCACTA
Organism: Suncus etruscus; assembly: GCF_024139225.1. NCBI lineage: Eukaryota > Metazoa > Chordata > Mammalia > Eulipotyphla > Soricidae > Suncus > Suncus etruscus. The sequence continues at coordinate 40,524,914 of NC_064849.1, read as the reverse complement.
GAAGCCCCAATTTAGAAATCCCAGTACAAAAAGAAAAACTTCCTTTCTCTATGCCTGAAATTCAATCTCAGGAAAGGAGACGGCCTCAGAGGTGCAGGCTTTTTTCTTTTTCAAATCCTGAGTTTCAGGAGTTGGTCACCATTGGAAGCAGGTCACAAATATCTTATTTAATCCCTATTTTTATTTATATTTATTTATTTTTGTTTTTGGATCAAACCCGGCGCCTCTCAGGGGTTACTCCTGGCTCTGTGCTCAGAAATTGCTCCTGGCAGGTTTGGGGACCATATGGGATGCCGGGAATCAAACCAGGATCTGTGCTATGTTGGTCTTGAGCAAGGCAAACACTCTACCACTGTGCTATCTCTCTGCCCCCTTAATCCCTATTTTTAAAAGTTCACAAGGTTTATGGCACCTAGTTTAAACCAGAATTGTTTCAGTTGCAAGGCATAGAAAATAAATGCATCCATTGGAAGCAAAGATGAAAAGAGGGGTTGAAAGGCCTTAAAGATAGGAAGACTCATGTCTTTTCTGAGGACATACTACTATTCATGTGTGTGTGTGTGTGTGTGTGTGTGTGTGTGTGTGTGTGTGTGTGTGTGTGTTACAGTGGGGATGAATATGGAATTTGCACCAGGAGTTAGGGTTTCATTGTTCATGATTGTTACCTCAGGCAATGGTTGTTCTGTAGGTACAACTTTAACTTCAACTCTAATTCTACCTCCAACTTAAACTCCAATTTGAACTTGCACTCTAATTCTAAGTTGAATCCAACTTTAGCTCCAGTTCCAACTTCAGTTTTAATTCTCACTCCAATTCAAATTCTAACTTGAGCTCAGATTTGCACTCCAACTCCAATGCTAACTCTAGTAACTTGAACTCTAACTCAAGCTCAAACACTGGGGAGCAGCTCCTGGTTTTACACAATGTGATCTGCAAAGAGAGCATGGGAGGCTGGCATGTGCTGAACCCTTTCACCAGTCTTTGTTGTTGAAGAAGATGGAGACTGATGGGCATATACCTTGTGCATGTAGTGTGTAACTATTAGTTTTAGCTGACCAATTTTATGGGGAAAGTGGTTCCCTAAGAAAGAAACCTTGGCTAGGGCCAGATAGTGCAAGGGCCTTAGTGATAGTGCAGCGGTAGGGCATTTGCCTTGTACTCTACTGACCAGGACAGACCTCAGTTTGATCCCCTTGTTTCCCATATGGTCCCCCAAGCCAGGAGCAATTTCTGAGCATAGAGCCAGGAGCAACCCCTGAGTGCTGCCAGGTGTGACCCGAAAACCAAAAAAAAAAGAAAGAAAGAAAAGGAAAGGAAAGGAAAGAAGAAAGAAAGAAAGAAAGAAAGAAAGAAAGAAAGAAAGAAAGAAAGAAAGAAAGAGAGAGAGAGAGAAAGAAAGAGAGAGAGAAAGAAAGAAAGAAAGAAAGAAAGAAAGGAGAAAAGAAGAAAGGAAGGAAATAAAGATGGCAGAAAAGAAGGAAGGAAGGAAAGAAAGAAAGAAAGAAAAGAAAAGGAAAGAAAAGAAAAGAAAAGAAAAGAAAAGAAGAGGGCAAGGTGGAGTTGAGGGGTGAGAGAGGATCTTCCAGAATTTTTTGGATCTGGTGAGATAAATGCAACCTGTGTATGACTCATGGCACATGGAAGGCTGTTGACATGTTTGCTATTAAAGGTCTAATTTTTACACTGACTTTCCAGGACAAGTGTTTTCAGAACCTAATTAAAGAAAAAATAAAAGAGGGGTTGATTGGTTCAACAGCCATAAAGAGTAACTAGGTAGCCTCAGAACCCTAGCTAGTGTGTCTTTCTGAGTGATACTGCTACTTCTCTATGTGCAGTCTCTGTCTTCAGGATAAAATACAAGATTCTGTTCCTTTAAATAATTCACAAAGGAAAGAAACAGAGAGATGGTTCTTGGGTGAGGAGTGGCATAGTGGCATGAGGAGTTGATGGGAGTGATTGAATACCAAGACAAAACATGACTATAGACAATAATATGATGTAAGAAGGAAAAATAAAACATGAAGGGTGGAGGAGCATGCAAGCTTCAAAATAGGTACAACCCAAACAAACTTCTTCCTTCAAAAAAGCTTCGATCAGAGGGGAGAGTGATAGCAGAGTGAAAACACAGGGTGTTTGCCTTGCTGACTTGGGATAGATCCGGGTTTAATTCCCAGCATCCCTTATGGTCCCCCCAAGCCTGCCAGGAGCAATTTCTGAGTGCTATCGGGTGTGATCCATAACCAAAAAATAACAAACAAAAGAATAAAAAATTAAATTTTAGAGTTAAAGGTAACATAAGATGACTCAGTTGAGTGGCTATTCCATCCTTTTTAAGAATAAGAAATCCATCCCCACAGCACTGCTGGGTCCCAGCTATGCCACACTATCAGGTCATACTATTGAACTATCCAGCTTAGTTGGTAGAGACCTGAGGACTTTTGCAAACATTGTTTAGGAAAACACACCTTCAAAATTAATCTTGAAAGCAGTAAGGAGTCTGCCTTGTGCAAACTAGCCTAGGACAGACTGCGGTTCGATCCCCTGGAGTCTCATATGGTCCCCCAGGAGCGATTTCTGAGCGCATAGCCAGGAGTAACCCCTGAGCATCACCAGGTGTAGCCTAAAACACACCCCCTAAAAAAACCCCAAAGAACAAAAACCAAAAAATAATCTTGAGCAGAATGTAGATTTTTAAAATACATATAGACACAATTCTTTGGATAAAGTGAAAGCAGAGTTGGGGGATGCAGTTAACTCATTCTCCTTTTGCCATCCAGGGATCTCAGGAACAAAGTTTGAAAACCAGATCTGAGTTCATCCAGGACTCTAACAGCACCACAAATATCTACACTGCTTGCATTTCACAAATGAATTAGATAGTTCATCATCCATCTCAAAACTTCATGCCTTCCTTAGAACAACATTCCATTTGTTCATCTTTCTGTGGATCAACCATTTGGATTGAGCTCAGAAGAGAAATTTTCCATGAATTGCTTGGGCAACTGCCACTGTATGGAGTCTTGGTCAGTGCTGGAGAGGCCCCATTCCTGATTCTGGGCTTTGGTATTGGAAACTGGCTGGTTTCCCTCTACATATAGTCTCACATCCTAGGATCTGAAGATGAGAGATCTCCTGAGATTCTTCATATGTAGCATTAAATTCTAAGAAGTAAGATGAAAAACTTGTACATTATGAGCTAAAATGTCACATAGAATCACTTCTATTACACTCTACAGGTAAAGAAAACCACAAGACCGGCTTAGATTAAAATTTAAAAATTTGAGAAAGGGGGGGCCGGGCGGTGGCGCTAGAGGTAAGGTGCCTGCCTTGCCTGCGCTAGCCTTGGAAGGACCGCGGTTCGATCCCCCGGCGTCCCATATGGTCCCCCAAGCCAGGAGCAACTTCTGAGTGCATAGCCAGGAGTAACCCCTGAGCATTACCAGGTGTGGCCCAAAAACAAAAAAACAAAAAAATTTGAGAAAGGAACTCTTGATGGAAGAAAAGTCAACATCCTAACAAAAATATTTATTTATACTAGAATAAGATGAATTTTAGGCTTTTGTTATGATCACCACATTTTCTACAATATTTTTCAATAAACTTGACTGGGTGTACAAAGATGACAACTTGTAGGTGTAGAAGATTGTGGCAAACACTACCAATTCCCTATTCATTATTCATTCTCCATTCTTTCTTATTTACAGAACCTCAGTTCTTTTATTTCCCCCTCAGGATGGCAATGTGCCCAGGTACCAATATGTACCTTCCCAGACTCCCTAATGGCTGAGATGACCATGTGACCAGTTCTGGGCCAATGAATGTAACTAGAAGCCTCCTGGGTGAGGCAGCCAGGAAAACAGGTTTCTTGATTTAAGAAAAAAAGGATAGGCTCTGTCACTTGTCTTTTCCTTTTCCCTCATATTTCTTTTTAGATATCACTGTCTAGATCTCAGATTCAACTCTTTGAGTAGAGTAGCCAACTAGTTTAAAATAATGAGGATGCTGGGTAGGAGAGTAGAGCAGAAACACAAAAGTGCTGATCTTCAATGGTGTCATGGCACTTTTTTTGTTTTGTTTTGTTTTTGTTTTTTGGGTCACTCCCGGCAGCACTCAGGGGTTACTCCTGGCTCTAGGCTCAGAAATCGCCCCTGGCTCTAGGCTCAGAAATCGCCCCTGGCAGGCTCAAGGGACCATATGGAATGCTGGGATTCAAACTACTATCCTTCTGCATGAAAGGCAAATGCCTTACCTCCATGCTATCTCTCCGGCCCCATTGTGTCATGGCACTTCTAACCCACTCCTAGACTCTATCTTTGAGCTTGTTGCTAAGAAAAAGATGCCTTGCTTGAAGTTATATCTGTAGCTTTGCCAATAAAACAGGTATGGTGAGGCAGGAAAGGAAGGCAGAAGGCAGGTAGGTAAGAGCTCTAAATATTAAGACCATGTAATTCCCATGAAACTGGAAATGAGTTACTTCCTTTGGTTCTATGCATGTGCATTGAGAACACCAGAGTCTGTATATGTGTGTGCCTGAATGCTGGGGTGAATGTCTGCATATGAGGAAATGCTAGCATTCTTGCAATTTTTAAAATCAAATTGGTGTCAAGATCATGAAAAACTCAAACAATGAGTTGCAATTGAGGTGGGGCACATTTTAGTAACACAGGCTAGTGTCAGAGTGGACTACACAGACTTGAAAATTGCAAACAAAGTGAGAACAAGTGCTAAAAGCTCTAGCTCACCCCGTGATCATGATTATCTAGACTCCAAACACAGAGCACACACCCTTTAGGCCTCTGCAATCAGTGCTGGCAGTCAGTGCTGTGTCCATCTCAGGACTGGTAAGTGGAGCCTGGCCAGAGGGAGAGCAGGATGGCATTCGAGATCTGGGAACACTTAACTTACACAAGAGAAGACATGACAGGGCCTCATAAGATAATAACTGTAATAAGTCATCTATCAATGTGCTTAAGCCACACCTAAAACTTAGTACAATGACTAGTCATTTGCTCATGATTTAACAATCTGGGCTGGATTTTCTCTGCCTGATGTGGCATAGTGATGTGGGCTGGGTTTACTTATGCATTGGCAGCCAGTTGGCAGGTTGGCTGGGACTGGAGGAGACATGATTGCTTCACTCATGTCTGTTGCCTCAGCCAGGAAGGTTGGAAGCTGGTGGACTTGGGTGCCCAGCCTCTCCTCATGCTCTTTGTTCTCCTTATCATATGTTCTATCATTCTTTTTTTTTTTTTTTTTTTGGGGGGGGGGCCACACCCGGCAGTGCACAGGGCTTACTCCTGGCTGTCTGCTCAGAAATAGCTCCTGGCAGGCACGGGGGACCATATGGGACACCAGGATTTGAACCAACCACCTTTGGTCCTGGATCAGCTGCTTGCAAGGCAAACGCCGCTGTGCTATCTCTCCGGGCCCTGTTCTATCATTCTTAAGGAGACTGTACTAGCTTCATGATTTCTCAGAGCAACAGGACAGGCAGAGTGCACATTGTAACTACAAGCTTTTAATATCTAGAATTAAATAGAATTTAATTAAATAGAATTTATTTTTGGAGGGGCCGGGCGGTGGCGCTGGAGGTAAGGTTCCTGCCTTGCCTGCGCTAGCCTAGGACGGACCTCGGTTCGATCCCCCGGTGTCCCATATGGTCCGCCAAGAAGCCAGGAGCAACTTCTGAGCGCATAGCCAGGAGTAACCCCTGAGCGTCACAGGGTGTGGCCCAAAAACCAAAAAAAAAAAAAAAAAAAAAAAAAAAAAAAAAAAAAAAAAAAAAAAAAGAATTTATTTTTGGAATAGAATTTTTGTCACATTCTACAAGACTAAACAAGTCATAACCCTAGTCTAGAGAGAATGTGGAAATAAATAAAACAGAGGGGCCGGAGCAGATTTGATCCCCTGGCGTTCCATATGGTCCCCCAAGCCAGGAATAACCCCTGAGCATCACCAGGTGTGGCCGAAAAAACAAAAAGAAAAAAAAGAAATAAGACAGAAGTATGAATTCAATAGTGTGAGTAATAGAGGATATTTTGTGGCTATCATTATAATAATTTTTAGAGGTCAATTCTTTGTACTCTCTTATATGATTTTTACAATTAAGTAAAGATATGATCAGGGATAAACAAAAGGTTAATCAAAAGCAAAACCAAACCAAAAAAAAAAAAATAACCACACCTGATTCATTGAACCTGCCAATTTCTATGGTATACATATTTTCACTTCGGCTCACTTTAAGGGACCAACATAAAATTATTGAATGCAAACATTAGAAGATATTTACTTAAGAATAATTTCCAGGGATTGTAAAAATAGTATAGTTGTTAGGGCTTTTGCCTTGTAGGAGTCAGTCCCTGACATTTCATTTCATATGGTCTCCTGAGCCCCTCCAAATGGAATCCCAGGATGAAGAACCACAAGTAAGTACTGAGTACTGAGTACTACTGGTACTCAGTAGTACTACTAGTGTGCAAAAAAAAAAACAAAGAGAAAAAAACTAGCATATTACAATTTCTAGTGGGTATTATCTACTTGCAAATGAGATATGGAACTTTCTCAAAATTATATACAGCCAGAGCCAGAGAAATAGTCTAGGGCTTAAGTGCTTGCCTTGCTTGCAGCCAACTCCAGTACAATTCATAGCACTGCACATAGTCTCCTCAGCACTACCAGGAGAGACTGACTCCTGTGTGAAGTACCAGGAGTAATCCCTGAGCACCACAGGGTGTGTCTCCAAATTTTGAAAATAAATAAATAATTTCCGCACAACCAATACTGGCAGATCTGGGACTCAGTCCAAGACTAATCTTCATATTTGGCTACATCACCCTGACTCATTGCAATTTATCTAAACATCTGAAATACTGTTATAAGAAAGTAATAGCTGTTGTCTAGATCAGGGCTTCTTAAAGTTTTTCCATTCCTAACCTAACCTCCTTTTCACTTGAGAAATGAGACATAGGTGAGCACTGCCAGCAACATCACTGATTTCTTCTATGCTTGATTTTGGATTAATTTTTAGCTGGGCACATACAGAAACATTTTTGCAGTTGCCAAATTTTTCACAAACCCTATACTCAGTAATGGGACCCTCTATGGCAGTGGTCCTCAAACTATGGCCCACGGACCACATATTGTATTTGTATCTGTTTTGTTTCTTCGTTGCAAAGTAAGATATATGCAGTGTGCATAAGAATTCGTTCATAAGTTTTGTTTTTACTATAGTCAGACCCTCTAATGGTCTGAGTGAACTGGCCCCCTGTTTAAAAAGTTTGAGGACCCCTGCTCTATGGGGTTGTAACTTTCAGTATAAGAAGTTAGGCCTCAGGTCAGGAAGAGGGCTCAGAGGGCTGAAGTACACACTTTACATTCTGGAACCCAGGTTCCATCGTTGGTGCTTCCCCTGAGCATCTTGGGACCAATTCCCACAGCCTACCCCCATCAGGGGGATCTGAGAGTAAGCCCCAAGCATATTCAGGAAGTGAAGGTTTATATTGTCCCAGAAATCAAATAAATGTCACCATAAGTGGCTTTCAGAGAACCAGGATCTAGTATAGGAAAGTCAGTATGAAAATGGAGTCTGCAATAACTACTTTGTGAAGAGAATAAATTATTTTGTGTCACAGTGTTCTCTTTTCATCAATGTCAGAGGTCATACCTTTGAAAATTTCCAAATTAGGTATCAACAGAATAGACAACCTCTAAGATCTCATATATCACAGACTTGAGCTGCAAAGATGTTTGAATTCTGCAATTTGAATTGCTTAAAGCTATTTTGAAACTAAAGAAGGCAAGGAAAGAGACAAGTAAATGCAAGAGAAGAGAAAGAGAGAAAGAAGAAAGGAGAGTAAGAATAAGAAAGAAATAAAAAAGATAAAAGGGTCCAGAGACATAGTACATCAGGTGGACCTCTTGCCTTGCATACAACAAAGCCTGTCCAGGCTCAATCCCTGAATTCTGATATGGTCCCTGTGTCTTGTTAGGAGTAATTCTTGAGCACAGAGCCAAGAGTAATCCCTAAACATTGCTAAATGTGAATCCCACTCCCCCAGAAAAAAGAATAATAGAAAGAAGCAAATAGAAAAAGAAAGGAAGAAGGAAAGACAGTAAGGTGAGAAAACAAAAGAGAAAGGAGGAGCCAGAGCAGTGGTCAAGTGGAAAGGCCTCTGCCTTGTGCAAGCTAGCCTAGGACAGACCTCGATTCAATCCCCCGGCATCCCATATGGTCCCCTAAAGCCAGGAGTGACCCCTGAGCGTCACTGGATGTGGCTGAAAAAACAAAACAAAACAAACAAAACAGAAAAAGAAAGAGAAAAGAAAGAAAGGAAGGAGAAAGTGAGAAGGAAAGAGAGTAGAAGGAATAAAGTAAAAAAAGAAAAAAAGATAAAGAACAAAGGAAATAGAAACATAAAGAAAGAAAAAAGAGAAAGTAAGTGAGAGGAGGTCTGGGAGTTTCAATCTATGGATCTTGGTCTCTCAGATATATTTAGAGAAATGGGTTTTCTCAGAGCAGTTCCAGTTCAGATAACAGAGTCATATGACTCATGCTTGCTATGGAAGCCCAACTTTCATTTTATCCTAAGCCAACTCAAATGACAACCCAGAACCAGAGTTTGTATTTGAAATGTCAGGATGTTCTCAGTGTCATAGAATGTAGACACAGATCTTAGCTGGCTGTTGAAAGCTTTTCCTTCTCAAATGAACTTAAATTTTTCTCGGAAGGAAACCTTGCTGGAGGTTTAGCATTGTAATGTCTCTTTAGCTCAAGCAGAACCTGTTAGCTCTCTCATCTCACTGCAATATCCCAGCTCTGCCAGGATTTTAGATGGTCTTCTAGAGGGCCTGGTAGCTTGAGTATGAGCCCACCAGCCCTAGGGCTTCTTGAAGCAGTTAAAGGTTCTGATTTTATAATGAGAACCATACTACTGGAAGCTTTCCCAAAGGAACAGCTCAAAACTTAAAGACTAAAGCTCTGCATTTGGGAATCCACACAGGTTGTTGCCTGGGATGACTCAGGCGTCACTAATAGTGCCAAGAAATTATACACTAATCAAAAAGCCTGGGAGTTCCAAAGAATGAGTAGATAACTCTTCTCTGAGAGTCCAAGTTTTTTAGCCCCCAAATTGAAAAAGTTCCTGCATTTCTGGCTGTGAGGAGTTACGGTATCCCTTTCCTTGAACCTGTAGGAAGGAGGGCAAGTTGACAGAGTGGTCTAGGCTGGAACAATCAGCAAGTAGCTCTCAGTCCATCCAAGATTTTCAAAGGATTCTTTAATAGTCAAGCTCTTAGGTTCCCCCAATTGCGACACTCCTCAAAGTTTAGTGTAGCCATTATCCATAAGTTGAAAGATATCAAATTGGGGCATGTGAGGTGGCACTAGAGGTAAGGTGCCTTGCAAGCAGTAGTCAAGGAAGGACCGCGGTTCGATGCCCCGGCGTCCCATATGGTACCCCCAAGCCAGGGGGCCAGGGGCAGTTTCTGAGTGCTTAGCCAGGAGTAACCCCTGAGCATTAAATGGGTGTAGCCCGGAAAAAAAAAAGAAAGAAAGATATCGAATCATGGGGCAGGCTGTAAAATCAAAACAATCAATGATTTCAAAATCCACTCCTTGGAGACAGTGCAACAGTGGTTTCCTCCATATGCAATACAGAGACATTATCAGGTTACAGCTACAGCTCTATACATTAGGGGAAAAGATTTGCTTTGAAACAGGAATAGGCCTGAAAATCTCAAGGAAACAGGGCACCAAGGATAAAATGGAACTTCCTGACCCTCCTGTCCTCACTCAGCATATGTTAGGGCCTAGACATAGATCATTGTTCTGGAAGTGTGGAACACCCTGAGCCTGGGATCTAGGATAGACTAATCTCAGAACTCAGGGTTTAGGTGACAGGGCTACTTCCTTTCCTTATTCATCCCTTTCTTCACTTCTCTCCTCTCTTCATTAACCTCAAATTACTAGAATCACAGACATTAGGGAATTTAGAGAGCCTGCTAGCTTGACCCTTTGACTCTATAGTAAAGGCACAGCACAGATAAAAGGACCTTTGAAGGGATATTTAGCAGGTCACTTGAAGTTGCTCATTAGCCAGTCCATCCCTTTAACTTTTGCGTAAAAGACCCTTCAATTCTTCTCTCCTTTCCCAAACAGGATTGTGAAGTTAGCTTCTCCTAAATTCTCTGCCACCTCCTATTCACATTCTTGCACAGCCTGTTTTCTGCTGCCTCAAAGCTGGGCTCCATAAACAATAAAACAGGCTTGTGCCCAACACATTTTTTGCTTATAACATAGCTAAATGAGAATAACACCTTTTTTTATTTTTCCCTTCCTTAAAGTATAGATTCAGAGCTGCTGGGAGACCTTCTTGCTTCTTGTTTCAAAGTGCTGACAAGAACACAGTCATAAACTCCCTTCAATGAATGACTTCAGTGGACTACTCTGGAAGCAGACCTGTGAGAGAGGTGGGTGTGGTCTTTCAGATTCATGACTAGGGACACTGGGAGCGGGCTGGTCGCTCACCCTGCAACACCACACACAGCACTTCCTGTTAGACAATGCCAAATTTAGCAGGTACATTTGGGAGAGAGCTGGAAGCACATTCAGGATCTATGGTGTGTGAACCAACTACGTCATCTCTCCTGCTGTGTCTTCGTCTCCTGAGAGATTAGGAAGTAGAAGAAAATGGCAAAGTTAGAGCCAAAAGTCCATTTCCGCTCAAAGGAACAATGGGCGCGACTGTGTAGCTCACACAACAGTGACTCCTTAAGCGCATGAAATGAAATTACTCACATGTTGTACACCATGAGAACCTCTCCAGGGGATCTTTTGGGTACACATTTTTTTTGGAATCTGAGGGGCCTGGAAAGACTATTTCAGTGGAAAAGATATTCTATAGAAAAGTCAGGAAGAAGCTAGTTCTGGGGTGACTTCTCCAAGTGAGAGAAAACATTTGCATTAGGATATCCCTCAAAAATGAATTCTCTGTGGGGAGATACACAAGGGTTAAGCACTTGCCTGACAAGTGGCTGATCTGAATTCAATACTTGGCATCAAATATCGTCCCTCAAACCCTGCCAGGAATAATCGCAGGTGAGCAGAGTCAGGAGTAAGCACCACTGAATATGGCCCAAGAAACAAAACAAAATTCAAATCTCTCTAAGTACAATGACACGATGTTGCCTTAATATTAAAGTTAGTCCTTAAGAGAGAGAGAGTAAGAGAGTGAGAGAGGGAGAGGTAAAGAGAGAGGGAGAAAGAGGGGGAAAGAAAGAGAGAAGGCGAAGAAAGGGAGAGATAGAGAGAAAGAGAAGAGAGAGGGGCGTTGAAGTGATAGCACAGAGGATAGGATATTTGCTTAGCACACAGTCAACCTAAGGGCTGCCACAGGCTGATCCAGGGCTGACCCCAGGTCGACCTGGGGTTGGCCTGGATTCAATCCCTGACATCCCATATGGTCCCCCAAGCCTGCCAGGAGTGATTTCTGAGTGCAGAGCCAGGAGTAACCCCTGAATGACACCAGGTGTGGCCCACCCACCCCCAAATAAATAAAATGAAATAATAAAGTCAATCATTGACAATGATAGTTGGAAATGATCACTCTGGATAAGAACTAGGTGTTGAAAAGAGATAAAGAAGGTACATAATACCCCTTTGGTAACTATATTGCAAACCACACTGTCTAAAAGGGAAAAAGAAAGAGAAAGACATAGAGGTGAAAAATGTCTGCCACAGAGGCAGGCAGTAAGGGAGGGCAAGGGGAAGGTGGAACTGTGGTCACTGATGGCAGGAAATTATATGACTGAAACTCAATCATGAACAACTTTGTAACTGTGAATCTCATAATGATTAATTAAATAATTGGTTTATTAAAAACAAAGTTAGTCTTTGGGCAGGAAAGAGCTAGGTTTAGGTCTCAAGTTTAATCCCTTAAGGGGATTAAGCCATACATGGTCCTGGGGTTCTGAGGCACTTCATCATCAGGCCCTAGCAATGAACTATCTGGCTTCATTGGACAAGTGCTGCTGGGAGTGGCCCTTGGTCCCCTTGAGTATTACTTGTGATGTCACCTCCACTCCACCTGCTTCCCACCAAATAATGGTATCCTGGTCTTTTTTCTGGAAAGCTTCCGGAATAGGCTAAATTGTTAGCAACCTCAGGAAAGAGTCTGTCAAAGCTGGGAAATGATCATTGTATGTAGTTTATTGCCCCTTGCCTTGCATTGAACTTCAGCCAGTCTTCAAATGGAGTTTCTGTGTGTGTCTCCTACACTTTTAGGGTTCTGAGCAGGACAATTGGGGTGGAATCATAGATGAAATGTGAAAATTTATTAAATTATAGATGAGATGTAACATGAAATGTGTGTGCTAATAATAAAAGCATGGAGATAACACCTACCTTGCATTTTTGTTTGTTTTTTGGTCAGAGACTGTAATGAAAAGAATGTCTGTGATTGCAGTCTGGAAACTGAAAAAAAATGAAATCTAGATTTTATTTAATTTTGTCTAATCCACCATATAAATTGTGCAATGACCCAGAGTGGTTTCTTTCTTCATTTCTTTCTCTTCACTTTCTTTTGCTGGGAGTGAACTGCAGTACATCCAGGCTATTGTGGGCAAGGCAGATGCCTTACCGCTTGTGCCATTGCTCCAGCCCCTCTTTTTCTTTCTTTCTTTCTTTCTTTCTTTCTTTCTTTCTTTCTTTCTTTCTTTCTTTCTTTCTTTCTTTCTTTCTTTCTTTCTTTCTTTCTTTCTTTCTTTCTTCTTTCTTTCTTTCTTTCTTTCTTTCTTTTTCTTTTCTTCTTTCTTCTCTTTCTTTCTTTCTTTCTTTCTCTTCTTCTTTCTTTCTCTTCTCTTTCTTCCTTCCTTCCTTCCTTCCTTCTTCCTTCTTCTTCTTCTTTCTTTCTTCTTTCTTTTCTTCTTTCTTTCTTTCTTTCTTTCTTTCTTTCTTTCTCTTTCTTTCTTTCTTTTTTTCTTTCTTTCTTTCTTTCTTTTTCTCTTCTTTCTTTATTTCTTTCTTCTTTCTTTCTTTTCCTTTATTTCTTTCTTTCTTTTTCTCTTTCTTTCTTTCTTTTTTTCTTTCTTTCTTTCTTTTTCTCTCTCTTTCTTTCTTTCTTTCTTTCTTTTCTTTCTTTCTTTCTTTCTTTCTTTCTCTTTCTTCTTTCTTTCTTTCTTTCTTTCTTTCTTTCTTTCTTTCTTTCTTTCTTTCTTTCTTTCTTTCTCTCTCTTTTTTCTTTTCTTTCTTTCTTTCTTTCTTTCTTTTCTTTCTTCTTTCTTTCTTTCTTTCTTTCTTCTTTCTTTCTTTCTTTCTTTCTTTCTTTTCTTTCTTTCTTTCTTTCTTTCTCTTTCTTTTTCTTTCTTTCTCTTTCTTTCTTTCTTCTTTCTTTCTTTCTTTCTTTCTTTCTTTCTTCTTTCTTTCTTTCTTTCTTTCTTTCTTTCTTTCTTTCTTTCTTTCTTTCTTTCTTTCTTTCTTTCTTTCTTTTGCCTGCCTGCCTGTGCCTGTCTGTCTTCTTTCTTCTTTCTTTCTTTTTCTTTCTTTCTTTCTTTCTTTTTTCTTTCTTTCTTCTTTCTTTCTTTCTTTCTTTCTTTCTTTTTCTTTCTTTCTTTCTTTTTCTTTTTTCTTTCCTTTCCTTTCCATTCCTTTCTTTCTTTTCTTTTCTTCTTCTTTTTTTTTCCTTTTCTCTCCCCCTACTGGCATTCTCAGACAACTGGGTCAGCTAGTTAATGGGAATACCTGAGGCTGTAGTATTACTGAAACCATACAGTACTAGGAATATGCAGGCCACCCAGCTGTGCTGGGGCCTCCAGGGTGATTCTAAGGTTTCTTCAAATCTTTAGAGATAAAAATAACTTTATTTTTCCTTTTTTTTTTTTTTTTTTGGTGGGGAGGGGTAACCAGAAATGCTCAGGGCTTACTCCTTGCTCTGTGCTCAGGGATCACTCCTAGAAGGCAGGGTCTTCTGTGCAAGAACTGAAGAAAGCTTGTCACTCCTCAAATCATCCTAATTCCAGAGCCAACACATAGATTATTATTACAATCAACTCCTGTTTTCTTGAGACCATTTGAGCAGTAGCTGTCCTTATAATAGAAGCAAATTCTAGAAAAATTATCCCTGAGTTTAAAGAGAAACAGCAGTTGTCTACTTTTTTTTTTCCCATGAAAGCCATGGAATCTTTCCAGTGAGACCCCCAACTTCTAGAACAAGGCACGGTCTGGCTCCAGGCACCCAGCAGTGTGACTTCCTAAAGGAATCTGCAAGTAGCTTGCCATCCAGTCTGTGCCACAGAGCCTCATTAGCACTAGCTTCTTGAGAAAAATCAACCCAAAGAATTGTTAGTGAACAAAGGAAAAGGAAAATCAAATCTCCTTCCTCAGGAAACAATCTCATTATGTACTTTGAACTGGCCCCCTGCTTAAAAAGTTTGAGGACCCCTGGATGTGACATACCAAGGAGGAGACTGAGGGTAGGAGTAAAGGGATCAGGCGGGAGGAGCCAGGATCAGGAGACGCACAGGCCTGCTTTAAATATCCTTTAGTTGTCCCTCTTTACTCATTCCTTTTGCTTCCAGTTCTCCAAGCAGAAAGCAAAGCAGGAGGAAGGAGCAAGAAAAACATTACATGCATGTTCTCCAAGCACATGGTCCTATACAAACATGAGGAGTCACTCAATGAAGAAAGGCCTTACTTGGGGTCCAAAAAGAACCTGTCCCACTGGAAGATCCCTACCTATCCAGATATATAGATTTTCCACTAGGAATAAAACGGGAAAAGAAGCTCAATAGACCAACCATGGTTACAGACATACCTTGCCAGTAAGGCAGTCCTTGTCCTCAGAAGCAGCCATCTTATTTAACTTGAGCTCCCAGGAAGTATACAGAAATGGCTGCTCTTCCTCAAGTCTCCCTCTCACTCAGGGGCCATTGTGTCTGCCTGTGAAGAAGCCTTGCTGGAGGTCTCAGTTCTGAAGAATGGCCAAAAAGATTCCTGCTTCGCTCAAAGTTTTGGTACCTATAAAAAAGCAGCAGTGAGAACATCTGAGACCAGCAGCCCCCTACCCCCCAGTGCCTCTGTGTGTTGGTGCCAGAGAGACTTGTGTCAATCTGTCTGGGCAGAAAAAGGGTCACAGACAAGGTAGCTTCAACAGTGAAATTTTATGACTTTCTCCCTGGGGTCTGGAAATCTGAGATAGCATTCACGGTAGAATTTGCACCACATGGGATGCCGAGATTCGAACCACCATCCATCCTGTGTTGGTCACGTGCAAGGCAAATACCTTACCGCTGTGTTATTGCTCTGGTCCCATAAAAATATTTTTGTGGAGTTGGAGGGATCAGTTGGGGGCCATGCTGGTGGTGCTTAAGGGCCACACATTTCTGTGTGTTTGGGAGTGATCTCCGGTGACGCTTAGGTGGACATAAACAATGTTGGGTGAGTCCCATGCAAGGCAAACTCCTTAATATCTCTCCAGCCTTGGGAATGGCTTCTTTTAAGAATAGTGAGAGGGACTCTGTCTCCTCTCCACTGGTTCCCTAATAGGCCTTCGTCTGTCTGCATTTGTGGCAATGTTGCTTTCTTCTCTACCTTCATGTTCCTCACAGCATTCCCCATTGTGCATGTCTGTTTCCATGACCTTCACCCTTTGAATCTTCTTGGATTTAGTTTGCCAGAGCCCATGAAAGCCTGCAAGTATAGAAAAGCTTAGAACAGGAGGGTCTGCTCAAGTACCTCAAGTTATTCTTGAGGTTTCTTTAAGATGGTGCTTATTTTCAACTTTGCCTGATTATTTGAACTCTGCACATCTCCTCAGGAACTGCTAGAAGGAGCAAGACAGACTGTTGCTTCTAGGTCTCTGGGACCATGCAGCTTCAAGAGAGGTTGCCTGAGCTGGAGCTCAGAATCGTTGGGCTCTGCATTTGTCATTGGTGCCAGTGGAAGGAAACCCAGGGCAGACCAGTTCTGTTGTGGGAATCTCAATGGGGAGAGAAGACATAGGGAATGGAAAGGTAATCAGGAAAGGGAAGGTAGAGAATGGGTAAAGAAATAATATTATTATGGCAGGCTATCTATAGATAGGTAAGTTGTAGGTAGTGTAGATAAAAGATCTTCTCATTAGGTTGAAAGGAAGCTGTGTATAAGAGGATTGTATTTGGCTGTATACAGATGTAAGTCTTCAAATAATGAAAGATTTATAAAGATGATCTTTATTTCTCCCTTACATAAAAGAAGCTTGGGGGCCGGGCGGTGGCGCTAGAGGTAAGGTGCCTGCCTTGCCCGCGTTAGCCTTGGATGGACCGCGGTTCGATCCCCCGGTGTCCCATATGGTCCCCCAAGCCAGGAGCAACTTCTGAGCGCATAGCCAGGAGTAACCCTTGAGTGTTACCGGGTGTGCCCCCCCCCAAAAAAAAAAAAAAAAAAAAGAAGCCTAGAGCAGGATTGGATAATACAGTACGTAGGGCTCTTGTCGTGCATGCAGCTGACTTGGATTTAATCTCTTGCATTCCATATGGTCCCCTGAGCACTGCTAAGACTGAGCACAGAACCAGGTGTAAGCACTCAGTATTGTCAGGTGTGGCCCAAAATCAAGAAGAGGAAGAAGAAGAGAAGGAGGTGGTGGTGGTGGTGGTGGTGGTGGTGGTGGGAGGAGGAGGCCTGGGGCTAGGCAATCCAGATCTGGAGCAGTTGTCTCAGGGCTCTCAAAGGCTGCCCAACCTCCAGCCTTCACACCCTGATTTCAGAAAATAGCAGAAAAGATAGCAGAAAAGAAGCTGTTTAGAGACTGCAAATTTCTTTAGTGCATGACCCATTGAAATGGTAAAGTAGTTGGGGCTGGTGAGGTGGCGCTAGAGGTAAGGTGTCTGCCTTGCAAGCGCTAGCCAAGGAAGGACTGCAGTTCATTCCCCTGGTGTCCCATATAGTCCCCCCAAGCCAGGGGCAATTTCTGAGCGCTTAGCCAGGAGTAACCCCTGAGCATCAAATGGGTGTGACCCCCCAAAAAAAACCAAAACAAAAAAAAGAAAAAGTAAAAAAAAAAAAAAAAAAAGTAAAAAAAGTAAAGTAGCCCATAATCTTTCTCTGGGTAGTTATGAACTTAGCACAAATTGTTAGTAAGTAAAGTAAAAGGCACTCAGGGAGAGCTATACAAAAGCTTGTGTCTTGCAAGTGTGAGTCCATGAGTTTAACCCTGACATTGCCCACAAGTGCTGAGGTGATGCAGCAACACTGCTATTTTTAGACCTTGGCACTAAGAAAGTGGGCTGTTTCTAAGCAATTACCAGAGAGTGTGAGGACTGAAGCTCTCAGTGAGCACAACCAAAACATGTGCAAACACCACAACCAAGTGTGTGTGACCTCCAGGCTACAATAGGAAAGAGAAAAGAAGGACTGGCAAAGTTTTTTTTTTCTGCCACACTGTATTTGAAGAGAAGACCTTTCTTATCTAAATTACCAAATTCACCCTAGGAAGGACTATTTCTGGTTTTGTTTGTTTGCTTGTTTGGGGCCACATCCAGCCATGCTCAAGGTTTATTCCTGCTCTGTACTCATGAATCACACCTGAGTTTGGGGGACCATATGGGACCGAGTATCAAGCCCGGGTGGGCCAAAAGCATCTTACCCACCGTTTAATCTTCCTGGTCCCTGTTTCTGTACATAAATTCTTTGTTGACCATAGAGGCCCCTCTTCTAACCTATTTACTTGTACATTTACATTGTCCTTATCTCATTCTCAACCTTACATGCTGGTGGTGTCCTCTTCATACCCTCAAGTTGTATTAACCATTCTGTTTTATACTCCATTGGACCTTGTTGATCTTTTTTCAAAAAAGAATATTCTTATTTAAGCACCTGGTTATAAAAATGTTTGTAGTTGGGTTTTAGTCATAAAAAGTTATCTTTCTTGGGGCCGGGCGGTGGCGCAAGAAGTAAGGTGCCTGCCTTGCCTGCACTAGCCTTGGACGGACCGTGGTTTGATCCCCCGGCGTCCCATATGGTCCCCCAAGCCAGGAGCAACTTCTGAGCGCATAGCCAGGAGTAACCCCTGAGCGTCACCGGGTGTGGCCCAAAAACCAAAAAAAAAAAAAGAAAAAGAAAAAAAAGTTATCTTTCTTTTTTTGTTTGTTTGTTTTTGTTTTTGGGCCACACCCAGTGATGCTCAGGGGTTACTCCTGGCTATGTGCTCAGAAGTTGCTCCTGGCTTGGGGGATCATATGGGGACACTGGGGGATCAAACTGCGTTTTGTCCTAGGCTAGCACTGGCAAGGCAGACACCTTACCCTAGCGCCACCGCGCCGACCCAAAAGTTATCTTTCTTGAAGCATTTTGCACCTAATCATTAAAGAATTTTGAATGGTCCCTAAATTATGTGATGGTTCAATTTAGGATTCATTGAAGGCCCTAGGTTTAATCCCCTATACTGAAAAAAAAAAAGATAAGTTAATGATCCTGCAGCATTTCATCATCCAGGACTTAATTTTAGTTTAATGCTTTAAATATTCTTCAAGGTTCAGTCTGTTTTCAGCTATGTGACTACATTAATGGTAAGAACCTATACAATATGTCTGATTTTTATTCTCATACATTGTTCAAGGAACTTCTGAGTCAAAAAAAAAAAAAAAAAAACCTCTAACTTTTGTTAGGTGCATTTGCCCAACTCTTGGCTAATATGGGAGTTTGAGTATGTTTCATGTATACTAAGCTAATTTATGATATTCAGTAGATTAGGTACATTATATTACATGCTTTTGACCTACAGTGGATTTATGAGGAAGTAACATCATTGTGAGTTTAGGAAGATTTGTATTGGGAATGATTGTATGAGAACCCAATTCTTGTAAACTATACTCTAAGCTCCATGATGGCAAGGACTCTACCTTATACCCTAGTAGATGATCTTCCTGGAATATAAGAAAAGAGGAACTTCCTCCTGGCCTTTCACATTCTATACCTGGATTCACAAATTAAACTGACAAAAGGCAGATTAGAAGAAACAAAGGTGTACACATTTCATTTTATTGTGGTCTATTTTATAGACATACAGGAGGTCTCAAGGAGCCAGCAATGTAGTTCTACACTATAGCACATACTTCGCATATGTTAGACCCTGAATTTTATTTCCCCTGTGCCTCTCATCCTGGAAGAGGAAGCCCTGCTAAAAGGTTATTTTTTTTTCAGGGGTGTCACACCCTGTGGTGCTCAGGGGTTACTCCTGGCTCTGCACTCAGAAATCACTCTTGGCAGGCTTGGGGGACCATGAGGGATGCCCAGATTCGAACCACCATTCGTTCTGGATCAGCTGCGTGCAAGGCAAACGCCTTACTGCTGTGCTATCTCTCCGGCCTCTGGTTCTTAAAAAATTAAATCAAGGGCCAGAGAGATAGCACAGCAGTAGGGTGTTTGCTTTGCATATATGGCCAACCCAAGACTGATGGTGGTTCAATTCCCATCATCCTATATGGTCCCCTGAGCCTGCAAGGGGCAATTTCTGAGTGTAGAGCCAGGAGTAACCCCTGAGCACCACAGGGCGTGACCCCAAAACAAAAACAAAAATCAAGACCCAAAGAAGCCATTAGGGCCTATATATATATATATATATATATATACATATTTATATAAATAAAATATAATGCAATAATAAATTAAAATAAACAAATATATATATCAAAGAACATTAAATTGTGTCAATGTAAGAAGCAAAGGGACTTCTTCAAGGAGTCAAAAGATGTGTTTCAGTGACTAGAAAACATTGGAGACTCATGGGAGAGAAATGTTATTTAGGTCAGTCTGTGGGTGCAGGCTCATTGGGGTGTGACCTTCCAATCTCTGCCAACACCTCCATCTTCTCTTTCCAGTTGGGGTGAGCCTGTTTTTCATGGGGAGCATGAAAACCCTCTGTGAAGAGTTTAGAGGGTCCTTCCTGCTGCTGTTTCCCAAGTACCTGCAGTTGAAAATAAAACCCACATGCCAAAGTAGCAGCTTTGGGGTGAAATTTTTCCAAGCTCATCCAGATCCTTGTTAAATATGTGTGAACTGGTAGCTTTGGACGTTTGGAACACCACAGAAGCCCCAGATTCAAGACTATGCCCCAGGAGGCTTGTCTCTCACAGCCTTTCCTGGTTGAGTAAACCGGATCCTGCCCTGCTGTACTGCTGCCAGGATGGGGGAGCAGGAGGCCACATGCCTGGGAGGGCTGAGGGTGGGGCTGTCAAACTGGTCTGTCTCCCAGGGGAGGCCTCCCCCAGCAACTTTCCTTTATAAACCAGCCGCAGCCAGCCCAGGAGGCTAAGGAACAGGAACTGCAGCATGAGAGGGAGTTTGGAATCTGAGAAATCATCCGTCTCCATACTGGGGAGGAAAGTAGGTCGCTGTCCTCCCCAAAGCCTGACATCATCCCCAGTCCCCGAAGGGGAAGGAATCTGTGTGATCTGTGGCGTCACAGGCTGTGGGCAAAGTTGGTCACGCTCAGCTTTATGAGAACGACCTGTACCATTCATTCTCAAGACACCCTAAGAAAATCAGGAGAGGATCATCCTTGACAGGTCAGCCCTGAGGTCTTGAGTAGAGAATCTTCCTGAAGCCAGCTCTGAAATAAAAGCTGCAGGTCCACTGCACAAGTCCAAAGGACAGGATCCAGAGTCGTTGCCAAACTCTCCGTTGAAACTTGCCCGAGTAAGGAAGGAGCAGTCTGTTCTCTGGCCTGGGATCACAGGATTGGGTTGCTTTTTTCTTTTTAAAAATGGGTGCCAGGGGCTGTAGTGATAGTACAACAGGTAGGGCATTTGTTTTGCACATGGTTAACCCAAGCTTGATCCCTGACATGCCATAGGTCCCCTGTGCTCTGCCAGGAGTATTCCAGAGTCAGAGTAAGTCTTCAGTGCTGCTATCTGTGGTTCCCAAGCCAAAAAAGAAATATATAAATAAAACTGGGCCATACACAGTGGTGCTTGGAAGCCATGCAAGGGGATAGATCCAGGGCTTACCAAAGGCCAGACTTGGGTGCTCCCATTTGAACCATCTCCCCAGCCTTGTCACAGCATTTTTTTTTTTACTCTTCCTCTTTACCCTTTATGGTAAAGACAAATGCCCACATACCTGGGTATGGTGCTGGTCAGAGGCCAATCATCCATTTGTGCTGTTTGCATGTGCTTACTGGGGCTTGCTCTCTACTTGACATCCACAGATTATGGTGGTGGGGCCCACCTGGAATTGGACCCCTTTCTGTAGCATTTCATTGCTTGCCCACTAAGATCACAGACACAGAGTTGCCCCGATTGCATCTTGCTTAGGGGTTTGCACCTGTGATCATCAGCTTGCAAGGCAGATGCTTGGGGTCTTTGTGCTCTTCCCTGGGATCCCAATCCTTCGCTTTTAAGGGAAAGAGTGAGAGTTGGTGGAAGCCATGAGCGAGGAGATCATAATACGCCTGGGAGGAAGCTCTGCAAAATGGCTCCCACAACTTCCTTCTAACTTCCCCCAGTGTGGGGGAGATGAGATCAACCCTGAGAAATGAAGTTGCCTCCAATTTAACTGATAAAAAGTCCCTTTCCTCCCTCTTTATATTATTATGGCTTTTGGTTATGATCATGGGGCATGCTTGAACCACTTCTCCTTCTGAGGGAGAAATTGAAAGTGATATCCAGGGTGGGTACAACCTAGGGGTTTTCTGGAGCAGGACTGACATGATCAAGCACTGAACTGGTCTTTTGATTTACAAAAGTTGCTCTTTAGTATTCAAGATTTCTGTTAGCCTGTTGTTAAAGCATGGACATTTTGAAATCTGCCCTGAAAGGAGTCTTTATATTGTGGAAAGTGGCAAAAGTATTAATGAGGGGGTTCCCTCTTTCTTCAGATTTACATTAGCAGTGCACACTGCCATCCTTGGATCTGAGGTGTTCTGGGGAGCTGTGTGATGTGGCAGGAGAGGTGGGCCCAGACTTTCCCCCATGTCCGAGATCACTCCCTAACAGTGCTCTAAGAAATTTGTGGTGGCAAGGATTAAACCTGGAACTCCAGCATGTGAGCACTCTAGCCCTGTGAGCTAAGTTTTCAGCCAGATGTCAACGTTTCCCCCTTGAGGGAAAGGGTAAGCTATATAGCAGTGCTCAGCGTTTACTCATGGACAAATTCAGGGAAGCATATATGGTGCTGAGGATTAAAGAGGGACAGGTCAGATGTAAGGCAAGTGCCTCAACCCTGGTACTATAGTTCTGGCCCTAATGCCTGTTTTCTTGCATAAACAGGATGGAAGAGAAAGTGGTAAGTTTCCTTCAATGGGAATAAATCCAGGGAAATGTCTGTCAAGGACACCCGATGATGAGGGTTGGCTTCCTTCAGTTCCAGATAAAAATCAGCTGCTCCAGCCTGCCAGCCCAAACCACAGGGGACATTGAGCATGAATCCCTCTGCTTCAGAGGTTTCAAAAGATTGAAAGGGAAGCCAATTATTTTCACATGATGGGTAGGTAATAAGACCAGGTTAGCTCAAAAGGTGTTTTTTCAGCTTTACTACAATAGCTATGTTGCAGAAAAGCAGATTTCCAGAATGTTTCCTAAGGCATCTCTATCCTGGAGGTCTTTGGAGCAAGGCAGGAGCCACTTTTGTCAATGCCAGGTCCCACCACCATCATTCAGCTAATGAAGATGAGGCCTTAAGGACTGATCTAGGAAGGGTCCTCAGGCAATGCTTAGCTGTCCCAGCCCTCCTGGGGGCCTCCACAGTGCCCAAGCATCACTGGAGAAACCTAGGAAAGGAGGTTCGAGAGTTCTGGAAGGCAGAGCTGGGAGGAAGTTGCTGTCAGAACAACCACTCTGATGTGGAACAGGAACAGCTCTGTACCTAGCAGCTTCCACCAAGTCCTGCTTCCTGTTGCCCTCTTCCTGGACAGGGCAAGAATGGGGAGCACGGGGAGCTCCACCTCAGCCCTTTGAGTTCCTCTCCAATGGGACCAGCTACTCCCCTGAAGTCAGAATGGATGAGGGCCATGCCCAGTGTCAGTAGGATGGGGTGGGGTGTCCCCCTTTGGGAATCCAGGGATGACCCTAAATCTTTATTTCCCAGAATAGGTGCAAAAAGCACTTCTCCCTGAACTCAGAGAACTTCATAAACTACTGAAAGCTTCATAAACTACATTAAAAAATTCTGGTTTTTTTTTTATGGTGTTGATCCTTTGAGAGTTTAGAGTGCAAAGGCCTAGCAAAATTTACATTTGCTTGTAAATCTGAAGAGGGAAATGAGACTCACTGCAGATCGATGCTGTTGACTCATAGCAGTGTCCCCCTCCACCCCCAGGGAAAGAAATCCCCTCCCTCAACAGGCTAGCCTTCCAGAAAAAGAAAATAAAAGAAAGAAAAAGAAAAGAAAAGATACCAAGCTGTACTCCCTCTTGGAGCTAGTCTCTGCTGAGGAAAATTCTACCACAGCTCTTCCTTGGCCTGGCCCTTTATATTTTGAAGCCACTTCCTGTTTCCATTTCTAGGTCATAAGCCAGACTTACAGTCCACATGAGTCACTCACAGGGAGGCCCAGATACCATCGCCTTTCAGAGATTTCTGTCACACAGAGAGGCTGGGAAGGGGGAGCAGCAGCTTGGAAGGACAGACATTAGTTCATGAAAGGTATCCATCCACACACGCCTGTTTGAAGGGATGTTGTATTTGGGGCCAAAAAAATATCTCTTAACTTGTTTGGTCTGCATTTCTCCCCTGTGTGGATGGATGCTCCGGTCTTCAATGCTATGATGGAAATGAACAATGTCACGAATTTTGATTATAAAAATATTAGAACTGGAGAGAGTACAGGAGTTGGTTAAGGCACTTACCACTTTCTGCAGATCCCAATTCTAATCCTGGCACTGCCTGTTCCCCGGAGAATTGCTGAAACTAGCACCAAAAACTGCTGGGTGTGGCTCAAAAATCTTCCCCAAAAGAAAATATGTATAAATATAACACCCAGTAATGGGGGCTGGGTCTACTCCCAATGGGGAGGCCACCCCCAGGGAAAGATTGGATATCAAGACCACACCCGACGGTGTGAGGGAACATGCAGTTCCCAGGAATCAAACTCAGGGCTTCCTGGTTCAACCCCCAAGCACAAAGCCAAGAGTAACCCATGAACATCACTGAATGTGGCCCACAAAACCAAATGAAATGAGACCAAAAACAGTCCCCACATTATGGCCTCATAATGCTGGGTAAATTTTCTACCATTTGAACTAACTTCCTGGCTCAAATTTATTTTTCAGCAAAAATTTTCTTTTTCTCTTAAGAAACTTTGCTTTACTGGAAAGTCAGGCTACCAGACAATAGCTAGTCATTTTGGAGAAATGTAAAGAACGAGCAGCCCTCTGAAGCATGATCTTTTAGAAACTACATTTGAGAAATAGGAGGAAACCACAGCTCTGAGGCAGACCAATGTCAGTCACCTGGGTTCATATGAAGATGACAAGAATAGATTTCTCCCCTCCGATGGCCTTGTCTAGAGGCCATTTACCCACGTCTTACCTAGGAAGACTGTTCTGCTGGAAATATTGGTGCTGAGGAGGACCAGCACTGGACCTTTGGACACAGTGTGGCATTAACATTAAGCTGCAATTCCAGTCTTTGATCTTCCTTCCTTCCTTCCTTCCTTCCTTCCTTCCTTCCTTCCTTCCTTCCTTCCTTCCTTCCTTCCTTCCTTCCTTCCTTCCTTCCTTCCCTTCTATTTTCTTTCTTTCTCCCCTCCCTTTCTCCCTCCTTTCCTCCTTTTCTCCTCCCTCCCTCTCCCTCCCTCCCTCCTTCCACCTTCCTTCCTCCCTCCCTCCCCCTTCCTTTCTTCCTTTCTTCCTCCCTCCCCCTTCCTTCCTCCCTCCCTCCCTTTCTTCTTTCCTTCCTTCTTTTCTTCCTTTTTCTTTCTTTTTCCCTTTCCTCCTCCCTTCTCCCTTCCTTTCTTCCTCCCTCCCTCACCCTTCCTTCCTTCTTCCCTCCTTCTCTCCCTCCTTTTCTCCCTTCCTCCCTCCTTCCATCCCTCCCTCCCTCCTTCCTTCCTTCCTTCCTTCCTTCCTTCCTTCCTTCCTTCCTTCCTTCCTTCCTTCCTTCCTTCCTTCCTTCCTTCCTTTCTTAGTGGAAACATATTGTAAACTGAGATAGCACACACTTTGGATGGCACAGAAAATTCAAGTTTTTTTGTGACTGTCACAGCAGGGTCATGAAAGATCAAAAGGGTCAGGCTCTTGCCTTGCACATGATCAACCCAAGTTTAATCCCCAGTATCTTATATGGTCCCCCAAACCCCATCAGGAGCAATTCCTGAGTTCAGAACCAGGAGTAGCCCCTGAGCATTGCAGGATGTGTCCTCAAACCAAAAAGAAAGAAAAGGTAATCTTTTCTGCCTATGTTCTTCCCCCAGGCCTGTAAAGGTACTGTGCATTCAGGGATGGTGCTTGTGTCAGATCTCCAGCTGAGTCTCTGCAGTAGCTCTGTTCCCTGGACACTGTTTCTTTTGCGACAGCAAAGAGAGTGAAATGGGGGAAAGGATAGGAAGAAAAAAAAAAGTCAGAAACTCTGGCTAGTGTAGAAGATGGGGATATGGATTGAAATCCTGAAGGAAGACAGAAAATCTGAGTCTTGGTTCACTGGAATCAAGTCCTGATTGTAGTGAGAAATGGGCTCTCTGTATCTAGTCTTGCAGAGAAGCACCCATGTTGCATGAATATCTATAGAAAATAGTGGAATCACTCCTTGAGAATATTGGGAAATAGGCATTCTTAATCTGCTGGTGAGAATTTAAACCGGAAGAACTTGGGTGGTTGAGCACTTGGTAATATATGTTTGAGGCTGAGATAAATCTCTGTGGTCACAAATTATTTACCTCTGGAATCAGAGAGATAGCATAGAGGTAGGGAGGTAGGGAGTTTACCTTTGCATGCAGCTGATCCAGATGGACTGTGGTTCGAATCCTGGCATTCTATATGGTCCCGGAGCCTGCCAGGAGCTATTTCTGAGTACAGAGCCAAGAGTAACCCCTGAGAGCGGCCGGGTGTGACTCAAAAACCAAACAAAGAAACAAACAAAAATTGTTTACCTCTGAACACTGGAAAACTACATTTTTTATGCTTTCTGGCACTTAGGAGGGGCCATGTAACTGAGTACTAAACAATCATAAGTGGTCAGAGAAAGTGACATACGTCACTCTAAAACCTGCCTAAGAATAACTACACAGGTCTCTAGCTTCTCTTAGGCCCCTCTTCCTTTTTCTTCATCCTCTTTTAGTCTATAGCTGAAAGAAAAGGATTCTGAGGTTTCGGGGGTGAGCAATTTGATGCGCCTGGCAAATGAAATACCATATGTGACCAAATCCTGGCTCCAGTCAGGTCATCCTCCACCATCAATCAGATGATTTACATGCACTGTATCAGAGAGCAATTTGGGGAAGGGGAACTCCCTAAAAGGTGTTCAGGGCCACTCCCTGAGAATCTCAGTCATGCAGATTGGGATTGTAAGGCCTGAGACTGAAGATGTGATGTTTCTTGTACCCCGTGACATGGGGCCCATGTGGGGCCACCCCAGCAGTTCTCAGGGTGTCAGGGTCATACCCAGTGTTGCGCAAAACATCATATGATTTCAGGATGAATCCCATTCAAGGCATGCACTATAACCCTTGTACTATCTTTTTGACCACAGGGGAAAAAATTATTTTTGTTTGTTTTGGGACCACACCTGGCAGAGCTCAGGAGTTACTTCTGGTTCTGTGCTCAGAAATCGCTCCTAGCAGGCTCAGGGTACCATATGGGATGCCAGGGATCTAACCGGGTCCGTTCTGGGTCGGCAGCAGCAAGGCAAATGCCCTACAGAAAAATTTGATAATATCAAGTCACCTAGACTTGTGCTATTTACTACAATGTTTAGTTTATTCTGATTGGTATTGTATCAAATCTTTAAATGTCCACAAGCTTTGACCTAGAAATTAAATGTTTTGAAATATATCCTAAGGAAATAATTAAGGAAAGTATTTCCCATATAATTAAGAATCCTAGTTTTCTGGAACTGGGGAGATAGAATAGCAAATATGATGCTTCCTTTGCACTGGCTGACTCAGAACCAATCCCTAGCATCATATATGATTCCCTGAGCACTTCCAGGAGTTATCCCTGAGTAATGAGCCTGAAATAAATCCTGAGCACTACCTGGTGTGCTCCATTGCCCACCCCCCAATATCAACAGCAAAGAAAAAGAAAGCAAGCTAGTTTTCCCTATGATAGCAAAAAACGAGACAGTATTCTTCAGTAATAGAAGATTCTTAATATAATTTTACAAAAAATTATGGACTTAATATAAGTTAATTGTACTTCACATAAAAACATTTATGAAGGGCCAGAGAGATAGTCCTGTGGGTAGGGAGCTTGCCTTCTATTTGACCAACCCAGGTTCTTTCTCTCGTATCCCATATAACCCCCCCTCCCCAGCCTTCCAGGAGTGGTTGCTGAGCACAGTCAAGAGTAAATCCTGAGCACTGCCAGCTTTGGTACCCAAACAAACAGAAACCAATCAATCAAAGGGCTGGAGCACAAGCATTAAGGTGTTTGCCTTGTACGTACTGACCTAGGACAAACCTGGGTTCGATCCTTCTGCATCCCATTTGGTCCCCCAAGCCAGGAGTGATTTCTGAGCGCATAGTCAGGAGTAACCCCTGAGAGTCACCAGGTGTGACCCAAAAACAAACAAAAACAAAACAAAACAAAACAGAATAAGTGGGTCCGGAGAGATAGCACGGAGGTAAGGCATTTGCCTTTCATGCAGAAGGTCACTGGTTCGAATTCCGGCATCCCATATGGTCCCCCGTGCCTGCCAGGAGCAATTTCTGAGCACGGAGCCAGGAGTAACCCCTGAGCACTGCCGGGTGTGACCCAAAAACCACAAAAAGCAAAAGGAAAAGAATAAATAACAAAGCCATGGAAGACATGCACCCATAATCCCTTAAGTGTGTATGCATATTACATACAGTATATACACAGAAAAGGTCTGGTACATCAAAATAACAGTCATTGTTCCTGGTATAAGGATTATAGGGGGCTTCTTAAAGATTTATCTATTTTGAGGACAGAAGATCTTTTGGGTACAGTCTAAGGAGCATGCTTGGTATGCACCCAAATTGGGTTGGATTTCCAGCTCCACATAGACCCTCAAATATTGCTAGTGCAGCCACGTAAGCCCCCAGCATCTCTGGAATCATTTGGTTTCCTCAGTATCACAGGACCTGAGAAGCTTTGTATCCTGAAGGCCTTGCATTGAACTTACATTAAATTGAGAATCACCCATGAGGTTACTGGACCTCCTGAGCACCACCTGAGAGGCTCCCCCCAACACACACCTTGCAAGAAACAAAATTGTATCTCTTTTCTGTAGTTTTCTGACTTTTATAGAGTGGCTATATATGTTTCTTATTTTCTTTTTTGATTCTGGGATGGACCCTCACCTCACACATGTGGGGCATGAGCTCTGCTTTGCACTAGATCTCTTACCAAGAAGAAAATAATTTTAAGTAGCCTCCTGGGAATGGCTGAATCTCCCTTATCCCCACAAACTGATTTTGCCTTTTCTGGAGGCAAGTGTATTATGTGCAAAGAAAACCAAATCCTTTGGATTGTGTCCTGGTCATGGACTTCGATGCCAACATTTGTCAGGTGAAACAGCTGTTTGATCTTCCCCACTGGAAGCTTCTCTCAAGCCCTTCACATAGTTTCAGGCTGGGCTGAGAGCTGACCCAGCTCTCAGGAAAGAAAACCCTTCTCAGCCCAGTGTTTTCCAGGATTTCCTCAGAAATCCTTGAGTTGCTGGGCCTCAGAACTCTCTTCATTTTAGGGGTTTTTATTTGGCAGCTCTTGAAAAATGGTGGCCACAAACACACACACACAAAAAAATGGCCACAGATTTACCCTCTCCCAGCAAGAATTGGGCTGTATATCCCAAGCTGCAGAGAGCAGGGCAGTGAATTGCACTCAAACTCTAGGTCTAGTCTAGTCCCACAATGCAGCAGTCTCAAACCAGAATCAGCTGAGAGCCAAGGTCAAAGGCTTCCAGTGAACTCTGAACAGAAAGCACCGCTGCTGGTTCTATTGACCTTTCCAGAACATGGTCATGCCAGAACAAAGTTGTACCTTCATTTTTTTTCTGTTGAAACTAGTCCCTGCTCTTTTCAACAGATTTTCACACTGGGGAAACCAGCCACTGAGGCTTCCTGCGGAGGAAAGCTCTTTGTATTCTTCAGGAACACACAACCTGTGGAAAAGTTCTGTGTAGAGTAGCACAAAGCTATTTTAGTTGAATTTAAAGTCTTTTGAGGACGGATCACATGCTCCTACAATAAGGACATGTGGGCAAAGAATGACTTATTTTTAACCTGATGACTTGCTGAGTTTCATCTGCAAAAGGGGTGTTCCCTGGAGCAAAGAAACTGAACCCACAGAGCAGGAAGGCCAGGAAGATTCTCCTACTGTTGACCAATTTGGAGGCTGGGGTGCTGATCCTGAGACACCTTTGATTCTCCCCAAATTTAACTCCTCGTAGCCTATTGTTGATCAGAAGCCTTTCCAATCTGTATTCACTAACACAGATCTTGTATGCATGTGCAGCATTTTGTTGTTGGCAGTATTCTTAGCATAAGGTAAGCTAGAAAAGAATATGTTATAAGAAAATCACAAGTGGTGGGGATCAGTAATAGAGTATTTGCCTTAATGTGTAAGATCTCCAAGATTGGATCTTCAGCACTGCAGAAGAGAAAAAATAAAGAAAATCATAAATAGATTGTCATGAAGATAGCCTTTGTGATGAGTAGACAAGGGAAGAGAAAGGCAAGAGGTTAAAAAATTGGTATGTGGGGCCGGGCAGTGGCGCTAGAGGTAAGATGCCTGCCTTGCCTGTGCTAGCCTTGGACCAACTGCGGTTCGATTCCCCGGCGTCCCATATGGTCCCCCAAGCCAGGAGCGACTTCTGAGTGCATAGCCAGGAGTAACCCCTGAACATCAAATGGGTGTGGCCCAATAAAATAAAATAAAACAAATAAAACCTTTCTGAGCACATTGCCTGGAGTAACCCCTGAGCATCAAAGGGTGTAGCCCTCCAAAAACAAAACAAAACTAAACAAAACAAAAAAATAAGACCTGGGGCCGGGCGGTGGCGCTAAAGGTAAGGTGCCTGCCTTGCCTGCGCTAGCCTTGGACGGACGGACCGCGGTTCGATCCTCCGGTGTCCCATATGGTCCCCCCAAGCCAGGAGCGACTTCTGAGCGCATAGCCAGGAGTAACACGAGCGTCACCGGGTGTGGCCCAAAAACAAAACAAAACAAACAAACAAAAATGGTATGTAAATGGATCCGTGTGTTTAAATTCATGTTGTTCAACGGTTGAGTCATTTTTTTCTCTCCATTTCTAGAATATTGCCTTTAAGGCCTTTAAGCCCAGCTGAGGAAAGTACTCATAAAGGTCGCTATGAGAGAGGGCAGCAGCAATATCTTCTGGTTCCAAATCTTTAAGTGATAAGGCCTGTTGTGTATAACCTGAAGATTCTAAGTGGAAAGTGTCTGGACTCAAGCATTAAAATTATGATGATATAAATATAAACCTAAATTCTAGTTTAGGACTGCTTGGGTTCCCTGTAACTCTCAGGGAGAGTTAATAAGTAAATAATTGTTAATAAGACTCCCATGAGGAGGAGTCTTATTTCAAGATATTTGGAACCAGCCCTTAGAACCTACTTGCCTATTGAAAACTCTCTTTATCCCACTTCTGACACTAAATATCTTGAGCAAGCCACTTTCTTTCTCTGGTCTTGCTTTCTTTTTTGCTCAGTTCTTCCTCAAATGGTACAACTATCAAAGTGATGAGAATCAAATGTGAAAATTCACATATTATACTTTCCACTCTCAGGAAAAAAATCATATGGGATGCTGGAGGTAAAACCCGGGTCAAATGCATACAAGGCAAATGCCTTATACACTGTGCTATTGCTTTGGCACAATATTTAGATATTTTTCAAAGTGATCCTAGATCTGGCCGGAGAGATCATACAAGGGCCAGAAACTTGACTTTCATGATAGTGACCTGGCTTGATCTCTCGTACCCCATTATGGTTCCCTAAATATCTCTGATCTCTGATCACAGCCCTGGGGTGCCAGCACATTGCTGATCCTAGTCAATCTCTGGAACCCTGGGTCATAAAAGTCAATTGATTGTTGTTTAAGAGTTTTTCAAGGATTTATTACCCTGTAATAGATACCTGAAGTATATATTTACTGCTGAAAGGAGGCTTCAGGTTGATCTGAGAGCCCTGAATCCTCATCTTGAACTTTGGACAGCTCTCCTGTCACCTCCCCTGCAGCATTTTAGAGTCAGATGTGGACCCAGTCCACCTGTAGCATATTTGCAAAGGCCAGAATCCAGCTGTAAACTGCATTACAGTTTTCTCCCCAGAGAAAATTTCTTAACTCTTACATCAATCAGTGCAGTCTAAGGATTAATTAGAAAGAAGGGTGTTCCCAATTCTGTTACAGAACAACTTTATTTCCTCCCTTTCTCCCTCCCTCCCTCCCTCCCTCCCTCCCTCCCTTCCTTCCTTCCTTCCTTCCTTCCTTCCTTCCTTCCTTCCTTCCTTCCTTCCTTCCTCCTTCCTTCCTTCCTTCCTCCTCCCTTCCTTCCTTCTTCCCTCCCTCCCTTCCTCCTCCCTTCATTCCTTCCTCCTTCCTCCCTTCCTTCCTTCCTTCCTCCCTTCCTTCCTTCCTTTCTTCCTTCCTCCCTCCCTCCCTCCCTCCCTTCCTCCCTCCCTCTCTCCCTCCCTCCCTCCCTTCCTTCCTTCCTTCCTTCCTTCCTTCCTTCCTTCCTTCTTCCTTCCTTCCTCCCTCCCTCCTCCTCCTCCCTCCCTCTCCTTCCTTCCTCTTCCCTCCCCTCCTCCCTCCCTTCCTTCCTTCCTCTCTCCCTCCCTCCCTCCCTTCCTTCCTTCCCCCTCCCTCCCTTCCTTCCTCCCTCCCTCCTACCCTCCTTCCCTTCCTTCCTTCTTCCCTCCCTTCCTTCCTCCCTCCCTCCCTCCCTTTCTTCCTTCCTTCCTCTCTCCCTCCCTCCCTCCCTTTCTTCCTTCCTTCCTCTCTCCCTCCCTCCCTCCCTCCCTCCCTTCCTTTCCTTCCTTCCTTCCTTCCTTCCTTCCTTCCTTCCTTCCTTCCTTCCTTCCTTCCTTCCTTCCTACCTACACTCCAGTTTTGGGCCACACCTTGCTTTGCTCAGGGATTACTGGGTTCAGGGATAACTCCTTATGGTGTCCAGGGAGTTATATGTGGTGACAAAGATCAAAGCCAGGTCAACTGTGTGCTAGGCAAGTGCTTAATTTCTCTACTATCTCTCGAGCCCTGATACATTTCCCATGCCAGTTAGAGGCAGTTAAGTTTTTTGAGGGCAGAGATCCTGTGTTAATTTTGTTTATGAAAATTTTAAATGTTATCATAATTTGAACATATTTTTTTTTGTGGTTTTTTTTTGGGGGGGGGTCACACCCGGCAGTGCTCAGGGGTTATTCCTGGCTCCAGGCTCAGAAATTGCTCCTGGCAGGCACGGGGGACCATATGGGACGCCGGGATTCGAACCGATGACCTCCTGCATGAAAGGCAAACGCTTTACCCCCATGCTATCTCTCCGGCCCCAATTTGAACATATTTTAATAATTTTAGAAAACAGTGACCATAATTTATTGGAACAAAAAAAGCCAAAATTCATGATGAAAGTTAAAAATTATCTCTGACTACTCATGGCAAATATTTTTGGTCAAGATTACATCAGAGAAAACTGATTGCCTGATATGAATCTGTTGGTGCCTAAATTTCAAATTAAGAGAAAAAAAGGAGGAGAAATAAACATTCTATTGTTAAAACAGGGTGAAATAGTTTATATAAATAGAAGGTCTGGGGATTGAAAGAATCTATTGTTGGTTCAGTCACCTTGTCTTTCACTTCGTGTCATTTGACTGAAAATCAGAGCAAGAAGTAGAACAGTACAGTGGACTGGAGCAATAGTACAGAGGGTAATTGTCTTGTATATTGCCAACCCAGGTTTGATCCCTGGCATCCCTATGATTCCCTGAACCTTGTCAGGACTTATCTTACTTTCACTCTGAGCACGGAGCTAAGAAAAAAACCTTTGAGCACTGCCAGGTCTGGTCCCAAAACAAAACCAAAAATGAACAAACAAAAAGAAGCAGTCCAGAAAAACTAGAGATGCATTAAAATAAAAATTTGAAGTACAAATAAATTTTATTATAAATAAATATCTTTATTTTTTTTTTACTCACTTTATATGTTTTGTGTATAGAGACAGAAATAATAGCATGGATGGAGGGCTTTTTTCCTTTGGACATGAAAAAAAATTTTGTTACACATGTCTTACTTTTATAATAAGAAAAAAATCATTTAAAACTTTATCTTGGGCCAAAGAGATAGTACAGCTATTAAGGTGTTTGCCTTGCACACAGTCATCCAGGTTTTATCCCCAGCATCCCCAGAGCACTGCCAGGAGTGAGCCCTGAGTGCAGAACCAGAAGTAACCTCTTAGCACTACCAGGCCACACACCCCCAAATTTTTTTATTATTTTATAAGTTTGTGGAAATACTACTCTATCCTGCTTATCTTTCCACAGACTGCTAATATTCCATTCCATGTAATTAACTTTGACCATGCATGCCAATATTTGTGTAAAGCCAACAAAAATCCAGGACTCCCACAGCCTATTGGAAAACAGTGGCGCCCCCACCCCCACCCCGCCCTCGATGACCTCTCTGACAGCCTCTTCCCTCTGATCAAAACTACTTTGGGGACTATAATATCCGGTGGACTGACCACATCTGCCCACACCCACCTGCATTCTTTGCCCAGTTTCCTTTGGAATCCTGAGCAAAGTTCTCAGACTGCTGACTGGGCTCCAGTTAGAAACTGGCAGGAAATGTAAATTCTTGTCTTCAGGCCACCTCAATTCTCAAGGCATGCAAACTGTCCTCATGCTCCTCTGTGCCTTGCTCTGCTCCATCACCCTTACTCAGCAGCCTTTCCTAACAGCCGCTACCTTGGTGTCATGGAGAACCTTTTTACATGGCACCACAGTTTTAAAGTTGGTCTTAAATCGCATGTATTTGCACTTATTGGCTTCAGGATAGGTTCTGTCCCTCTCCATTTGGTTCATTTCCTCTGCCTTTGTTCAAATTATTTTGACCCACCATTCTCTGGCTCCTTCCTCCTTCATGCCCACTATAAAATCTAACAGGCGTCATTTCTTCCATTGAGCCTGCCCAGTGTTATTTTCACTTCTGTGCACTCAGTACAGTGCAGAGATGTTTAATTCCATATCCATCTCTTCCTGCTGACTGTAGGTTCTTTAAGGACAGGAACCAAGCACAGCATACCATAATGTAAAAAGAAATGAAGAGCATTGATGCCATTGTGCTTTGCATGGCTGCCTTTGGAACCTAAAAATGTATCACAAAGTCAAATTACAGCAGAAAGGTAGCTCTGGTGGATTTCTTGATGAAGATCCTCTCCACTTACGTAAAAGTTTTTTGGGGTTGGGGGGTGTTGGATCTGCTCAGGGATTGATTACTCCTGGAGGTGCTCAGAGACCCTATATGGTGTCCAGTATTTAACTCTGCTAATAAGAATCCTTGTGCTATCTCTGTTTTCTCAGGCAGCTTCTTCAAAGTTAGACTCATCACTAAAAAGATTTGAAATCTCAAGGCAAAGAACATAAAATCCTCTCTGCTCCAGAAGACTGTCCAGGAAAATCTTGTCTCTGAAAAGCTCAGTGTTGCTGATATGAATTTCACTGTGATGTACTAGAGCTCAGGGAAACAGAAGTCCATGTTTTTGGATTTTCCTCAGGCTGGTCAATCCCACAAATTAACATCTGACAACAGAACAGGAGAAAAAAAAATGTAATGATCCACTATAATGCTTGTGTATAGCTATAAATTCTAAAGTAGGTGAGAGTTAAAAGAGAAGGTTTTTATTCTTGAGCTAATGCATAGGATCAGGACTTTGGGCATCAAGGAGAGAAAGGAAAGGGGTATCTTGCCTGGGGAAGAAGGAAAATTTATATGACAAAGCCAGGTAATCTAAATATGGTACCCCAACCCTCTACAGCCAGTTTGCAGAAATTTCCTGCTTATTTGAAAGTTATTGCCACTTAACTATTTAGCTCTGTCAGTGATAAAATTATACAAAAAGACATATGCTCTCCTATGTTCATTGCAGCAGTACTTACAATAGCTGAAATCTAAAAACAAAAACCCAAATGTCTATGAACAGATAATTGGATAAGGAGACTATGGTACATTTATACAATGATATACTACTTGGCCATAAGAAGAGGTGAAGCTGTGTAATCTGCTGCTGTGTGGATGTAAAAATGTAAAAAGTATCACATTGAATAAAATCAGTCAGAAGAGAGGCACAGAATGAACTTCTTTATATGTGAGATATAAAGAAACTTCCTAAGGAATATCGAATGCCCAAGACATGAAATGAAAAGCAGAAGAACTGGTCTTCAGAAGGAAGCTTGCCATTGGGCTGGAGGTGTTGGGGGTATAAGTTAGGGAAGTGAACACTATGACAATGGTGGACGGGTAATGTGACTGCCAAAGAGGCAGGATGGAGATGGGAGAGAAACTGGGGACATTGGTGGAGGGTAGTAGATACTGGTGAAGGTGTTGGAACATTGCATGCCTGAAACTCAATCACAAATATCTTTGTCATTTATGGTGATTCAATTAAGAAAAAAAAACAAATAAACAAAACAGATTGAATGGATGTCGGTGTAACAGGTGTCTCTTGGAAGCAACACCAAAGCCACAGTTTTCAGATTTCCTAGCAGAGAATCAAGAAGCAGATTTTGCACTATATCATTCAAATTGGAAACCCGAGACATTCTAATTCAAGACATTCTAGAATATTTGTTTGCTGCTCGGTTTCTGGTTGTTTTAAATTTAAATAACCATAGAAATTTTATGGCACTAAAATTTAAAACAAGCATGCAAAAAACTATTTTAGTGATTTTTTAATTTCTGCCTTAGCAGTCTGGAAAATATTTTTTATATTTTCATAGGTACACAGATGTGAAAAGGTTAAAACCCACTACTGTAGATGTTTTCCGTATCATACATCTTTTCTTCAATAAAAAGATTCATTTGGGGGTAGAGAGATAGCTCAGTGAGTTAGAACACTGACTTTCCTTGCAGGAGGCCCAGGCACCACAACAAGATCCTGTGGTAACTTCTAATCACAGAGCTAGGTGTAGCCTTTAAACACCAAATATATATATATATATAAATATAACCTGAGAATGTAATTCAGCAGTAGAGCACTAACATGCCCTGGGTTCAATCTCTGGCATTTCAAAATATTTTTTTCTGAATTGACCCTAAATTTAGGTAATTTTCTTTTTTTTTTTTTTTTTTTTTTGGTTTTTGGGTCACACCCGGTAACGCTCAGGGGTTACTCCTGGCTATGTGCTCAGAAGTTGCTCCTGGCTTGGGGGACCATATGGGACACCGGGGGATCGAACCGCGTTCCGTCCAAGGCTAGCGCAGGCAAGGCAGGCACCTTACCTTTAGCGCCACCGCCCGGCCCCAATTTAGGTAATTTTCAATCTTTGAAGTTATGGTAACAGCTTTCCTTGAAATCCACGGGGCTGGCCTGAGGTCCAGAAGTCCTACAGAGACTGACTGTAGGCACTGAGGAGGCTGCTTAAAGGTGAATTCACTTGAATATACTGACTTTCTTTGCTGTTTTCTCTCTCATTGACATCAATAAACCAGTTTATTATCAAAATAAGGTTTCGTGGAAGACCACAGGTCATGTATTAACAATCTCACTGATCATGTGGCCACATCTGCAATAAAAATGAACAAAACAATTATACACATTCATAGTGTGTAATATGTTTTCTTCT
Organism: Suncus etruscus; assembly: GCF_024139225.1. Taxonomy (NCBI): domain Eukaryota; kingdom Metazoa; phylum Chordata; class Mammalia; order Eulipotyphla; family Soricidae; genus Suncus; species Suncus etruscus. Next base: position 40,487,972 of record NC_064849.1, on the reverse strand, counting down.
CTCCTTTTATTTTCAAAACAAGGGGCCAGAGAGATAAGCAGTTAAGGACTTGCATGTGGGAGACCAGGGTTTAGTCCTGGGGATCACTAATGGTCCCCCAAGCACCACCAGGAGTAATTCATGAGCATAGACTCACCCACTCCCAAGTCATTTCCAGAGCATATTTATACTAATTTACACTTGACTATTTAGAATAAGAAATATTTCTTTTGGGGCTGGCAAGATAGCATGGAGGTAAGGCATTTGCCTTCCATGCAGAAGGCCGGTGGTTTGAATCCTGGCATCTTATATGGTTCCCCGAGACTGACAGGGGCGATTTCTGAGCGTAGAGCCAGGAGTAACCCCTCAGCGCTGCCGGGTATGACCCAACCCCCCCCAAATATTTCTTTTACTGTGCTCTAAGACATCAATGCTACCTTGATTGATTATACCAAAATAAATGCAAAATAGTGTTGAGACTCTTTTGCCTGAAATTACAAATATGTGTTCATATATTTTTAACCATTTATTGCCATCTCAGCTTCTCTTCTAAATATTATTTATATGCCATTATTGAAAAGGGTTCCTCTGCCCAGTCACACAAATCAAACCTCCTTTTGCTTTATATCTCTCTCATTCTTTTTCCATCTCTTGTTACCAAACACAAACCAAACAGTCTCCTGATCTCTCTAGAATTGACCCTTTCCATTAAAACTCCCTTTTGCAAGTCTGTTCCTACATAATTCTAACAGTGATGGGTTTGTTTTGTTTTCAACCAAAGCCATACCTGGCAGTGCTAGGGGCTTACTTCTGGCTCTGTGCCCAGGGAATCACTCTTGGTGGGTTCTGGGACATCATATGCAGCGATGGGGATGAAACTAGGGTAAGTCAAATGCAATCAAGATAAAGCACTTAAACCCTCTTAAATGTCTCTCAAGACCCCATGACACATGAAACAGAGATTTTACTTGCTTCTGCTACAGTATTTTCTTCTTTTTTGTCAGTGGCTGCAAATCCAAGTTTTGCTTTTGAAATTTTTGTGTCCTGGTAATAGTTATAGTCAAAGCAGAACACAAAAAAAATAGCTCTTAGTCTTTTTTTCTACTCAAGAGCAACTATTGCAAAGCATGGAGTGTAAGGTTCAAAAACATTATTTTATTGCTGACATCTGCTTTAGACATGTAACTGAATTTTCCCTGATTGATGAATCAAGTTGATTAATCTTGATTTCATAGTCCAAACCATATTGAATGGACTCCAGGTCAGAGTTAGCTTTCTGGAACACCAGTTCCAGCTCATTGACCTCTGACTCCATGTTGAGTAGTTACTAGCTGCTGAGTTTTAAATATACACCTTGACTTGGAACTTGGCCCTGAACTTCAGACAGATTCTCTTATCAAATGGCTGGGTGAACTTGTCCACCTGGCCATCCTCCAAATTCATCAGGGTTGAGTCATCATTTCCCTTGCTAACCCACTCTCCTACACTTCTTGTCATCTGTAACTCTACCAGCAACTTAGTGCCAAAGATGATATTTTTGGTTTTCTGTTTTGTTTTGTTTGTGACTTCATCTTTCTTTTTTTAATTTTTAACATAATTTTTATTTTAATTGTTGTGGCTTACATATCGTTCAAAGTAATATTCCAGGTACATATTTACATTGGACTTCATCCTTTCTATCCATCCTACCACCACCCCCCAAATTTAGAAGGACTGTCTGGGGTTAGGAAAAGTAAAACGGGCTGTCCTGAGGTTTGTAGTTTTGGAGGATATGATGGCCTCTTCCTGGGAGAAGATTCCCCATAGCAGTATTTTGGTTTTGACTGACTCTGAATGTGCCAAAGCTGAATCTTAAGAACACTTAGAAAAGACCCCAGCTGGTGCACAGTATAACCCACTTCAACCCCTAGTATTCTGGATATTCATCATAATAATTAACTACACACCTCCAATGATATTTTTCCATCATTTTCTGTACATATATGACATATGTTTTTCTATGTTCCTCATTTTTATTACATGCTTACCTTTCTCCTTTGTGAATATGTGTTTCCTGAAAAGCAGAAAACTAAAGCCCCAACTCTGTCACTTTGAAGCTGTTCTCTAGCCCAAGCAAGTGGACATACTTCCCAACTTCAGTTGTTTCATTGCCATTGAAGCCTTCTGTTCTAATCAGTTGTTCCCATGTTTTTTTTTTTTTTCTAGAACAGCATTTCCAATGAGCCTCTGATCAATATGTCTGGAGTTCACTCTCTTTATTCCTAGTGTCAAGATCCAAGGCCACAGTTTCTCCAGCCTGAACAACTCTACAGCTCCTTCCTGGGCGCTTTTCAGTGTCTATATGTTCTTTGACCTCTGGAAGAACCAACTAAAACACAGTTTCAATCTTATCTCCTCTCCCTGAAATTCCTGTATATATAATAGTCAAACACAGATTTTCCAAGCTAGCTGGACTATCTCTTTAAAACATAGCTTCCTGAGACTCCATAAAGGCAAGGATCTGCTAAGAATGGCTGGGTATTGGTCTGCCTGATAAATGCCCTCTGCATGAGCCAGAGGTCTCACTCTCTACTCTGGACTCTCTCATGTCTTTTACACCCCAGGCATGCTCTTCCCTTTACACACTGCTCTCCTCCGTCATCTCACTTTTGACCTTTGTTCTGGCTTGTTTTCTGCCAGGGAAGCCTTCTCTGAATGACACTTCCTTTTTCTATTATTTATTTATTTATTTATTCATCTTGGTGTTTAGATGGAACCAAGGCATGTACTCTAGCCCTGAGCTACATCTAAGCCATAGACCCTGACTTAAATGGATAACTCTTTATATCATTATAACATTGCCCTCAAAGTATCATTTCACCCAGGAATTTTTTAGAAATGTAGAATTCCAGAGCTAGTACAACATGTAAAGTTCTTATATAGGGCTCTTGCCTTGACCGCAATGCAACAGGGTTCAATCCCAAGACACCATATGTTTCCCTAAATTCCACTAGGAGTCATCTTTGAGCACAAAGCCAAGAGAACCTGAGCATCACCATATATGGCTCAAAAACAAAAACAAAAACAAAAAAAAGAAAGAAAAGAAGAGGCCGGAGTGATAGCACAGTTGTAGGGCATTTGCCTTGCATGCAGTTGACCTTTGATGGACCCAGGTTCAATCTGAGGCATCCCATATAGTCCCCCGAGTCTGCCAGGAGTGATTTCTAAGCCCAGATCTAGGAGTAACTATGAGCACCTCTGGGTGTGGTCCCCCCCCCAAAAGAGAAAAAGGAAATGTAGAATTCCAGGTCCCACAATAGTCCTGCTGAATTAGAAGCCAAAGTCACTATGCACAGGACAGAATATGAACTTTATGACTTAACTGAAGAGCATTTTTATTTTCTAAATGTCTTCTCAGACTGCATGCACTTACTGGATATTCTTCAAGACAGACAATGCACATTCGAAACATTTCACAAATTCAATTTTCACAATCCTGTCACAAACTATTGCATTTAAAGTACTTTCCAAAGCTAACTGGAGAGATAATACAGTGGGTAGGTTATTTGCTTTGTATGATGCCAACCGGGTTCAATCTCCAGCACCACATTGTGCCCCATCCCCACTTCATTCCATCAGGAATGATCCCTGAGTGAAGAGCCAGGAGTAAGCCCTGAGCACAGCCAGGTGTGGCCCCAAAACAAAAATCACTGCCCAAAGCAGGTTTGGTTTTTAAAATAGAGACCACACCACACCATGTATTTTTCTGATGAACCACGTGGTGCCAGGGTTCAAATTGAGGGTCTTTGGTCAGAGATATAGTATAGTAGGTAAGGCTCTTTGTCCATTATCAACCTGGGTTCTATTATCCATAACCACATGTGGTCCTCAAAGTCACACTAGGACTAATTCCTGAGCACAAAGCCAGGAGTCATCCCTGAGCACTACCCAGTGTGGCTCCAGAATAAAAGCAAAAACATAAAACTCTGGGCTAAGCACATGCTCTACCACATGAGATATTCCCTCCCCCCACCCCCACAAGTGGAATTTCATTTGTTCAGCTCTTTCCTCTTCCTGCAATTTTATCTCTGGGTACAGGGGCCCACACATGCCATTGTGGACCTGATGTATTTACAGGGATTCTGCCTCCTGATCATGGTGCTCACACATTTCTTTTAGCTGCAGTGCTTGATGGCAGGGCACCCCTTTCACTGAGGTACTCAGGCACACCTGGCAGCAGTGTGGCCTCCACTGGTAGTTTTGGGGAATCATGGACAGCTGAGTTGCTCAGCACCTGGGAGACTGAGGGCATTGAGTCTAATCAGCCCGGCACTTGCAGGCAGGGTGCAGAGATTCAAACCCACACTTCTCAACTAGATCCATGTGAACTCCCCATAGGACCCCATGATAGTTTAAGGGGGCCACAAGTGACAATCACATCAATGGAGGTGGGGCACAGGTAGGACTGGGGGGCACAGGAAGAAACCAGCTCAGAGGGAACCAAGGTCAGAAAAGTTTTAGAAACACTGGGCCAAACCTCTGAGCTCTCTGTGGAGTCCCTTAAAGTATAATTCTACTCTCAGTCCTCAAAGATCAAAGGAACAACTTTTCTTTCTCCAAGTCCCATTCCCCATCAGGATGCCTCCACCATTTTTCCAGTTACACAGCAAAGTTCTCAACATTTCACTCCATGGATGATGCCATTCTCCTCTGCCCACTTTTCTGGAGAACTATCCTGGGACCTAGTCTCCTCCCCTCATAGAGTGAGGGGAAACTACAGGCCTGTTCTCAGCAGCTCCACTACTAGCTGGCAATGCTGCTCATGTCTTACTGAACCTCATCTTCCTAGTCTGTGCTATCTCTTGTGCTTGGCCGTGTCATTATTTTTATAGCACAGAGCAAAAATTCACCAGCCATAGATGGACTTTTTCCTGCTAATTGTGTCCCCAACATCTGTTGCTTGGACAGAAATGCCTGCACCATAGGTCACATTTCTTCTCTTTCAACTCCAGATTTGAACCTGGGGCTCTCTATATAAGACACCAGCACCCCTGTAGCATCCCTGGGCCAAAGGTCACTCTTCAGAGTTTTAGGCTTAGGGTATCTTGGAAAAGATCACAATCCTTTGGGAAATGAGTGGGGAACCTCCTATCAGCTGAGAGTAGGGATAATGAGCCCCTAGGAAAGGGGGCTTTCCCAGACCTCGGGTCTGCTTTCATTAGTACTGAGGCTGAGTTGATTATAGAAGCAGCCCAGGTGCTGCACAGAAGGTCCTTCCTGTCTTCAGGTCTCTGCTCACAGATCACCTCCTCAAACGGTCATGCCTGGCTCATCCTGTCCAACGCAGCCAACCTTGACGCCTTCTGTGCACTTTCTTCATGTCATGTTACCATCATTTATACTAATGGATTCGCTTGATTGCCTTTTCTGGTCCACCCTGGCAATGCTGAGCTGGTCTGTTGAGTTTATAATTATAGCCATGTAACTTAGCACAATTTTAGTACAATGAGTGTCACGTGATACAAGCTCAGCAAAAGGTTGTTGAACGAATAACTAAATGTATCTCAGATGTATCCTGGAGAAAATGCGTCTATTTAAAACAAGTATGGCTGTTTCAAAAAAAAAAGTAACAGTGGGTCTGAACTTTGCTACTTTGTTCTCCCCAACTTTTCCTCTTTTGAAGACTACTATATTCTAAGGAAGCTTTAGAAAGAAAATACGGAGGAGGTTTAGCTTTTTATGTACAAATCCAATAGGCATTATTTATTTTTTGGTTTCTGGGCCACACCTGGTGGTACTCAGAGTTTACTCCTGGCTCTGTGCTCAGAAATCACTCCTGGCAGGCTTAGAATTGAACTCGGGTTGGCCCCATGCAAGTCAAACGACCTATCCACTGTGCTATCACTCTGTCCCCACCAATAGACATTATTTTCAACAACAAACCTGTGAGTGCCTTTCCACATTAGACTACAGGATCAGTTAATCATTTTAAATCGTTAAATGATTTTTCACAGTCTGGGGAAGCAATAGTGTGTTTTATTGAATTGAGCTATTTCTCTATTTTTAAACAGCTTTTTGCTGTTATGAGCAAAGCCTTTCTGTGCATATGAATGGACATTCCTCAAAAGAAAGAGGAAGGTTCACTTGATGTCTAGAGCTTGTGTAGTTTTTAGTATCATAGCTGGAGGCCTTGAAACCATCCCTGGATGTCGGTAGATTGCTGCAGAGCTGTAGAAAGAAGATGCTCTAAAGAAAACTGTGTTGGTTCCTCCCTGGCATCTCACTGTGTGACTAGTGTCTCTCCCACAGTCTCTGATTCCTCATTGGGGAGAGAGGGAAAGTTCTAAAAGGGACTTAGCTCTATGATTTTACTCAGTCACTTCCTCTACCCATTGGGGTGGGATGGGAGCAGTGGGAATCAAGAAAATGAATGAAGTGTTTTTTGTTTAAGAAGAGCAGAGAGGGGCCAGAGATCTAATTCAGCTGGTAAGTTGCTTGATTTACACATGGCCAACTGGGTTTGACCCTATGGTTCCATAGATTCCTCTGAGCTCCACCATCTGGTCCTCTGAACTCCACCAGATTCCTGAGCGCAAAGTCAGAAGTAAGCCCTGAGCACTGCCAAGTATGACTAAACAAATAAAAAGTAAATAAAATTAAAAAGATAGGCTGGCGATATAGTACAGTGGAAAAGTGCTTGCATTACACTTAGCTGACCTGATTTCTATTCCTAGTACCAAACAGTATTCACCAAACACCAACAGGAGTAATCCTGGAGCACAGCCAGGAATCAGCCCTGAGCACTGCCAGATGTTTGGTTTGACCCAAAACCAAAAATGTCTGTATTTATAGTAATAATAAACAAACAAACAAACAATTGACCAAAAAAAGCAATCATGAAAAATCCAACTCTAAAACCTCTCAAATCTGAGGTGAACAAGATAAAGGCTGGTGCCATATTAGAATCCGGCAGTATTTCACTCAGCAAATATTTTTTGAATGCTGTAGGGCAGTCTAGGCACTAATGAATCAGGACATTATGACTTTAGTGACATAGCAACTTCCTGGAAGCTCATACTGTGTGAGTCAGTTAGCTGGTGGTGTGGGCTGAATGCTTGTATTTTCCAAAATTCGTATGCTGAAGCCCGAACCCCATAATCTGATGGTGATGGGAAGAGAGCATCTGAGGGTAAGATGAGGCCAAAAGGATGGAGCTCTGGTCTGATGGAATTGGAGAATTCTCTCTCCTTCTCTCTCTCTCTCTTCTCTCTCTCTCTTTCTCTCTCTCTCTCTCTCTCTCTCTCTTCGGGGATGGAGAGATAGCATGGAGGTAGTGCATTTGCCTTGCATGCAGAAGAACGGTGGTTCGAAGCCCAGCATCCCTATGTTCCCTGAGCCAGCCAGGAGAGATTTCTGAGTGTAGAGCCAGGAGTGGCCCTGAGCTCTGGGGTGTGACCCAAAACAAAAACAAAACAAAACAAAACAAAAGGCTGTTTTCTTGGGCCAGAGCGATAGCAACTGGTAGGGCATTTGCCTTGCATGTGGCCAATATGGGACAAACCCAGGATTGATCCTCAGCATCCCGTATGGTCCTCTGATCTTTCAGGAGGAGCCAGAAGTAATCCTGAGTGCCATTGGGTGTGGCCTCAAAATAAAATAAAAAAAAAAAACAAAACCATTTTCTCTTTCCAATAAACAATTCTCTCTCTCTCTCTCTCTCTCTCTCTCTCTCTCTCTCTTCCTCCTCCTCCTCCTCCTCTCTCTCTCTCTCTCTCTCATGAGAAAATACATTTCTATTGTCAAAACCCCATGTTCAGGGATGTTATTTGAGAGGAGGACAAAGGAAACAAACAAGAGAAAGAAAACAGCAAGTTCCCTTCTACAGGGGCTAATTCCTAAAGTGCACTTAAGAGATAGTACATCAGGTAAGGTATTTACTTATTTTTGCATGCAACTGATTTAGGTTCAATCCCCAACATCCTAAATGATCTCCAGAGCTGCCACCAGGAGTGATTTCTGAGCACAGAACCAGAAGTTAGTCATGAACTCTATTGGGTGACCCCTCTCCCAGAAAAGCCCATTTTGCAAAACCCCAATCACAACCCAAATTCCTCATTGCCTTGCTGCAGAGTAGAAGGGACTTTCAGACAGGACTGTCACTGGTCTCCCCTATGCAATGTACAGGTGGGCTGATGCAGCATAAGGAAGAATGTCTCCCTCCATAAAAGAGGCCAGGACAATCTGGCCCATCTCTTTGGTGGTAATGCAAACCACACCATGCACTGGTCTCTCTTAGCAAAGGTGACAGATTTATCTTAAGCATGTGGCCATGTGGCAGTGCCACCTAGTTTAGCAGGCTGGCCCAGAGCCCACCCCACCCCCCCCAATCCTAGAGTGAGCCACAGGCTGATGCACAGGGAGTGGAGGGTTCTATAACTTCATGACTTGATGTGGGCTGTTCCTAGTTCCAAAGCATACTGGGAGTTTCTGGGCAAATATTGTAATGGTATTTGAGTCTTGAGCAAGTCCCAGAGAGGATCCCCCTATGCCTTTCTTAAAAGCCTCTGCTTGGTGTTGGCAGCTCCATCAAGCCCAGGTGCAGTGGGGGCTGCAGCACCAGGCAAAAAACAGGCTTTCCAGAAACAGCTAGTCCTGCCAAGAAAGCTGTCCTTGGGGGAAGAGAGACAGGCGGAGAGAAGCAGAGGCCCAGTATGCTTCTCTCATCTCTCCTTCCAGGACACACAGCACTCCCCACCTTTCTGTCCCTTTCTCTGTCCCTGTTCAGGGGCAGATGAGTTAGTGTTGGATATCTGGAATGAGTCACACTCGAGTTTAGATTCCAGTTCCCCCAGCTACAACGGGGAATCATCTTGTATCTCCTCCAGGAACTAAGTGACAGACAGGGAAGGTGAACTGCAATCAGGGTTTCCCCCTAGGAATCCTGGCCCTGTTGGTGGGAGTAGGACCTCCACTGGGGGCGCGGAAGAGATTCTTTAGAGTAACAGCGATTCTGCAATCCCCCGCCAAACTGAAGAGGGGGAGGCACAGGGACTTTGCCTGTCTAATCTATGCACCTAAAATAAGCACAAGGCAGGAGATGCTGGGAATTTCCTATCATCCTACTTATACAGCTGAGTCACTGAAAACTACCCTGGTTCCTCAGCCACTCAGAGTGCGGAGGGGAAGACAGGCTTTAGCAGAAAGGAGGAGGCTCCCAACAGCCCTGCCTTGCACACAGAATAGCTTCACCTGGCCCAGCAGTGGAGCATCTCTCAGGCTCAGGGGCTGTGTGTCTGGACCCCCTTTATCATGGGTTCATGAAAAGCAGAGAAGGGGGGTAAGAGGGACAGATGTCAGGAAAGAAAAGCTGCACTCCATTGAGTCTATCATCTGTCCCAGCAAGCATTTAAGGACAGGTAGGTCAGGAGAAATGCCATAACTCAGATCACTGACTTTTATATCACTCAGCCAGTGGCTGAAACCACGGACCCACCGAGCTCCCCAGACTGCCTCCAGCAGTTCGCCAATCCTCTGCTGGCAGAATAGAGCCCCGTTTTACCATCTCGCCTCTCCCAGCCCAAAACAACCTAAATTCTTAGCTATAGTGATTCATTGAATCAGGCCAACTAGCTGCCTAGTTGGAGCCTGAGGAATACTATAGTGTGTAGAGCACTTGCCTTGCATGTGGACCCAGGTTCAATCTCTAGCATGATACAGAGCTAGGAGTAAGCTCTGAGCACCACCAGGTGTGAGAGAAGAAAGAAAAAGAAAGAAAGAAAAGAAAGAAAAGAAAGAAAGAAGAAAGAAAGAAAGAAAGAAGAAAGAAAAGAAAGAAAGAAAGAAAGAAAGAAAGAAAGAAAGAAAGAAAGAAAGAAAGAAAGAAAGAAAGAAAGAAAGAGAGAGAGAAAGAAGAAAGAGAAAAGAGAGAGAGAAAGAAAGAAAGAAAGAGAAAGAGAAAGAAAGAAGGAGAGAGAGAAAGGGAGAGAGAGAAAGAAAGAAAGAAAAGAAAGAAAGAAAGAAAGAAAGAAAGAAAAAAGAAAGAAAGAAAGAAAGAAGAAAGAAGAAGAAAGAAAAGAAAGAAAGAAAGAAAAAAAAAAAAAGAAAGAAAGAAAGAAAGAAAGGGAAAAAACTTCAACTCCTGACCCACCTTCAGGAAAAGCAAGAGGACTCCAGTTTGACTGGGGACTCAGCACTAACTTAACTTATGGGGTAGAAGATTTAGATCCCAAGTCTGCCCCTCCACCTCTGCACCACTGTCTTTGGCAGGACAGAAGCCCAACCCCCAACCTGTAGTAGGAGAGGAGGAAACATTTGCACTCCTTGGGGTTGAGTCAGCTTCGACAGCCCCTCCAACCACCTACCACAGAATTCGAAAGGGGAGGGAGGTGTGATTTTTACCTAGGCAATGGAAAAACAAAATGTCAACTCAGAAAAAACAGACTCAACAAAATGAGAACCTAATTCCATGCAGTGAGTTTGCCAGAGATGAGATCAACCTGCACAAATCAACTGAATCTCCTCTGCTAGCAAATGCTGCTCCAAAATCTTACTTAAAAGATGCCATTCACAATAGCAACCAAAATTGCAAAATATCTAGCCCTTCACCAAGAAAACACAAACTGGGCAGAGCAATGGTACAGCGTAGAGAGTGTTTGCATTTAATGAGGCCTATGCAGGTACAATCCCTGGCACCACATATGGTTTCCCAAGCTCTGCCAGGAGTGATCCCTGAGTGTAGAGTCAAGAATAAGCCCTGAACATTGCTTGGTGTGAGTCAGAAAGTAAAAAAACAAAACAAAGCAAAACAAAACAAAAACAAAACAAAACAACAACAAAAACACCCAAGTGTTTGCAATTCTAACCAAGGAAATAGAAAGTGATTAAACAAAGTCCACCCCATGCTTTGGAATTGGTAATCAAGTATAGGATGAAAAGTGGGATGGTTTGATAAAGACTAATTAGATTAATAATTAACCTAAAAGTTCAATGCAATCATAGTCAAGATCCCAGGGCGATTCATTTCTCTTTGAGGAACTCAAAAGATAAAGAAGTTAATTCTTAAAAAGAAGAACAAAGAAAAGAAACTAATTCAATCACACTGCAAATTCATCATAATCACAGCATGATACTGGCTTGATATCTAAGCTAGACCAGTAGAATGGAAAAGGAAGCTCAGTTATAGAGATACAGGAATATAAAGTGTCTCCAGTGAGGTGATATCTTGATCATTATTGAAACTAAGTCGTCTAAAGAGCAGCTTTCACATACTAATACCGCTGCTTCATTTTGGTTTTAAAATTCCCATAAAGAAAGTCTTTTTGGAAAAACTCCATGGATCAGTAAAACTAAATAAAAGCCAAAGGAAAGTGTCATAAGTTATTGGCATAGGGCTTGCACAGAGAAATTGAACCTCTAAAAATGTTGGCTCTAACCATTAACAGTGGCAATTTCTCACCTGCTATAAGTACTTACCAAAAATAAAAAAGATTACCACCACTATTTATTTATTTATTTATTTATTTATTTATTTGGTTGGTTTGGGGGCAAACTTGAGAGTGGTCAGGGCTTACAGCTGGTTCTGCATTCATTGGCTTATTGCTGGGGATTCTCAGGGGGGTTGTATGTTATATCAGGAATTCAAACAGAGTTGACTGTGTGCACGGTAAGTATCCTACGCCTGTACTGCCTCTTTTATTTTGGGCCCACTGCTGAGTCTTTTCAGGGCTTACTCCTGTATCTGTGCCCAGGAAACACTTTTGGCAGCTCAAGGGACCATATATGTTACTCAGGGATCAAACCAGGCTCAGCTGATATAACACAAGAGACCTATCCCCTGTATTATCTCTTAAACCCATTTTGAGATGTTTGGTTCTGTGAAGTTTCACTGACAGTGATGATTGTTAGCCACGAATCAGTCACATCATCTTCAACAAATAATGCCATCTATCACAGCCACATCTATTTCCTCTTTTATCAAGCAAAGGAACTAAGCTGTGAGTAGACACCTGCATGGACATGCCAACCTGCTTCTGTGAGCTTGTTCTTTTGACACACAAGGTAAAAAGTAGAAAAGGACATTTCTCAGGTTCCAGCATAGCTAGCCTTATGGTTATGATTGGTAAGAGGCATAGGGGTGAGATTAAAGCACAAAATTGATGCCAAACCCACCTTCCTATTTCTCGTTCTGCTGTGAGGGCTGACCAATGGTGTGCTGAGCAAGTGTGGAAGTGTGCAGCAGGAAGCATCTGGGAGTCCCATAGTGAATAGAGCTGACAGTGCTGAGAATACCTCTTGAAGGACTTGGGGACAAGGGTCAGTGGACAATAACAATTGCACTACTTGTGTCATTAAAGAACTATGAGGGAATAAAAACTATTTCCATAGGCTATTATGAGATAGCTATTAGTAGGAAAAGCTAAGTGGGGAAAAGGATGAAGGATGAAGGGTGTTACCCTTTAGAAAGTGGGACATGAGGAGTCAGAGAGATAGCACAGTTGAAGGGCATTTGCCTTGCATGCAGTTGACTCAGGATAGACCTGGGTTTGATTCCCGGCATCCCATATGGTCTCCCTGGCCTGCCAGGAGTGATTTCTGACCACAGAGCCAAGAGTAACACCTGAGCACTGCCGATGTGGTCCAACACCCCCCCCCCCCGCCACAAATGGGACATGCACACACACACATATATATATAGTGGGTGAGCCCTGGCATCACAGACAAGACCAGCAATATTGTGGCCAGTGTGTGGGTACCGTGGCCAGGAACTCAGCCCTCATGAAGAGTGTGAGAACCACCACTAAAGAACATGACCCAAGGGCACCACACCCAGAGGTGTGAACCCAACCACCAAGTGTGCCTGTGACCTCTGGTCATTGCAACAGCATCCACAGAGGGAGTGGAAGGGGACAATAAAATATTTCTTGGAAGAACAGATGAACATAAGAGTGTTCCCTGAGCAGAGCCAGAAGAAAGCCCTGAGCACAGCCAGGTATGTCCCTCGAGTCCCATAAAAATAAAACAAAATAAAAATGTGACTGAGACGTTACAGCCCAAGCTTTCATGAAGGTGGAAACAAAGGACAAGTGTCCTGACAGAGACTGGAGGGAAGGAGGAGCAGGTGGCAGGGAAAGTGGGGTGGGGCAGGGGGAGAGCAGGCATGAGGAACATTGACTGAGTGTCCCCTCCACAGCACCTGGCGCTTCAAATAAAGGCTCCTACTTTAATCTTTTACAGCTTTCCTTTGAGGTAGGTGTTTTTACTATCTCCATTTTTAAAGATAAGGAAAAGAGCAAAGAGAAGTCAAGTAACTTGATCATCTTCATTAAGCAAGTAGTCACTTTATAAAGTAACCAATTCAGAGCCAGAATAAAGCTCTTTATATGGAATTCTTTGAACCTCAGTGATAACCTATCTCTCTCTGTATGTGTGTGTGTGTGTGTGTGTGTGTGTGTGTGTGTGTGTGTGTGTGTGTGTGTGTGAGGGTGGTTCTATCCCTGTCTCTCTCTGTCCCCAGATGCCACATAGGCATGGACACAATGTTCCTTAAGAAACATCTTTTATTTTCTAGAAAGGGCACTAAGCATGGGTACATGGGGTGGACCCAAGCCTGGTCAACAATAACTCCTAAGCTCCAGACTAGACAGGAAGGGAGAGAATTTTCTCAACCACTGCCTTTGGGAGGGGGCAGTGTTCAGCACATGCTCTGGCTTTGTGCTCAGGGATCACTCCTGTTAAAGCTCAGGGAACCGTATATGATGCAGGGGTTGAAATAGGGTTGGCCACATGCAAGGCAAGTGCTCTACCCCCTTGTAGTATCTTGTCCAATGTCTTTGATTTGATTGCGTAGTAAACAAACATGAGGAACTTTAAAAAACAACTGATGTCAGGTCTCTTCCCCACAAATTCTAGTTTAATGGTGTGGGTCACAACCTTGGTTGGTGTAGAATTTCTAAAATCTTTCCAGAAAAGCTAAACGTGCTGCAGTTTGAAAACCAGGGCTTGAGCTTTTGCTGTGTGAGGGCTCAAACCCCTAGGGCCAGGGAAAATGTTAGAATGAGAATTGCTTTGTAGTAAAGGGCCTGAACTTATGGTGTATATAAGCAGCCTTATGCAGGATTCTGGTGTGTCCCAATGGTGTCCCTGCTCTAGGACTGACATTACTGCTCTAGGACTGACATTACTGCTCTAGGACTGACATTACTGCTCTATGTATGCAAATCTTTGGTGGTGGTGAATGTACACTTAGTTTTTATGTACATACAAAAGGTGCAATTGTAATCAGGTGCCTAAATTACAATGAAAAAAAAAATCACTGCTCTAGCTAGAAGACAGTTCTTCAGGTCATGATTTGCTTTTGTCAATTGGCACACAAAAAATAAGATAACTTTGACATCCCCAGGAAAAGGGATCGTCCATGTCTTTCCCCCAAGAACAAAATGTCACAGTCTATAAACATGTGTTTATATCAACTGAAACACAGAGCTGCTTTTGAGGCAGGAGCAGCAATCAAGATATGAAAGTACTGCTCAGTAATAGCTTAAGGCATGCTTGCCAAAGGAGCACTGGCAGCCCAAGAAAGGCAAGGTCCTTCAGGCAGAGAGAGTAGGCTGGCTGCTCCCCACTGCCAAGAATCAAACATATTTCCTGAGGCATCCATAGTAGACCACCACACACTCAATGACTTCACATGCCCAAGGCTGGCTTACACTTCTGAAGAAGAGTGGGCTGAAATCCAAGGGCTCATAGAGTGGGTTCCTGGGAGGTCTAAGGGAGATCCCTTTCCTGGGACAAGGAGATGTCTGCCCTGTCTACATGTGGCTGCTCTCCCCCCACATCCCCATATATGTCAGGTCTTTCTATACATGGCCATCCTCACATGTGCCAGCCCCCTCTTCTCTGTTTCATGAGGGCACCCATCACTGAACTCAGGGTCCACCCCTGATCTGTGATGATCTCATCTCAGGAGCCTTTATCTCATTATGTCTACAGAGAGTCTATTTCCAAATAAGGTCACTTTCACAGGTACTGAAAGTGAGGACTTGGGATATGCCTTTTTTGGGGAGAGAGGAGGGCCTTCAATCAAATCCAGATGCAGATGGGGAAAATTTTTCAATCTTTCTTTTGTCTGTTTGTGGGGTGGGGTAGGGTAGAGAGGGGAGAACTGGGCCATATCCAAAGGTGCTCAGGTTTATTTCTTGGCTTTGGGTCATGGGTCACTCCCAGTTAGGCTGGACAGATGTTTTGTGTCAGGGGAGACCATATGCAGTGTTGGACATGGAACCAGGGTGAGCTGTGAGGGAGATGAGTATCTAACCCTGTGCTAACTCTCCTGCCCAAATTCACTCTTACCCTGCCCTCCCTCCTGCTCACTCTGGGGAGAGAACTTGTATGCAATGTGTCAGCTTCCCCAGGAAACCTACGCCTGACCCGGAACCCAGAATTCCTGACTACCATTACAGAGTTTTAAGTGGAACAGCATTAATGGGTGCACTCAGGTATGCTCTGCACCATTAAATCCACATGTGTCAGAATGTGCTTGTGCCACTGCATCCAGGAGACAGAGGCTTTAGGAGGCTCTGTCATTTGCTCCTGCTTAAAGGACTTGCAAAGGGTAGAACCTGTCTTGATCTGGGTGATCCGCTGAGAACCTGCTGCCCCGTCAATGAAGATGACTCAAGACTTAGTCTCTCCTTTCCTCAAATAATTGTCCCCACTCCAGAGCTGCAGCCCTAATACAGCAGAGAAGGCACTTGCCTTGCACCCTGATGATCTGAATTCAATCCCCTGAACTCCAAATAGTCCTCCAAAATACAGAAAAGAGGGGCTCTGTCATGTGAGGTGCAGGCAGTGAGGAACTAGGGTGTTATCACCCCTCTAGTTTATTACCCGATGCCCATGGGAAATGGCCTGGTCTTTTCTTTCTCTTTCACTTTCCCATGATCTCATTTAACTCGTTAAAGAAACCCTGGATGCCAGGCAGCTTAGCCTCTGGGTGGAACTCAGTAAATGCTATGGAGTGATTGTGCTTGTTTGTTCCTGACCCTTGGAGCTGTAGAAAACCTGGTTGGTAGACCCAGTGCAATAAAAGACACTAGTAGCTACCACCCACTAATCCCAGGCACCTATAGCATGCTTGAATATACAGGAAGGCAGAAGTAGTAGGTTCTGATGCCAGTCCCTGGGAATTGGGGAAGAGGGTCTATTGTGCCTTGCAGGGTTGAGGCCATGCATCTCAGTGCTGCTAACATGCACTGAGTGTGATCAGTAGTTCTTCTGTTTGGGACCCCTGACACCTGTGCAAGCATCCCAAATTGAGTGAAACCCTCTCCCTGTAAGCCCTGCAACCAGGTGTGCAGCCCTGTCTTTCATGGTAGTAGTATCAGGGAAAGGTGAATGGGGGGAGGGAAATTTGAAAAAAAGTAAAAACAGAGCATGAACTTAACAGAGCAGCCAGGAAGAGTTTAGCGGCCATGGCTCCCCAGTTTTTGTCTGGAACAGGGATGTTGGCTTCACCCTCAGGGTCTACATGACCTCTAAAGGCTCAAGTTTGCAGTCTCACCTCAGCAAGGACCTTTGGCACTTCTGGAGGACACCCAAGACTCCTGTTGTTCAATTCTCTCTGCCAGCTCTCCACAGTTTTCAGTCACAACAGAAAAAGCTCCCCATCATGTGGAACTCCAAATGTGTGTGTATGTGTGTGTGTGTGTGTGTGTGTGTGTGTGTGTGTGTGTTGGGTTGGGGTGTGTGTTTGGGCCATACCCAGTGATGCTTAGAGGTTACTCCTGGTTCTGCATTCAGGAATTAGTACTAGAGGTACTCAAGGGACCAGATGGAGGGCCAGGGGCTGAATCCAGGTGGGCCAAGTGCTGTCCTACCCACTGCGCTATTTCTCCAGCCCCTAAGTAATTTAACTTCCTTCCTTCCTTCCTTCCTTCCTTCCTTCCTTCCTTCCTTCCTTCCTTCCTTCCTTCCTTCCTTCCTTCTTTCCTTCCTTCCTTCCTTCCTTCCCTCCCTCCCTCCATTCTCCCTCCCTCCGTTCCTTCTTCCTTCCTTCCTTCCTCCTTCCTTCCTTCCTTCTTCTTCCTTCCTTCCTTCCTTCCTTCCTTCCTTCCTTCCTTCCTTCCTTCCCTCCTTCCCTCCCTCCCTCCTTTCTCCCTCCCTCCCTCCGTTCCTTCCTTCCTTCCTTCCTTCGTTCCTTCCTTCCTTCCTTCCTTACTTCCTTCCTTCCTTCCTTCCTTCCTGCCTTCCTTCTTTCCTCTCCCCTCCCCCCCACCCTCCCTCCCTTTCTTCATTCCTTTTTCTGATTTTTTGGTTTGGGGGCCAGACCCGGCGGTGCTCAGAGATTACTTCTGGGTTTGGACTCAGAAATCACTCCTGGCAGGTTTGGAGGACCATATGGAATGCCGGGAATAGGACCCACATCCATCTTGGGTCGGCCTCATGCAAGGCAAATGCCCTACCACTGTATTATCTCTCCAGCTTTTCTCTTTTCTTCTTTCTTTCTTTTCTTTCTTTTTTCTTTCTCTCTTTCTCTCTCTCTTTCTTTCTTTCTTTCTTTCTTTCTCTTTCTTTCTTTCTTTCTTTCTTTTTCTCATTCTCTCTTTCTTTCTTTCTTTCTTTTTCTCATACTTTTGGAGAGTAGAGAGAAGTTCATGTTAATATAAAAAATGGATATGATTTGTTTGGTTACTCTATTTGTGAACTGACTGAAAATTAGAATTTAATCCTGATTTTTATCTAAAGCATAAAGGAGTGAATAGTGGATATTATAAAATAAAAGACTGCGCCATTGTTTTCAGGAAATGTCTATTTTTTCCAATGATATTTTAGATGTAGACAAAAAAGAGCAATGGAGACCAATGAACATTCTGGTCCCTACACATACTACAAATCATTATGTCATGAAATGCACATGCTTATGAAGAATGTCTATAGTTTCTATTTTTTTACCTTTACCACCTTGACTCTCTTGAGGCAGCTTTTGTATAGAGCAAAGTTTGTATAGAGCAAGATTCTGCTGTTGGTGAGAACTGTCATTCAGTTTAGTCTCTACGGAAAACTGTAGAGAGTTTCTCAAAAATTTAAAAACAAAACTCCCGTGTCTGCCTTGCAAGCGCTAGCCAAGGATCAGGACCGCGGTTCGATCCCCTGGCGTCCCATATTGTCTCCCCAAGCCAAGGGCGATTTCTGAGCACATAGCCAGGAGTAACCCCTGAGCGTCAAACGGGTGTGGCCCAAAAACAAACAAACAAAAAAAAACTCCCCTGTAATTCAGCAATTACCCTTTTTGGTGTCTATTTGAAAAATACAAGAACATTAATTAAAAATGTATATACACTTTGAAAATTATATATAATTTATAAGATCTGGAAACAACACAAATGCTCAACAGTAGATGAGTGGACATAGAATTCATGTTCTATACACACAATAGGATACTGCCTTAATAGAGTAGTTTTCTAGTAGAAAAAGGGAAATCTTGCCTTTTGCTACAACTTGGATGAAACTACAGGGTGTCGTGGTAAGTGAAATAAATCAGAGAATTAGGCCAAATTGTTTCACGCATATGAGATAAAGAATGAAATAAGCAAAGAGATTAAAACAAGCCCTGTATTTTGACAACAGAAAATACAAAGTAGCCTTTGAGGGAAGCCATTGGTGGAAGGAAAATGATGGACTATGGTGACAAACAGATAAAGAAGGATCTTTGGGGAACGTTTAAGTGGTAGAGGTGCAGTAACATAGCACATCAAAACATAAACATTAACACTTATTGTTTTTAAATGTAAGAAAGAAAGGCTCAGAAGTTTGATAAAATTTGGTTCCTGGGATGCTATTTATAAAATATTTGACCTTGAATAAGCTACTCTCTGATTTTAGTTTTATCATCTATAAAATAAGTCTAGCACTTATCTCCTAAGATGCTTACAAAAATTAAACAAGTAAATAAAGGTAAAACACATATTAAATTATTTATTAAAGCTAATGTGCTCTCAAAACTCAGCCTATTTAAGAATGTCATATTTCTGCACAGTAAGCATAAAAATAACTGCAAAAACGTTCCCAGCTCCAAGATCCTTGAGGCCACGAGTTAAAATAGCAAACATGCTCTTTGTCTCCTCGATCTAACAGAGCAATTTTCTTAGGCAATGTCCTCAACTGCAACACAATTAATGTAAACTCTTCATCTTTTCAAAATCATTCTGAAATCCCACTCATTAGTTTCAAACCCAGACTTGCCTTTGTATTTAATTTTACTTTTCTCAAGAGTAGAGAATGCCAACTTTCATATACAAAACATTTAGGTGATGAAGGTGGCAGTGATGGTAGGTGTCTGAAAGGATCTGATGGAGCATTTGGGCTGGTGTGTAAGGAATTTCTGTTGTTGCTACAGAAGTTGACATCACAGTGTCTGGCTGTTCTCCTCTGTGTAGGCAAAATGGGGGATTCCAGAAACCGTGTGAGCAAGCTCTCCCCTATCTGGATCTAAGTTTTGTTTCTTTAAAACAAAGGGTTTGAATACAGTGATTGAGGGGTTCATTCCAGTTCTAAAGATTCTCTTTGTCAATATGAATCTTCTCCCAGGAAGTTGGACTCTTTTTCTGGGACTACACAGACCCACCTGACAGACCTCCCTGACCCCAACCTCAACAACACACAACTGAAGCATACAGACACAGTAAAAGAGCCCGAATAGTCCCATTCACTAAGTGCTCAGCACTAAGGGCTTTATAGCCATTACTGCACTTAATGTTCACAATATACCTTTGAACAAAGAAGGGATTGATTTTTCAGGTACCTGAAGAGACCAAAGTAAATCCCAAATTGGTAGTCTAGAATCTTAAGTATAAAAAGCCAGGGTCAGATCAGTAGGGTGACTGAGAGCTCTTTACTTGTCTATAAATCCAAGTCCATTGCTTCTCAAGCCTTCTAACTCAGCCATATTTGGGATTGGGGATTGGGATAAATGGCCCTGTCCTCCTTGGATTCCTACTTTTGAACATTTTTTTGAGCCATGCTGATTTTATGAAACAACACTCATGGAATATTTTGAGGGTCCTGAGAACCTCCAGGGCAGAGAAATATTCTGTTTTTTAATTTTTTGCTCCTCCTCTCTTCTCATAGATTCACTCAAATGAGATTTAGCTCCTGTGGGTTTCAGTTTGTGTCAGACCCCAGGTAGAATGAATGAGGAGGGCTAGAGAAATAGACAGCATGTGAGGTCCTGCTTTGCACATGCTTTACCCAGGTTTAATCCCCATCTCAAATGGTTCCCAGGTACCGCTAGAACTAATTCCTGAGTGCGAGTTCAGGAGTAACCCCTGATCATTGCTGGGTGTGGCCATAAAAACAAAACAGAAAATTCCAATTAAATATTTGGGGCGAGGGCACACCCGGTGATGCTCAGGTGGGTTACTCCTGGCTATGCGCTCAGAAATTGCTCCTGGCTTATGGGAACCATATGGGATACCGGGGGATCAAATGGAGGTCCGTCCTGGGTCAGCCACGTGCAAGGCAAGCTCCCTACTGCTGCACTACCGCTCCAGCCCCTTAAAATTTTTTGAATGAGAAAACTGATGTACCCTGACTTTTTTGGGGGGGGGAGGTCACACCCAGCTATACTCAGGGGTTACTCCTGCTCTATGCTCAGAAGTTGCTCCCTGGCAGGCTTGGGGGGACCATAAGAAATGCCTGGTATTCGAACCACTGTCCTTCTGCATGTCAGGCAAACTCCTTACCTCCATGCTATCTCTCTGGCCCTCATACCCTGACTTCTAATGTCTGGTTTCAAGATACTTATGTCTTATTCTACCACTGTTACATAGATCCTTTATCTTCCATCTTTGCTTTAAGAACTGGTCAATCTCAATTTCTCTCCTACCTCTCTCTCTCTTTCTCTTTTTCCCTTTTCTCCCTCCCCTCCCTTGGTCTCCCCCCTCCTTCCCTCCCCTCCTCCACATATTTATGATCTCATTCACAATCTTTTGAAAGAGATTTCGGAGTACGAAAATAAGCACAGAAAAATTAAGACTGTCCCTTGATGAGACAGAATATTCCAACCAAGTGACAGTCAGGGCACTTAGAACCACAGTAACTAAGGAACATCTTTGGATCTGTCCTTTTTTTGACAAGTCAGAGAGCAGAGCAGTGATAAAATAGAAGTCAGAGAAACATATACTCAGATGGAGAAGCACTCACATTTGCTACTAAGCAGCTGTTTTTCCTCTGGATTCCCCCCAAGGAATTGGGGAGAGGGCTGGTATTCATTCATGGCTCTGGAAAAGGTGGATGCACACATCACCCAAAGGAGCAAGTAAGTCCCCAGAACCACGCACTGAACTGCACCCTATGGAACATGCCTTTCCCAGGGCAGAAGCACTGCTCCTTGGTCACTATGTCGGCTGCTTCCAACCTCTTTTCAGGCCTCCAGCCACTCAGAGGCAGACGAGCAGTGTGGGAGAACTTTTTGGCCCTCAGAAAGTTCAATTTAGCGGACAGGGCCTCATTGCAGCGGGGAAGGAGGGAGTCCGCAGCCTCACAGATGAAAATCCTACCCTCCTTGCTCTGTGCCTACTGGATCTTCATTTCCAGTAGATCTTTTCTTCCAGTATTCAGCCAAAAGAAATACAAAATGTCCAATTGAATTTTAGATAACGCCGTTTTATTATAAAATGGTCCTAAAGCCAGAGCTATGTACAGCAGTAGGGTGTTTGCCTTGCATGCTGCTGCCCCGGGAAAGACCTGGGTTTGATTCCTGGCATCCTATATGGTCCCCTATATGGTCAGGAGTAACCCTTGAGTGACGCCAGATGTGATCCCCCCCCCCAATAAAAGTCCTGAATACTGCATGGGGACCTATTCCCCTAATATTTGCATTTTAAAACAACACTAGTATTTAATTTCATTATTATAATATTTACTAAAACACCATGTGTAAATGGGCGCTGTACTTTTATTGACAACCAACACTATCACTCCGATTCACAGTGTTTTATTTTATTTTATTTTTTTTTTGGTTTTTGGGCCACACCCGTTTGACGCTCATGGGTTACTCCTGGCTATGTGCTCAGAAATCGCCCCTGGCTTGGAGGGACCATATGGGACGCCGGGGGATCGAACCGCGGTCCTTCCTTGGCTAGCGCTTGCAAGGCAGACACCTTACCTCCAGCGCCACCTACCCCGGCCCCGATTCACAGTGTTTTAATCTCTGTCAGTCTGAGCTATGTGTTATAAGGCAGACATTTATTCCATCCTGCTTTATCTGGCAGAGTGGAGAGGTGGCAGCGGGGGTTAGGGCATGTGCCCTGTATAGGCCTGGCCCATGTTCAATCTCCAGCATTGTAAGGTTCTGCAACATTGCTGGATGCAACCCTGGAGGCTCCCCAACACCCTATGACCTCAGCAGCACCTCCTCCACTCTAGCATTCTGTATTCCATGTAACTAATAGGGAGAATTGCAGGGGGAATTCTCTAAGCACTGCTCCGGAGGTCACCCCAAGCTCCAAATCCTAAATAAAAACCAGAAGTGCCTTTTATGAGAAGGTGAGAGGCAGAGGCTCTTGGCAGTTACTTAAAAAGAAGGGCCATGCCTAGCTGGAAGGTGGGACCCAAGGTGCATCCTCTCCTAACATCGGCAAACAAGTCTGACATTTTCCTTTTCATCGAGGCTGGCCTCTGGCTGACATCCTGAAGATGTGAATGGTTCAACAAAAGCCACACCACATACCTTTCATTTCCATTTTCATTTAGAATTAATCCCCAAACTGATTTATACTGTTCTGTCCAGAAAATACAGAGCTACCCAAAAGGTCAATTAACTCTTTTATATCCACAAGCATAAGTTTCCCAGAAAAATCTGGGTGCAGTACAGCAGGCTTTTTTCAGAGACACAGTTCTAAGAGTGTCGCCCTCCTCCTCTCAAGGGGCACCCTGACCCCACTACTCTTCTTGCCTCACTCTGTACTTCCAGGCTTATTATTTGGAAGAGTGTTTTGGTGGTAAGAAAGCAACTGTGAATTGTGTTCATGTTGCCACCGTAAGGGTAGTCCGCCAGCTATCAACCCCAAACAAAAGTGTTTTCCCACAACTTCCTTTTTCTCGAGAAACTCTTCTTTTGGTATGTAAAAAGCACACTGTGAGAGTTGGTTTGAATAAAGTAAAGGAATCTGGCTGTGTGTGTGTGTGTGTGTGTGTGTGTGTGTGTGTGTGTGTGTGTGGTGGTGTGTGTATGAGAGAGAGAGAGAGAGAGAAGAGAGAGAGAGAGAGAGAGAGAGAGAGGAGAGAGAGAGAGAGAGAGAGAGAGAGAGAGAGAGAGAGAGAGAGAGAGAGAGAAGTGAGTCCATGAGGCAGAAAGGCCATGAAGCAAAAAATAGGCTGATTCCAATGAATCTGTCCTAAAGGTTTGCTGTATTTCTCTAAGGATTCCTTCTGCCTGACTAAGGGTTAGAAATAGACGGTGCCTGGGGTGGGGGTCTCACCAACTTGTAGAACTTTATTTTTTATTTATTTTTTTATTTTTATTCTTCTTCTTCTGTGTTTTTTTTTGTTTTGTTTTTTTTGTTTTGTTTTGTTTTGTTGTTGTTGTTTTTTTTGCATCTCTTTACCAGTCCTGCACACTTCGATAATGCAAAATTTTGGAATCAAAACAGAGAGTGTCATTTGGGAATTACTTTATTTATGTATTTATTTATTTATTAGTTTTTGGGCCACACCTGGCAGCGCTCAGGGGTTATTTTCAACTCTGTGCTCAGAATCATCCCTGGCAGGTTCAGGGGACCATAGGGGATACTGGGGATCGAACCCCGGTCCATCGGCAACATGCAAGGCAAACACCCTACCACTGTGCTATTGCTCCAGCCCAGGATAGACTTTATCTTTGAGTTTTCTCATTTTGCAACAATGGTACCCACCCCCCTTATTATCTTCCTTACTCAGGCCCCAGATGTAAGTCCGGACATCTAACTAAAGCACTGCTCTAATAATACAGAAGAAATGTCATCTGGGTTTGGTCTTTGCTGTCACTTTACCATCATGTAAGATGCCCTTCTCTTTTAGTTTTGTTTTGTTTTTGGCGGAAATTACTCCCTGCAGGCTTGAGGGTGGAGGGGACAACCACATGAGTTGACCAGGATTGAATCAAGGTTGGCTGCAGTAAGGCAAATACCCTACCCTACCCCCATGTATTTTTTTGTTCTTATATTTTCTTTGGGGAAGCACTTGTTTTATTACACTTTCTCTTTTGACATGATTCAGCTATCTGGCCAGATTATTGTATTATTATTCACTTTGGTTACTAGGAGAGAATTTCTATTTATGGGCCTAGCAAGCAGAATGTAATGGTTATAAGACTCTTAATGTTGCCATAAAGTTGTTAACCTTGTGATTTCTGTTGTGTTCTAAGGTTGATTTCTTCCCTGCTCTTCAGGCACGCTGCCACCAAGTGGTGGTGTGACAAAATCAGTCTCCAAGGTGTGCCCTTTCCCTGACACTCAAGATGATGATACAATTTACAAAGAATTTAATATCTGGTGTTGTATTTTTCTACGAAGATGTGAAGTGTTTTAAAAATCTTTTAGCAGTTCTAGGTTTGGAAAGACAGTACAACACATAGGGTGCTTGCCTAGGGCACTTGCCTTGCATGCTGCCCTCCCTGTTCCATCTCCAGCCCCCATATGGTCCTCTGAGTCCACCAGGAGTAATCCCTAAGTACAGAGCCAGTGGTAAGCCTTGATCATGGCTGGATGTGATTTAAAAACAACAACAACAAAATCTATTAGTATTTCTGATGGAACAATATTGATTATTTTTTAAAACTTTATTTATTGATTGGTTAATTGATTGATTGGTTGTTGGGCCATACCCAGTGGTGCTCAGGGGTTACTCCTGGCTCTGCACTCAGAAATCGCCCCTGGCAGGCTGAGGAACTATATGGGATGGGATGCCAGGAGTTGAACCAGGTCCCTCCTGGGTTGGCTGCATGCAAGGCAAACACCCTACCGCTGTGCTATTTCTCCAGCCTCAAGATTGATTATTATTACTACTTCTAGTAGTAGTAGTTTAGGTAACATGGTTATAATATTTTAAACATTATAATGTATAATATAGTAATATAGACATATAGTATATAAATGTTATGTTATATATAAACATAACATTTATAATTTAAACATTATAAACATACCTAAATATTATAGTTTAGTTAACATGGTTATACTATTTTTATTTTATTTTTTATCTGATATACAATTACTATACCTCACCATACACCATACATGCCCAAGACCATATACTAATGTCCTTATTTTACTTCAAGTCCACTTCTTCATTCTCCTCCACCTCTTAAGGCGACGAACTTGTCATTATGAAGTACTGTCTGTTACTGTGTTTTGTTGTTCTATATTACATAGATAAGTGCAATCATCCAGTGTTTGTCTTTCACTCTCTCTGCCTATTTCACTTAATGACATATTTCACTAAACACAACACCCTCCAGTTTAATCCAGGTTGCATCAAATTGCAAGATTCTATTGTCCTTTACTGCTGTGTAGTATCCTATTGTGTATATATGCCATAACTTTTTTATCTGCTCATCTGAATAAAAATATTTTTTTAATTTTTATTTTTAATTATGAGAACAAAGATGCAAAGAAAGAGGACAAGGTAAAGTTACAGTGGAAGGACAATCACCAGTAACATAATTCTCAGAAGAAGTCCCCTTGCTGATATCTTAACTTTGAACTTTCAGCCAAAGAACATTAAGATAAATAAAACAGAATTCATGTACAATTACTTTGTCCCTCAAGTCCCCAGATTGTAACACATTATAATATTTCTTAACAGCACACAAGGCAATCTAAAGCCATAAAACTTACGTAACGCCTTAAATAGAGGCATAGTATTTTTTACATTTTCATGTACATGCATATTAGCTTAAGTTAACCTCAAATTTTAAGAGGTTTTTTTTTTTAAGGATTAGAGTCAAAGGAGCACAGTAAAAACGGTGTTAGAGTGGCAATTGTTGTTTGCATAGGCCCACCAAAATATGAGGGACATGGAAAGGAATAACCTTGGCCTAAATACAAAGAGACCCTACCCCTGAAGTTTCCTAGCATAAGACCAACTCTAGGTTCCAGGCAAGTTAGATCGCCCAATCCAAGACATTGTCTGTAGTGCCAACACACTTTTATTTTTCACACAGTCTCTGTTGTTGGTATCATGTTTCTGTATTAAAGATCCTGGAATCTGCATATCCTACATTGAAGTCAGGATGTGGAGTGTCCTCTCGTTTCACCTCACAATTAAAGGGCAATGCAGGGAACCCTGTCCTGTAAGCAGATCGTTGTTGTTATTAAGTCTTCTCAGTGTTAAGGGAAGTCTCTTTTGAGCAGGTCGATGTCTGAGCAGTGGTAGGGTCTTCTGTGGTAAAGGATTGCTTCCAGGTGATGTTATAGACAACCTGGATGTTTCGTGGATGGCTTTCCTGGTTCAGGGGTGAATGGAAAATGCCCTTTCTTCTAAGGCCTGTGCCAGGTCGTTATGTCAATGTTCAGGGTGTAAGGTCCCTTTGCACTACAAGATTTGTGTGTTCCAATCTCTATTAGATAGGATTTTATTTGTATGTATAGTATTTTTCAATTTTAATGTGCCTATGCAAAAAAGGAGGAATGCCACGTGGCATTATTGGCGCATATGGGGGCCATAAGAACAAGTCCAACAATCCCCATGACATGGTTCAATCATAAGCATTAAACTGGGGGACTATTTCACCAAAATTCCTTGTTGAACAACTCATAAAGAGAAGATAAAAAGTGGTTAGAATCGTCACTGTATTAGAGAACATTTAGTAAGACTTATAGCTGTCAGAGAAAAAACCCACAAAATATTCGAAAGAAATACGTGTACATTTTATGTCTCTTCAAACAGTTTGGGGTTGTTACACACAATGCATGGCTTTGGTCTGTGATTAGGATTGTGCAGTACTGAAGTTAAAAAAAGTAATGTGGGTTAGTGATGTTTGGGGGGGTGAGAGAGTTAAGGAGTAAAAGTGAGTTTTGTAGGGGTGTGGGAAAGGGTAGAATACAAAATGAACATTCTGGATACGCAAAACATAACATAAGGATAAGGAATACTCTTAATACATGCATATGTAGACTGGTCAGAAATTGCCAGTGACAAACAGTGCAACCGAGCAAATCTCAG
This sequence comes from Suncus etruscus, assembly GCF_024139225.1. NCBI lineage: Eukaryota > Metazoa > Chordata > Mammalia > Eulipotyphla > Soricidae > Suncus > Suncus etruscus. Next base: position 40,460,816 of record NC_064849.1, on the reverse strand, counting down.
TACACCCCAAGTTAGAACCCACCATTTCTGGCCGCCTGGGCTGGAACCCCAGAAGGCCTGTAGGTTGGGGGCAGAAGAGGGGAAGGCTGGGGGCCTATCAAGACTCCCAGCGCACCCAAGTTAGGGAGAAGGCCTTCCACATGGGGTCTCCCCAAATCCCATGCCGGCTAGAGCTATCCTCCAGCTCAAGAGAGGATCGATAGAGAGCCAGAAGCCAGGATCTGCCCGCCCTACACCCTGTGCCCTTCCCACCCTAGAGCTGGGGGAAGGACGGGGAAAGCTTGGGACCCCGTCCAGGAGGGACCCCCCGACACCACCTTGTCTGGCCTTGGGCTGCCATCCCAGAAGGCCTGGAGGCTGGGGGCAGAAGAGGGGAAGGCTGGGAGCCTATCAAGGCTCCCAGCGCACCCAAGTTAGGGAGAATGCCTTCCACAAGGGGTCTCCCCAAACCCCATGCCAGCTAGAGCTAGCCTCCAGCTCAAGAGAGCAAAAATCTATTTTTATGAATAATATTTAAATAAGCCTTAAACACATAATACCGGAAGCAACCCATAAGCAACAACCCAGTAGCAGCTCCTGAGTCCAGGAGTTATAGTCTAAAAACAGAAAGAAAAGGGGCAAAAGCAAAAAAGGAAAATAAAAGTTTACTTACAACTGTGCAAACAGATTAGAAGGGAATAGAATAAAAATTAAACAAATAAATTATTTTATTAGTTTTTTTTTACTCTAAAGGAGTATAAAAGCCTTTCTCTCTCTCTCTCTCTGTCTCTCTCTCTCTCTCTCTCTCTCTCTCTCTCACCATTTTAAGATGGAGGGAGTAAGGGCTCTGGATGGGACCATGCATAAATGCTTTTCCAACAAATTATTGATGGAACTGGCTGAGATGTGAGCATTAATTTTGTTTGTTTGTTTGTTTTTAGACCATACCTGGCAATGCTCAGGGGTTACTCATGGCTCTGCATTTAGGGATCACTTCTGGTAGTGCTTGGGGGACCATATGGGGTACTGAAGATCAAACTGATGTCAGCTACACAGAAAGCAAGTGCCATACTTGCTATACTATCACTGAGGTCCCCAGTGATCATTAATTTTATATGTCAACTTGATTAGACAATGAAAGTCAGATACTTGGTCAAAGGTTACAATGAATGGTTTTGTGAGGGTTTATTTGATAAGCTTAACACTTAGATGGGTGGTCTTTGAACAATGTATATTGCTCTCCCCAAGGTGGGTGGGCCCTGAACCAAGACAAATCATTAGCCCAGGGTAGGACCAGACTGAATCCTTCCATTTCTCTCATCTTTTGAAATACACTTTTGTTAAAGTGTTTATTTTGAAATGCTTGACAGATAATTTGTTAAATTTGATCATATGGTGAGTTGACATTTCTTTTGAATGGTCTCTCTGAGGATGAATAATTGGGCAAATTGACCCAGAGTTGGTAAAAAGCTTCTACAAGTTATTCATAAATTATAAAATCCCCATCTTTCCCCTTTAACCCATCCTTATGCTAGATGAATACCTTCTGAATTTGGCTAAACTATTAGTCAGAGTCGATGCAAAGTTGTCCTTAGGAACTCTAAACCTATGCCATGACAGGAATGTTCCTGAATGAGTGTGGACCATTAGGAACTGGGTCCTTCTCTGGCACAGATAGAATGCAGTCCTGGAAGGGGAAAAGATGGTAGGAAGATGGGAGAGGGAGGGCGGGCAGAGGAGCTCGATATAAGGGACCCCTCAGAGCAGAATGGGGAGCAGTGTGAGTGGGTTTTGGGGGGGGCCGTCTCAGTGTCTGAGGAACTAAAGCTGGATCCTGGTCCTGGCTTCTTTATCTGACATGATACTTGCAGTCCCTCCAACCCTAAACTCAGGGCTAATGATTTATAGTCAGGCAATCTTGTGCTTTCTAGATGTGTGTGTGTGTGTGTGTGTGTGTGTGTGTGTCTGTCTGTCTGTCTGTCTGTCTGTCTGTCTGTCTGTCTCTGTTTGTGTCTGTCTTTCTCATCCCTCCAACACCTCTCCCAACTTCCTAACAATTGGTCTGCCATCTTTGGGACCCGCAGGAGGAGGCCCATGAGCTTCCTCTCTCAGTGATACTGGCCACTGAGAAGAAACACCTGCAACCGAGCCCACCCCCCCCCAAGTTCTCTTGGAGGAAAGTCTGTCCAAAAGGCCTGATCTGAAGGATGCTATCACCCCTGTAAGCCCACTACAACTGGAGCTGCATCAGCTAAATTGCCATTGACAGCCTGTTTAAGATAACTTGCAATTCTAAAGTCTTTCTGGAATAATAAAATAAAACTCATTTAATAGGCTGGAAGAATCAAAGGAAACAGACACTTGAAAAACCTGGTCATTACTATGCTTCAATAAACAGAGTATAAAAATAATAATAAAGTAATAATATATTGCTACATTATTATGGAGGAGAAAGAAAGGAAGAGGAGGGGGAAGGAGATTGAGGAAGAGGAAGAAACAACTATGAAATTCCCAGCTCTGACCTCTCAAATTCCCTCCTTTAGAGAACAAACACTCACATAGAGAAGCTGACAACCCTCCAATGAATTCCTGGTGACCCTCTGAACAAAACAAATAAGAGATGGTGTCTAAAGAGAAGGAACACAGAGATAGAAGTTCTGACCCAAGATCAAGAGGTCCAAGAGGGTTTGAAAGGAAGCAAGCCTGAGGAGCCTTGGTGGCTGAGTTGTGAACTGCCTGCACATCTCTGGGCCTTCTGCTAAGAATCCTGGCTGGCTGGAGCTGCAGTCCATCCCTGACAATTGTGAACACTCTGGAGACCTGACCCTGATTATTTTCAGGGGAGAAGGGGGAAGAAGAATCCGGTCTTTTATGAACCGTGAACACCAAGCAGGATAATCCACATTCCATTCAGCAGTCAACTTGTCCTTCAGTTTTTCAATCCATTTTCCTGTTTCAGCATCCTCAACACACTGCAGGTGGCCAGAACAAACACTACCATTACCATCTCAGCCCGATCTGACAGACAAGACATAAACTGGGGCCCAAAGACCAGTCCTAGCATTGGCTGCTAAGCCACAGCAGAGCAGGAATTCATTCTTTGCCTCTGGCTCTTTTCTAGTTCAGGAAGTTGTCACCAAATGGCGTGAAGGCAAATCTTTAATCAGGACAGGGACAAAGTGACCCGAAGGGATTCTGCTACTCTGCTAATTGTGCTCAAGGCCTGCCTGCCATTCACTGTTTGGGATGATGTTAGCAAAATGCCCCTGATGAGTGAGAGCCATGGGAAGTCTGTGGTTGAAAGGTTCCCAGAGAAGATCAATTTTCTGGAGCAGTCAAATCATCCTCCTGATCAGGGGTTCCTGATTAAAGATCTGAAATCTCTCTTTTAAATTTCAGTCTCCCTATCAAGGTCTTGGAAAGACAGAAAATTGTGTCATTTTTATTGTTGTTGTTGCAGAATAATATATTTTAAAGGCTACCTGGGAAGTTATGCTTATGCTCTAAACCAGTGTCTCTCAACCTTCTTCCACTATATTTCTTCTGATTGTTTCTTCCTGTGACCCATTGTTTTACTGACTAGCTCCCTAGGTCTTTTGCCCTTGCTTGTTTTACACATGAGAACCCCGTGGAATATTCTTAGGGATCACAGTGGGTTATATAGACCCAGTTGAGAAATGCACCTCTAGAATCTTTCATTGGTAAGAAAGAGAAAGTGTCCAAGAACTAGGAAGAGAGCTCAGAGTTAGACCAATGTTTTGTATTGCAGGAGGTCCAGGTTCCATCTTGGTCTTTATTATCACACAAGTAGTACTTCTGGGAGTGGCCAGGAATGTGTGTCTCAAAAACAAAGGGAAAGTTGGCCAGAGAGATAGCATGAAGGTAGGGTGTTTGCCTTGCATGCAGAAGGACGGTGGTTCAAATCCTGGCATCCCATATGGTCCCCTGAGCCTGCCAGGAGCAATTTCTGAGTGTAGAGCCAGGAATAACCCTTGAGTGCAGCTGGATGTGACCCAAAAACCAACCAAACAAACAAGCAAACAAAACAGAGGGAAAGTAATAGTTAGAAAAAATAGAATAAAGCCTTTAGGTTTTTTTGTTTTGTTTTATTTATTTTTTTGGTCACACCCAGTGGGGCTCAGGGGTTATTCTTGGCTCTTGGTTATTCTTTTTTTTTTTAAATATATATTTTATTTAAACAACTTAATTACATACATGATTGTGTTTAGGTTTCAGCCATGTAAAGAACACCACCCATCACCAGTGCAACATTCCCATCACCAATGTCCCAAATCTCCCTCCTCCCCACCCTACCCCCATCTGTACTCTAGACAGGCTTTCTATTTCTATTTCCCTTATACATTCTCATTGTTAGGATAGTTCACAATGTAGTTATATCTCTAACTAAACTCATCCCTGTTTGTGGTGAGCTTTATGAGGTGGGCTGTAACTTCCAGCCCTCCTCTCTTTTGTGTCTGAAAACTATTATTGCAAGAATGTCTTTCATTTTTCTTAAAAGCTATAAATGAGTGAGACCATTCTGCGTCTCTCTCTCTCTCTCTCTCTCTCTGACTTATTTCATTCAGCATAATAGATTCCATGTATATCCATGTATAGGAAAATTTCATGACTTCATCTCTCCTAACAGCTGCATAATATTCCATTGTGTATATGTACCGCAGTTTCTTTTTTTTTGGTTTTTGGGCCACACCCAGCGATGCTCAGGGGTTACTCCTGGCTGTCTGCTCAGAAATAGCTCCTGGCAGGCACGGGGGACCATATGGGACACCGGGATTTGAACCAACCACCTTTGGTCCTGGATTGGCTGCTTGCAAGGCAAACGCTGCTGTGCTATCTCTCTGGGCCCCGTACCACAGTTTCTTTAGCCATTCATCTGTTGAAGGGTATCTTGGCTGTTTCCAGAGTCTTGCTATGGTAAATAGTGCTGCAATGAATGTAGGTGTAAGGAAAAAAATTTTGTATTGTATTTTTGTGTTCCTAGGGTATATTCCTAGGATTGGTATAGCTGGATCATATGGGAGCTCGATTTCAAGTTTTTGGAGGAATCTCCATATTGCTTTCCAGAAAGGTTGAACTAGATGGCATTCCCACCAGCAGTGGATAAGAGTTCCTTTCTCTCCACATCCCCACCAACACTGCTTTTTCTCATTCTTTGTGATGTGTGCCATTCTCTGTGGTGTGAGGTGGTACTTCATAGTTGTTTTGATTTGCATCTCCCTGATGATTAGTGATGTGGAGCATTTTTTCATGTGTCTTTTGGTCATTTGTATTTCTTCTTTGTCAAAGTGTCTGTTCATTTCTACTCCCCATTCTTTTTATTTGATTAGATGTTTTTTTTTTTCTTGTAAAGTTCTGTCAGTGCCTTGTATATTTTGGAGATTAGCCCCTTATCTGATGGGTATTGGGTGAATAGTTTCTCCCACTCAGTGGGGGTGCTCTTGTATCCTGGGCGCTATTTCCTTTGAGGTGCAGAAGCTTCTAAGCTTAATATATTCCCATCTGTTAATCTCTTGGTTAAGTAATCACTCCTGCAGAAACAGGGAACCATATGAGATGCTAGGGATCAAACCCAGATAAGCAGAGTGCATGGCAAATGCCTTACGAGCTGTGCTATCACAGCAGCCCCACCTTTAACATTATATAAATTATAAACCTGAACTCAGCTTTTCTTCTTTCTTGCACACACATACATAAACACACACAAACACACAAATCATACTCTAAACTTACATTTCATTGCTCTAAGTGAGAACTGTATCTAAAAGCAAAGCTCTAAATTGCTAAATTTCAATGTTTGCTTAGGTCTTATGTGCCTCTGATTATATTAAGCAAGATCACATAAGGCAACACCATCCGTATACAACTCCAATATTAAATCTGACTTCCTACTGGTGGTAATTTAATTCTCTTACAACTGCAGTCAATCATCTGTCAATTATCAGACTGGCTTTAAAAGAACTTCTAACTCTACTGTGGAAATAAGTGGTCATTTATGTCTTTAATAAATTAGTCTTTGAATCATTCTGGAGTTTTTTTTTTTATAATTATGCTTTTATTTTAGATTTTTGTTACTGAACCTGATTTTAAAAATACTGTTTAGTCAAAACACCAGGACTTCAGGCATCCATTATAGTAAATAACAGTTTAAAATATTACCTTACCAGGCTGAAGATATAAAACAATGGGTCAGTATTAGCCTTCCTTACAGTTGACCTAGGTTCAACCCCCAGCATCACAGAGGCTCCCTGAGCCCAGCTAGGAATAATTCTGAAGTGCAGAGCCAGGAGTAACACCTAGCATCTTTAGGTTTGGTTCCATAACCAATTAAAAAAAAAAAAAAAAAAAGGGCCCGGAGAGATAGCACAGCGGCGTTTGCCTTGCAAGCAGCCGATCCAGGACCAAAGGTGCTTGGTTCGAATCCTGGTGTCCCATATGGTCCCCCGTGCCTGCCAGGAGCTATTTCTGAGCAGACAGCCAGGAGTAACCCCTGAGCACCGCCGGGTGAGACCCAAAAAACAAAACAAAACAAACAAACAAACAAACAAAAAAAACCAGTGTACCAGTTTATTCAGAATAACACAGGAAAATAAGTTATATTGGCGGTGTCAAAGCTAGTGCTAAAAGGCTCACTAGTTTTTAAAATACCATGACTGTTCCAGACCATTACATTTAGTTGGTTTGGAGGTCACATTTTGGAGTGCTTAGGGGCCACATCTAGGTTTGGGCTCAGGTACAATATCTACAGGTGCAGGATTCAAACCAGGCACAACTGCATGCTAAGTAAGTACCTTTATCTTATGGAGGCTGCACCTAGTGGTCTCAGGACTTAGTTCTGGCTCTGTTCTCAGTGATTATACTCGCCAGTGCTTTGGGGCCCATATATGGTGCTGGGGCTCAAACCAGACCTGGCTTGGCTGTGTATAGTTACCACTTCTACCTGCATCTCTACATCCAGGAAAATACTTCATCCATACTAAAATGTATGTTGTGAAGTGCTCCCTTCTCACCCCTCTCACACCATCAGAGGATACTATTCTCTCCCAAGGTGGGACTCCCCAAGTGAATGAACATGGGGCAAGCATGATCCTATTCTGGCCTCTCTTCTTGTCTACTACCACCTGCAGGTAACACCACTTATCAGATTTTCCTCAAAGTTGGAAAACACAATGAAAAAATGTGAGTTCCACACTCAAAAGCAACAACAAGGGATAACCTTTTGGGGCCGGTGAGGTGGCGCTAGAGGTAAGGTGTCTGCCTTGCAAGTGCTAGCCAAGGAAGGACCGCGGTTTGATTCCCCGGCGCCCCATATGGTCCCCCCAAGCCAGGGGCAATTTCTGAGCGCTTAGGTAGGAGTAACCCCTGAGCACCAAATGGGAGTGGCCCAAATACCAAAAAAAAAGGGGGGTGAATAACCTTTTTTAGATGCTGGATCCTACTTGGGTCTTACTCTAAGACCTCCCTACTCAAATATCTCTCCTAACATGGGGTGGGGGGAATTCACCACCTACTTTCTGGTTTGCACTTCCAGAATCCTCAGCAATCTCCTAGGCAAGATGTTTCCTCATCTCTCCCTCTTGATTCTATAGTGGGAAAGGAGAGATGAAACGTTAAATGTTTACTCTCTGAATAAAAAATCAGGCAGATCTGGGGTTGGAGCAATAGTACAGGAGGTAAGGTGGAGTAGGTAAGGTTAGTAAGGTTGGCCTTGTACCCAGTCAACCCAGGTTGATCCCTGGCATCCCATATGGTTGCATGAGCCTTCCCAGAGTGATTCCTGAGAGTAGAGCCAGGAATAACCCCTTATCACTGCTGAGTGTGACATCCTTCCCCCCAAAAGGAGGCAGATTTTTTCTCTTGTTTGCATGTTTAAATTAAGTCACTCCCACATCACATCTCCTCCCTTCACTTTTGCTTTCTGGTTACTTTTCTGTTCACTATTCCACTTTAAGGTCTTGGTTCTGAGAAGCTGTTTTATTAACGGCTATAATGAATTGATTGCTGATAGTAAGGAGAAAGTGAGACTTCAAAAACAGAAATGGGGATTCTGAGGGCACAGCTGACGCAGGTATGGCTGGTTTGAGGGCTCAAACAAGGAGGACAGGTGTTCTCATTTCTCTTGCTTCTGGACTTTGATGTTCTGCATTGACTTTGCTTCTATGGCAGCTCTGCAGTGGCTCCCACGGGAAAGAGGAAGTGCCTCTCCCCAGCCTGGTTTAGTGACAGGCAAGCCTCCAAACCATGACTAGGGAGATGAGGCTGTTTGGCTCTCGGGCAGGCAGAGGGGACAATGCTGGGCTCTTGGATAGAAAGTTGGTCTTAATCAGAGGACTGAAATGACAGAATCACAGTTAGCAACTACCCACATGTCCAGAAAAAGATTGTGAGCCAAGGTGGATGCAGCAAAGTGTGCTGTGTATTCAAAAGTATCTCCCCTGGGTAAGAAAACAAGAGGAGAGCACAGGGGGCAATGTGGAAGAGGGATTGAGCACCCTGTGTGGGAGTTTCTAATTAACCTGGCAGGCACTAGAGAGGGTTTGGGGGCAAGATGATGAATAGTCTGGCACTCAGGCAAGGGAGAGTGCTCTGCCACCATTGTTTGCACAGATGTGTGTGGAGAGATATTCAAAGTGGGAGACTATTAGAGGAGCATAAATTAGAGGTAATGAGGCTTGACCTGAAGCATGGCAGTGAAAACAGAAAGGGAGGGATGCTGTGGGAGACCCTAGATGAGGGCAGTGGTAGAGCAGGAAGCAAGGAAAGCAAGTAAAAGGAGGATGAAGTCATCACTACATCTAGAAGGTACATACTTGCTGGGAGTGATAGTGTTCGGTAAGGAGCCAGAGCTTGAGAGAGGGGGATTCTCGAAGCTTAAAAGTGGAATCATGAGGAGCAAAGATCTAGGAGAATATTTATAAGGGAGCAGTCAGAGGAGAGCAATCTGAGGAACTGGGAGGTGGGTCAGAGAAGGAAAAGGAAGTGAGGTTGACAACCTAGAGGCAGCCGGATGTAGAGAGGGAGAGTAGAACCTAATGAAGTCAAGCAGAAAGAGAAAATAAATGACTACTATGTTTAACGTTTATTTTTCGGAGCTGGTTCCTTATTTCTTGTTTCATATTTCCCTCATTCCTTTTCACACATAAACTCACAAATGAATCCAAAAAGCAGCCATTGGAGGGAGAGACTGATGACTTTGTGCCCCCAGTTACTTTCACCCTGATCTTACTTGTATTAAGACCTCAACCATTGCCTTTTCTAATATTTTTGGGGTGTCCCTTCTCATTTTTATATACTAAGGACTAAGTATAAAAACAATCTCCCAAGCACAAATGAATTACATGACCATCAACATAAGAAAACCGTTTGTTCTTAAAGCCAAGACTTCACTTTCTTTGATTCTTTGAATTTTGAGATTTTATTTTTTTTAGGGAAATAAATTGAACCTTCCCTGTAGCTCTCATTCTATACTCAGGGTGACCTATTAGGACCTCCTCATTCGCTATTCACTCTCTCTTCTGCACCCAACTGTGTAATTGGCTTCCTATTAGATGCATCTAACTGGGGCTGCAGGATGTGGTTGTGCAGGCTGTGAACTGCAAACAGTGCCAGTGAGAGGGACACCATTAGTGCTCTGAAGTTAAAGCAAACCATATAAATAGTAGATTCCAAAATTTACATACTCAGCACATTTCTGACATGTGGCAATAAAGTTTCTAACTTGAATTAGTCTAACATTTTCCTATAGCACTTAAAGAAAAGGAACCTTTCCTTCTGTGCCCAGGGCATTGCTGGGCTGTGAGGCCTGGGCTATCAGGTTCACTGTCTCCAGTTCAGACTAGTTTCATAGAGGTGAGAGTCCATGGCTTCTTTGTTCCCTCCGCTACTGCTTGGTCTTTAGCTCTCCCTCTCCCATGTCTGGGTATTGCTAATCCCTGACCTCTTGGCTTCAGACATGATAGTTTACTATCAGAATAATTCTACAATGATTGAACTAAGTGTTTTCCCTGATTAAAGTATTTACATATACTCTCAATGCATACAGAATCTAACTTGCACTCTGAATATGGCACACACAAAAGTCTCCATGTCCTTCCCCTGACAGCCTGTCTCCAAACGTCCTATGTTCCAACAACATCCAAACCACATTTGATACTGTCGCGATCTGAGCAGGTTATTTGGTGAATTCCAATTCATCCTTTAGGAAGCAATGCAATATTACCTCATGAAATCAGATTAACCCAGGCAGAATATACCAGACCCTGCTTTGTACTACAATCATAACAAAAATGTATCTTTATCAGACTGGAGAGACAGTGGGTAGGATTTTGCCAAGCAAACAATTGACCCAGTTTCAATTCCTGGCACCATATATGGGCCCCAAAGTTCTACCAAAAATGATCCCTGAATGTAGAACTAGGAGTGAGCCCAGACTGAGCACAGCTGTGTGTGGCCCAGAACCCCCACCAAAATAGCTAAAAATTTTACCTTTATTAGTGCACTTCCCCCCAGAATATCCGTTTTGTTTTGTTTTGGTTTTTGAGTCACACCTGGCAGCACTCAGGGGTTACTCTTGGCAGGCTTGAGGACCATATGGGTTGCCGGGATTCGAACGACTGTCCGTTCTGGGTCAGCTGTGTGCAAGGCAAATGCCCTACTGCTGTGCTATCTGTTCAGCCCCAGTCTTTTCTCTCTCTTTTGAAAAAAAAAAAAAAACAACTAACATATGTATACTGTCCTATGAATGAGTGAGCACCTAAACAGTACAGATCACATGTTATTAACCTATTACCTAACAGAATATTAAGGTCTTATTCTAGACATCTTACATTATGCCTGTTTGTTGACTGAACTGACAAAATGAATAAACCTGTCCACTGTTTCCGTCATGGAGGAGTGGATTTAGACAATAATTGAAGAGAATTTGAATAGATTGAGTATCTTTGACATTCCTGTGTTATTCTAGCTATTTTATATGTAAGTCCACAGTTTCAAGCTAAGTAGGGAAATGAGAACAACAGCTATATTTATTTTTCTATCACTTTTTTGTAATGGGAGCTATTTCTCTGGGTTTTTAACTTTGTTTAGTTATTATATTCTGCTAAGAACTACCATAATGGTAACATTTTATATTTTATTCATATATTGCAGAATTTGAGAGGGGAAGTAATCACAAACTGTCAGGTTTTTTACCCCCTGACTTATCTTTTTCACATGTAATTCATCAAACCAAAAAACAAGAAAAAAAAATCTCCTATTTGTTTTTCCAGGACCATTTTTTTTTTTTTTTTTTTGGTTTTTGGGCTACACCTGATGATGCTCAGGGGTTACTCCTGGCTATGTGCCAGAAATTGCTCCTGGACTGGGGGGACCATATGGGATACCAGGGATCGAACCGAGGTCTGTCCTGGGTCAGTCATGTGCAAGGCAAATGCCCTACTGCTGTGTTATCACTCTGCCTCCCCCCGACTACTTTTTAATATTTATTTAGACGACTTTTTACTTCTCTTATTTTCAGGAGTTTCCCTGTTAGATTTCTCAGTGACTCTTGTTCTTACGCATCATCTGATTGACTATGACCACCATTGTGTCCAATAGACAGCCCTTTTTATTGTACAAACACTAGCAATCAAAGGCCTTAATGTGCTCAAGTACAAACAACTAATTAAGTAGTAATCAAATAAGCCATTTTCTACTTAAGAGAAAACATAATGTTCAAGCTTGGGTACATGAACAGGTGACTGGATTGGGAACTAAACTGGGCCAATCACTAAGTCTCTATGGTTCTCTCCAGCTCCTTGGAGCTCAGCTTCACGATAGCAGATATAAGCTTGATAAGTGAGGTGCTTCTATTTTCTGGGTTTTGGTTTTGGCCTCTCAAGCAGTGCTTGGGGACTGGGGTGGGGAGGGACCACTCCAGGTAATTTTTGGCCATGTGGGCCATTTGGTTGAAGACTAGGGTCTCAGGATCTGGTGCTGCTTGGCCTCTTGCAAGGGGGACTACCAAAGCCATACTGGCCTTATTTGGGGGCATCTAAGGTTACACCTGGTGCCATGCTGGTGCTCAAACCAGGGTTGGGTGTATGCAAAGCATGAACGAACTTTTACAATTCTGTAACAATATTTAGATAGAAGATTACTATTTAAAGACACCTTTTAAAAATACCATTCATAAATGTCACTGAAATCCAAAGACCTTCTTTGGTTAAACATTTATTATCTGTAAAAGTGTGAAACTTGATTTTCCCGAGTTTAAGTTTCAAGAAACCAAACTTATGTATGCATTACATATCATAAAGTGACTATACTTCTGAACTTAAACTAAGTTTTTCATTTAAATTTTAGGCAAACTTTATTTGTATTTGGAGCATCTCAATAACCTTTCAGTACATACCGTTGGGGGTTTGGGTCACATTCCTTAGATAAGCCATAGCTGAAAGAAGAGCTGAAAGAACAGTGTGTAATGTTGATATATGGGACTGTTTATACTGTATACTCCTAACTCTGGCAATGATTTGTCAGAGTGATGAAGAACCACATAGACCTGGAATTTAGACTGCTACTGTCTGGACTTCAAGACTATGACATTAGAACAAAGGTGAACTTCTTAAAAATTACTGGAGTATTTAAAAGAACTCTTATCAAGAGTTTGACTGGCTTCCAGTGTTATTTCATTAGAGCTAATAATCTAAAGGAAATTTGCTAACTACTAAAATATTTAAACTTCTAAGAACTACATGTAATCCAGCTCTTTTTCCCCCCAAGGACTTACTATTGATTTGGGAGAGAATATATACCATTGTTTTCCATCTTTTATTTAAAAATAGGTATTTTTATTTTATTTATTTTTTTAAAACTTGATTGATTGATTGGTTAGTTTTTGGGCCACACTCAGTGGCGCTCAGAGGTCACTCCTAGTTCCCGAACTCAAAAATTGCCCCTGGCAGGTCCCCTGGGGGACCATATGGGATGCTTGGAATCAAACTGGGCCCCTCCTGGGTCAGCCTCATGAAAGGCAAGCACCCCGCCGCCGCTGTGCTATCTCTCTGGCCCTGGTGTTTTTATTATTAAAATAAATTGGGATTACATAGGTAATAAGTTCCTAAAAATTAAGATCAGTTTTTTAGCACTCACAAAAATCCATCAATTAAAACAAAGGTCCTGAAAGTTTGACATCATGCAGTAAAGCATTGTTTCTTTTTATACTGCCAGAGAAGCAGATATATATAATTCAATCTTCTAATTCATACTTTTTTGTTTCTTTTTAGCCACCCTGGGATTGCTCAGGACTTAGTTCTGGTTCTGTGCTCAGTGACCACTCGTGGTGGTACTCAGAGGATAAGAGAGAGTGGCAGAGATTGAACCTAGATTGCATATGCAACCAAATTCCATATTCCCCCAAGCCTGCCAGGAACAATTTCTGAGCATAGAGCCAGGGGTAACCTCTGAGCGCAGCCAGGTGTGACCCCAAAACCAAACCAAAACAAAAAACAAAAACCTATTGTACTATCTCTTCAGCCCTTTAATTCTCATTTTTTGTCTATTGATAAAAACATGGTCATGATAAAAACATGATGGATAACTGAAGTGTCTATAACGAACCAAACTTATTACAAGAATAATTTAGTAACAATTTCTTTTTTAGAATTTAGACATAAACACTTGGAAAATACTGGCAGATACATCAAGTCCCACACTTAAGAGAAATGGCCCGCTGCTATACATTTCTTATCTATCTGGTTTTTAGCTCGAAAGATATAAGAATCACAGAAGAAATAGTAGCCTACGTTTTAGGAGTTTATGCCAGAATATTAATTTTGAAACTCTAGCTGGGAAGTCCATGCTCCTGTATTTAGAAATAAGGATTTCCTTTGCTGTTGCTTACTAACTTTAGAAAGCTCATGCATGGCCTTGGTTTCAGCACCCGAAAACGAGCATTTTTATTCAGTACATTTTCTGCTTTCTAAACAAACCTGCTCAAATAACAGTTGTGAAAGTGCTCTCTATTTCCTTCCATCCCACAATGAGGGGAAGATGATGCTTATCTCAGACCTTAAAAGATGCCTCTAGCTCCTACTGCAACACAGAAAGGTCAATTTGCATTATAATGTTTCCACATGTAAAGCAGTCCTACCCCTGTGATTAAAAAAATCACATTTTTGAATACTTTAATATGTGTGGGTACCTAAGTACTCTCTCTATATATTGACAATCCAAACTCCGCAAACTATGAGGTAGCTATTATTATAATCTTTATCTGATACCTAAGAAAACGGAAGCACAGAATTGAATTTCCTCAAATTCATCTTCTTACTAGATGAAAGAACTAGGATTCCAATGCAAAAATCTAGTCTCAGGTCTATGCCCTGACAGTTGTCAAAAAGCACATGAGAAAAAAAAAAATCATCAAAGAAATAGTTTGCTCCAACATTTTTAGAGCAAAAAAGGCCTGAAAAAAAATGATCTTGCAATTAAAAGTAAATGACAAAAACTAATTCATAATTGGTGTATACACACACCTTCAAGAATTCTACCCACATATGGATCTACAAGTTTTAAATGATTTCAAATACCTACATTTTAACCTAAACAATAAAAATGATTTCAGAATATATTGCTTGCCATCCCCAAATTATGTAAAATGACCTTTCTTTATCCAGTGTTGATTTTTTTTTTTTTGAAACTCCCCCTACCCACCTCCGTGTTTGTATCCAGCAAGGTCTCTGGTAGAAAAATAAAGTGTTGGGGCATCACCCCAGGGAGGGTTAGGTGTGGGGGATTAAACCTTCTCAGCCGCATACAAAACATGTATCTTATCTGCTACAGTATCTTAGTATCTCTAAATAAACTCTTAAGAGTTATTATCTCTTGATAATAGCTTTTAGCTTCCAGAAATGTTGAGAAAGCTTCTGTTGTTTTGGACATCATCCATTTATAGTATTTTGTCACAGCAGCTTGACAGCACTAAGACAACCATACTATAGTCAGAAAGGACAGGAAAGTTTATTTTGGTATTTGGGCCATACCCGGAAGTGCTCCTGGCTTACTTCTGGCTCTACTCAGTGATCACTACTGGTGATGCTCGGAAAATCAAATCCTGGTTGGATACATGCTAGAAAGTGCCGTCTGCTGTACTATCTCTCTATCCTCGGTTTATTTTAAAAATCTAAGTTCATTCAAGCATTTTAAAATAAATGTAGTTGAAAAACTTCCTCTATAAATGGTTTAAAAAGTCACGCAATGCCATCTACAGGGAACCTTTAGAATAACAGTCAGACTTCTATCACCCGCAGTCTATCAAATACCTTCTCTCTAGGCTGAATTAATTTCGTTGTTTGGCTTGTTCAGCTATCAGTCAAGGGACATTTCACAGAAAACGGCTAAGAAAAAAATTTAAATGTGCAATCAAAGAACTCTATGAACAATAATTTTGTAGTATTAATACTTCACACTCAATAATTCAAGGGGCTATTCTCAGCTTGGTGCGTGTTTGGAGGATCATCTGGTACCAGGGGATTCCACAAGCAAAAGCGTATGTTTCAGTCCTTTGAGCTGTCTTCCTGGCCTTTTTTAATACTTCTTAAAATAACTCACCCACGTTTGCCAAACATGATTAATAGACCCTTGTTAATGAATTGCACCAAGTGAAGATTCACCATTACACAAACCTCAAAATTCCTTTAAAGTCGTAACTGATATATAGGAAAGATTCAAATAACCGAAGTCTATGCCTGTAATGTGTTGCTGTTTGGGGGCCACACCCAATGGTGTTCAGGGATTGCTCCTGGCTCTACTAGGGGACCATGATACATAGGATTGAGCACAGGCCAACCATATGCAAAGCAAGTGATTTAAGCCCTGTACTATCTCTCTCTAGAGTCCAATATAGCTATGAAAGATTTTCCCCAGCTGCTTAGTTTTCTGATTTGCCTTATTTCTCATGCTCTACATCCTCAGATATTTAATCTTTAAAACTCAACTTTTAAAAAACATGTCATAGAAGGTTCCATGTCAGTCCCTCCCTATGTAATATAGTCATTCTAATTATAGGGCAGGTTGTCTTTATAGTTCTTCATTTTTCCATAATACTCTTCCTCTTTTTTTTTTTTTTTTTTTTTTTTTTTTTTTTTTTTTTGTTTTGGGCCACACCCAGTAACGCTCAGGGGTTACTCCTGGCTATGTGCTCAGAAGTTGCTCCTGGCTTGGGGGACCATATGGGACACCGGGGGATCGAACCGCGGTCCGTCCAAGGTTAGCGCAGGCAAGGCAGGCACCTTACCTTTAGCGCCACCGCCCGGCCCCAATACTCTTCCTCTTGAGGTGCTATGAAGAGGTTTTCTTATTGCAGTGGTTCTCAACTTGGGCTAAATATTAACAAGAATTCCATGTCGCTGACTTCATTGGATTTAGGATGGGGTCTGAACATGGTATTTGTTTTTCATTTTCCAAGTGATTCCATGTGCAGCCTCCTTGGAGAAAAAGCTTCTTTGTGGTTTCCTAATTGGTTAGGGATTTCATCAGGCAGTGGCGCCACTCACCTGTTTCCTTGGGTTCTTCCAGACCCTAAGAATTTAGTTGTTTTGTTTTTTTCTGGCTAATCTTCAGCTACTGACCCACATGTTCTTATCCATTACACCTGCCTTAGAACCTTCCAACATATGTTAGAACCTTCCAACATATGTGGAGAAACCCCTTGAGCTTCCATTTCATGTTTCAACTCTTATCTTGGTTACCTACCCAAAGTGACTTCTCCCAATTTTAGCCCAAGGGTAAACACAGATTCAGACAGAGAGGGGGGAAATACATTTGTTTTCTTTCTAGAGGCACCCCCCCCCATCTTAATAATTCCTTTTTTTTTTTTTTTGGTTTTAAAAGACAGAAGGATCTTACTTTCTCCCTCATGGGAGAGTCCAAATAACTTAACTCTCATTTCCCAAAGCTGCACATTGCCAAAAGGAGATCTCTTCAGGCTAGTCTGTTGAGAGTAAACAGGGAATTCAGAACTGGAAGCTCAGTCATTCCTGAAGTGCTCACTGTCCTAAGCACCAGTGGTTTTCTGGTTTTTACAATGTGACTTGGGACCTTCCCACTTCTGCTTTGGTCTTATTCAAAGTTGGGGGAGGGGGACCCCACTACCTTCTTTGTAGTTTTTGGGCCACACCCAGTAACACTCAGGGATATCTTTTGGCAGAGCTCCAGAAGCTGTGTGTGGTGCCAGGGATCAAAGGTTAGCTGCAATTAAAGCAAGTTCCTTACTTGCTGTAATATATGGCCCATTTTAAGACAGAAATTATCATTTTTCTTTTTGAGGACCTGGGGGCTCACACTGGGTAATATTCAAGGGTACTCCTGGCTCTGCATTCAGGAATTACTCCTAGCAGTGCTCAGGGAACCATATGGGATATAATCTGGGTCAGCTGGAAGGAAGGCAAGCACCCAACTGCTGTATTATTACTCCAGCCCCAGAAATGGTAATTTCACAGTCAGTAACTAAAGTTAACCAGAAT
Source organism: Suncus etruscus (assembly GCF_024139225.1). NCBI lineage: Eukaryota > Metazoa > Chordata > Mammalia > Eulipotyphla > Soricidae > Suncus > Suncus etruscus. The sequence goes on along the minus strand of NC_064849.1, from coordinate 40,443,315 downwards.
CAGATGACAATAAATGTATGTGTATGTGACTTACCAGGGAAGTATAAAAAAGGGCTGGAGGGCTGGAAAGAGGATGGTGCACACAACAGTGTCAAATGAGACTGTGGAAAAGTGACATAAAAGAGCTGGGCAGGGGTTGGAGAGATAGCACAGTGGTAGGGTGTTTGCCTTGCATGCAGCCAACCAGGATAGATGGTTCGAATCCCGGCATCCCAAATGGTACCCTGTGCCTGCCAAAAGTGATTTCTGAGACCAGGAATAACCCCTGAACGGCGCAGGTGTGGCTCCCCCTCAAAAATAACCAAAAAAAAAAAAAAAAAAAAAAAAAAAAAAAAGAGCTGGACAGCCTGTGATAAGCTGGGTATTTCATAGCTGAAGACCTATTAAAAATGTTTATCAGAAGAACAGTGGAAGGGGGAAGCAAGAAGGGTTTGATGAACCTGCAGAGTCACTTATTTTTACAAGTTTAATAATGCCATGGAACCGGCTTGCAAGTTTATCATCAGTCTAGACTTCACTAATAATAGCTGGTGCTATCTGTAACTAACCAAGTATCATATATTCACTGTGGTGATTAAATAGCTTAATAGAATGCCAGGATAGTAAAAGTATTTTGAAAAAGAACAGCAAACTTACTTTAAAGACTGAGGCCTAAAAGAAAAAATTGCTTTTCCCTGTTTCTTGAGTCACTACTGGTGGTGCTCAGGAGCTACTCCCAGCTCAGTGCACAGAAGATTATGCTAAGGAAACCATGGAGTGCAGGGGATTGAACCTAGGGATTTTGAATGCAAAACATGGCCCAAGAAATTCTACTATGACTTTGAATCTAAATTTCTGCTTTCGGGAAAGCAGTCACATGTTTTAGAAACTCGTTTTCTTCATATTAATTCTGAAACATTCAGTCACAGTATCTCAAAAATAATGTTTATTTTAACACATAAAATTGCTAACTAGCACCAATATCTGTAAAAACTAGAATATTACTATTTCAGGTACTATTACTCTTTTGAAATGTTATGTCTGAAATCCTACACAGATAAGTCTAAGTGAGCAGATGATTACAACAAAACAGAACTATCAGTGTTTGGCAAGTATATACATAACTCTACTGTTGTCATTAAAATACCTTTTTGTTCCATGTAAACAGATTAACTTACCAGTGTTTTTAGTTAGATTTTCCAAAAGACATACATGAAGATAAGTGAATTCAAATGTGAGCCTAAAAATGAGTTTTTCTCTTTCCCTTTTCAAATAAAACATTTTATAGTCATTTTTCTCCCTTTCGATGCCAATTTCTCACTTTTGTTCTAAGCAACCCATTATAATGTAACGAACATAGACATGTACAGTGAAAAAAAGAGAAACTTTTGCCAATTTAGGCACACAACACATACTTTTAGTTTTAAAAGTAAATGAACATGTTTACAACCAATGAGAATGCTTAAAAGCAATGAAGTATAAGATAGACATCTGATAAATACTATTGCTTTATTATGTGAACATGATATTTCATCTTAAATATCTTACAAACTAAAATGTACTGATCTAAATTTAGTCAGTACTATAGAGTAATGTATTTCTCTTTAAGAAATTAAGTTGTCTCTTATTTCCTGGAAATATCCCAAGTCACCATGCTGTTCACTGTTCACTGTTTAGTTTTAGCAGATTTTACGTGAATCTCATCACCTATTTTGAGGAGTGACTGATACATGTTTCTTTTAAGCAGAGCTTGATGCTGATCTAATTATGTTGTATTTCAGACCCACTGGCAGGCAGGCAGTCACTTGTCATACTGCAGGCAAGACCATGGTGGTTGTCGTCTATACATGGAATCTCTAAGTCATGTTGGAAAAAATCTGTGAGCATAATCTTCCCATGCTGATACTGTATGCACATGCTCCATTCATACCTTTCTCTTACCCAGGTTGCTGGAGGTTTGGGTAAGGTAGTGAAAGATTTCATGATGGAAATTTCTATATATACAAAAAACAAATAGAAAACTTAACAGATAATTACTTACCACCAATTGCTAAATGTATTTACTTATACTGGGGTGCTTAGGGGCTATTCCTGGGGTAGGGGTTGTCATTGCTGGTGGTGCTTAGTGGACCATCCAGTGCCTAGCCTTGAATCTGGGGTGCCTACTTGCAAGATAAGCAACCTTAACCCTTGCACTATCTGGCCCTTTATCAGATACTAATTATTATTACTTAGGCAATATGCTTTGTAAATGCTAAATGCAATCCAACAACCAACCATGCTTAATGTTTAGAGATGGATCTTTGCTGATACCTAAAGCATTCCAAGCAGAGGAAAAAGATATAGGGTCAGAAAGATAGTACAAAGGGCTGGAGGGCATTCTGTGCTCTCAGGAAACCGTGACTAGATCCCCCATTCCTGGCAGTGCAAGGTTCTCTGCACCCCCAATCCCCAAAATCCCTAAACAGAGATACTGTGCTATATCAAAAGTATGCCCACAGACCAGACGATAGCACAATGGTAGGTATTTGCCTTGCATGTGGCTGACCTGGCACTGACCTGGGTTTGATTCTCATCATCCCATATGGTTCCCTGAGCTTGCCAAGGGGGCGATTCCTGAGCACAGGTAGAGCCAGGAGTAACTGGTGTGCCGCTGGGTGTGACCCAAAAATCTTTACACTTTGTTTTTATGTATTTATACAGCTTTTATGTCTTCAATTTTTTTTTCTAGTTTATTTTTTGTTTTTTGGGCCACACCTGGCTGTGTTCAGGGGTCATTCCTGGCAGGCTTAGAGGATCATAAAGGGTGCTGGGAATTGAATCCAGGTCAGTGGCATGCAAGGCAAATGCCATTACCTGCTATACCTCTAGATCCAACCTTTTCCAGTTTAAAAACTATGCAAAAGCTTCAGGAAAAACTTGATCTCTTGAGGAATGCAACTTTGAATTTTACCTTTGTCTCTAACATCATAAAAAAAATTAGTTGATCTAAATGACTAATCCCAACATTTTTCTTTATAGTCAAAATACCTAGTCTTGTTATTAGTTATCTGCTTTTGGTTAGAATACATGCACAACAGTTCCCCTAAAATGGAGCAAACATTCCAGTTCTCCCAAGCAGATGTTTGAAACCATGGACAATACAAACATTCCTATGATAAAATATAATCTACACATTTAAGCCTCCATGATTTAAAAAAAAAAAAAAAAAAAAAAAGGATTACATGGGACTGGAGCAATAGCACAGTCGGTAAGGTCCTTGTCTTGTAAGCAACCAGATTCAATCCCCCCAATTCAATATAGTCCCCTTGAGCACCACAGGGTGTGGCCCCCAAACTGGAAAACAAAAACAAAAACACTACCTCAAAACCCCAGTAAAAAACCATGAATATATTCCAAGAAATTTCTTCAGAAGATAACGTCAGGAAGGTATTTACCAATTTTTTCTTTCTGATGTGTAAAATATGGATATCTTCGCTTCGATACTCTTCATCATGTTTTTCCAAAGGAATTTTTTCAAAGTCAAAGTCTAGTTGAAGGAGCTATAGATTTGGACAAGAAAAACTTCAAATTCAGAAAACGAACTAGAGGATAGGGATGTAGCTTTGCAGTAAAATACTGGCCTTGTATGGATGAGACTCTGGGTCTGATCCCCAGCACCATAAACAAATAATTTTATTATAATAAATAAATAGCAATAATAATAAATAGCAACTGACATGTGGTGACAGAGGCCCAAGTATTGGTCACCTCTGGAGCAGTACTGACTGGGGTGGCACATATGTGAGCTTTCTGAGATCATAAAAATAAATGCTCTGGTCATTCTGTTCATTTGTTAATATATTTAAATTAGTTTTAAAGTTCATTAAGAAGTTTCAAGAGAAACATGAAAACCATATCTACAATATATGAAATAATCATGATTTCTCTAGTCCTTTTAGAGATTAAAACTGTAGGGCTGTATAGTAATACATGCAACCTGGAGTCCTTCATTCAAGAATGTTCTACTCTCCTTGCAGCTTCTAGTTCATTAAGGAACTCTTTCCTCTTTTAGGAGCCAGAAGCTTTCGCCAGCATGGGGAATAGCAAGGCTCCATGCCGAAGGCCTTTTTACCAAGCTTAAGGGGGGCTGTGGGGCTCAGGCTGCCCCCAACAGCCTTCCCTCTTCTTCCTCCCAGACCCCAGGACTATCCCTGTGTGCCGCCCATGGGGCCAGCGAGGTGGGTGCCAGGGAGGAGTTTAAAGGAAACCCCAGGCTTTCCCCAACCCCCACCCTGCACAAGAGGGGCTGGCTTGGGGAAGTTACCGGCAATTTTCCTTCCCACCAGTGTCCATTCTCAAACTGCGCAGGGGCACTAAAGTATAGATAGTTTATAATAGGATATCATAGGGTTTAATCTATATTTACAGTATACAGAGTGTCTATGTTGTATACTTTCCTTCCCTCCTTGGATCACCATCTTACAAGAATGTTCTACCCTCTCTAAAGTGTCCAAAATTTCATTGGACAGCCACACACTGCATCACTGAAAAATTATCACTAAAAAGACAGATTCAATAGAATGCCTTCTTTTATTTTACTTGTTTTTCCCTCTTTTTTTAAAATTTGGTCATCATAAAATTAGTTATTTATGTTGTGTTAGGCAAACAATGTTTCAACATGAACACACACCAACACCCTTAATTGAATACCTTACCTCAAAATATTTTTTCTCAATTTCTGGATTTTTCCCCATTGTTCTTTGTTCATAGCAACATATGATACAAGTATCAGTTCCGCTGAGATCTTTTAGGGTTTTCAACAACGGTTCCAAAGACTGTCCGAAAAGGAATATATTTTTGATTTATAGCTACGTCTATTTTTTTTACTCTTAACCAATTAGGGAGTTGGAAGGGAACTACTTCTAAAAGTAGTTCCAACTTAACATTTATGAAAATTAGATTTCTTTTAAATGAACCAACTATTATACTAATGTTTCCAGAGAAAGGTTTTCAAATGACTTCGTTTTCTACTTCTCAGGAGAAAACAAATGAATTGACTTTAATGGAAAGGGTTTATTTAACTTGGAATTTAAACAGTTAACACTTTGTCTACAGAATCAAGTCTCGTAGCTAAATTTAAGCCAGGGCCGACCTAGATTTGATAGCCAGCATCCCATAGGATTGGTCCCCTGAGTGCTACAGGTATGCTCCCAAATTAAAATTAAAAAAAAAAAATTCTGACTCTGGGGGCCGGAGCGATAGCACAGTAGTAAGGCTTGCCTTGCACGCAGCCAACACCAGACGGACCCTGGTTCGAATCCTAGTATCCCATATGGTCCCCCAGCATGTCAGGAGCGATTTCTGAGCACAGAGCCAGGAGTAACTCCTGAACGCCTCCAGGTGTGACCCAAAAACCAAAAACCAAAAAAAAAAAAAAAACAAAACAAAACACCTCAGTCTGATCAATCTTGCCACACCACAGAATTAATTCTTACAATGTTTATTTGTAAAGAATTAATTCTTTACAATCTAACTTAATTCTCTATGTCATGATTAACACATTAACTAGTAACTTAAAAAACTTAGCTTTTGCTAATAGATCCAATATTGATATTTTACGGAAAACTAACAAAATGCAAGTAATAAATTTCTTTATTCTGTTTCAAAGGCATGTAATATATACACTCACTTTTGATGTTTATTTTCCTTTACTGCGACAATAAAATGTAAAGAAAAGTGTGCTTTGAAATCTTTGAAAAATGCTACATCCTTTTTTAAGAAGGCTCATCTACTTGCTTACCTCTTCATAGTATATGCAGTCAGCCAGCAGTATGTAGTTTGGTGGCGAAGAAAAATCTTCTATTTCTTCCCCCCTTAAAAACGTCAACCAGACATTTTAACTGATGCTTTGACCATGTAAAACGTTCGTTTTAGAAACAAAACCCAGCCAGTTTCCCCACCCTTAGTCAATCCCATGCAATGAAAAGCAAGCCAGAAAAATGTTCAAACAAGCTGAAGGGCCATACAAACCATTTCAGTACCTTGGCTTGAACAGAACCAGTCACAAGATGCTTGTTCATATTAATGTTCACCTTGAGCAAGTCTTGCAATTCTTCCAGATCGGTCACTACAACATCTGCCCTAATAATCAAAATTAATGGACGTGAGGTCTAGGGAGGCGAATGGGCGGAAAGCAGCAGCTACTATTTCTTTCCCGGAAAAGCAAAGCCGAGCAAAGCTCGGCCCTTCCCGCCAACCCAGCTCTCACCCGAGGGTCGCAGCCATAAGGCCCACCGCCCCGGTCCCGGAGCCCAGCTCCAGCACCGAGCGCCGGCTCAGCGCGTGATCCCCGTCGCCCGCAAACGCCGGCGTTTCCAGGTACTTGGAAAGGACGATGGCGGCGTCCCAAACCACGCAGCCCACGCCGCCGGAGCCGTACTGCTGCAGCCGTAAGACGGTGCCATCGCGCTTCTCTACCACGCGAACGAAACTCCGCAGCGGATCGTCCGCAGGAGACTCCAAGGGAGCCGCCATTGCTGCTCCAAAAAGGGATGCGGCGCCCGGAGACGTCGCATCCCGCGCATGCGCCGAGGTACCGCCTAGTGGCCGCGCCAGCCACGGCGCAGGCGCGAAGGTACCAGCTGCAGAACCGGATTCCCTCCGTGACTTAGCGGAAATGACATACGGGTCAGTGGAGGGACTTAGGCTCTGTAGTGCTGGAGGATGTGTATGGAAACCATACATGGCAAAACAAATAAGATAGTCTAAAACATCACGTTTTGACAAGGCCATTCTAATTATATCTGCTGTTTAAAAAGCAAAACCAACCTGAGTGTTGCTCACCTGGCCGGAGACTAGATTACAGTGGTTATTATTGGCCCTTCCCAGGTAAACTGCTACGACTCTACCATTGGAATCAACTGTTCCTAGCTTGCTCCACATTTGTTCATCTAAAATGGATGAAAGTTACTACTGGAACTTGTATTCTTTTTTTTTTTTTTTTTTTTTTTTTTGGTTTTTGGGCCTCACCCGGTGATGCTCAGGGGTTACTCCTGGCTGTCTGCTCAGAAATAGCTCCTGGCAGGCACAGGGGACCATGTGGGACACCGGGACTCGAACCAACCACCTTTGGTCCTGGATCGGCTGCTTGCAAGGCAAACGCTGCTGTGCTATCTCTCCGGGCCCGGAACTTGTATTCTTTTGTTATGTGAAGAAAATATTTTTTTTTACCCTTTATTGATTTGATTGATTGATTGGTCTTTGGGTCACACCCTGCGATGCCCAGGAGTTACTCCTGGCTCTGCAATCTGAAATCACCCCTGGCTGGACGAGATCATGTGGGATGCCAGGAATCGAACCGGGTCCCTCCCGGTTTGGCTGAATGCAAGGCAAATGCCCAACGCTGTGCTATCTTTCCAGCCCTAATGTGAAGACAAGTTATCTCTTTAAAATCTCATCACTGAAATTCATTGGGATTACACAACAAATTGCACAGAATACTGAGAATTTGGTATACCCCTTCAGAACTCAACAGCCGCCCCATCCCGTTCCTTATAATGAAAACACATCTTTTAAACATTCTTTAAAAATTAAGACTGGGGTGATTTATTAATCTTGTTAAGAACTCTGATACAAAGCACAGTAAAAGGCCATAGACCAGTAAATAAACAATGTGGCTTTTGGCTACTTAACAACTGCTGCTACCACATAGTCAAGAAAACACCTTTTTTTTTTTTTTTTTTTTAACTTTGGAGTACAAATGGCAAAAGTTTTACTCACTTCTCTGATTAAAAAGTTTTAAGTATTTGCTGGTTTAAATATTACCAATCTAAAAACAGGTTTTGAAATTTTAGTTAACATGAAATTTAGAGAAAGTTACTAGTTTGATCCTATGCCATATGAGACTTTCCTTCGGAATTTATGAATTAGTAAAGTAGCAGTTTGCATTATAGGCCTCGAGTCACTTAAATTTATATAGGTTATTAGCATTATCTTTAAATATACAATATAAACAAAACTGTACATACATGGCATATTAACTGTTTTCCAAAACAATAGGCAACTCATTAGCTAAAGACACCATAGTCTGCCAAAATAAAAGGCACATCTGAATGAGACACATGTCCTATTTTCCTCTATGATTGGGCTAGAACATCATTTTAATAAAATAATTAACAATGCATTCTGATTTTTTCATTCTATTTTTCATTTTTGTCAAGCAGCAAATTCTGGTATTTAAGACATGGCATTACAAAATTTTAAGAACAGTGGGTGTTGTTCACAATTGTTTTCAATGTAAAAATTAGAAGTAAAATCTAGAAGATGGTCAAAGAAGTTTAAAAATCAGTAACACCATAAACTCCCTATATTTGTGTAAATTCACTGCCTTAAAAAGGCACCTGTTAACTCAAATTTGAAAAAAATCCACAAATGCACTATCCCCTTTCAGTGCAATCAACATCACTTTAACCATATTTTACCGGAGTCTACAGTGCAAATATAAATTCTTTATACTGGCCTTTTTGGCAGCACTGAGGATCCAAGACAAGGCAATGCTACTGATCACCTGAGGATAATGGTTGACTTTTGTATTTTTACTTTTTAAAAAATTTGTAAAAGCTTATTAGATCAGTAGCATTTTTATAAGAGCATTATTTGTAAAAAATACTAAAATACTATGCCTTTTTGAATAAATTAAAAAACAAAACAAAACAAAAGCAATCTTTACAAATACCATTCCAGTGTCAATGACTACATATGGCTAAGGTCATTGAGGAGTTTCTGCATTTTCTAACAAAGGCAGTCTATACAAGGGGGGATGTGAAAGCTCCCGTTTATAAGTCTTTGGTGGCAGTTTTGGTAGATGAGGGCTTGAATTCTGCCTTGGTGGAACAGGGGGAGCTTGAGGATGAGCAAGACTATTGTGACTAGAACTGAGCACATAGCATCGACGAGGTACCCTTGGAGAGGGTGTGCTAGGAGGAGTGTTTGGTGAATTGGGACATGTATTAACGTCTCTAAACCAGTCTGGATCTCTGTGCAGATGTCCCAGTGGAGGTGGCTGAAGATTAAATGGACAGTTTATAAAGTGTTCCGGAGGCCGAAGGGGAACTGGAGGAGGAGTATCAGGAAGAGGATCTCTTGGTGGTGGAGGAGGTGGACTATGAAGAGGCCCATCAAATGCACCAGTTGGAGCAGGAACTCTGGGTTTCACCTTTGGAGGAGGAGGAGGTTGTCTTGGTGGAATAGCAGGGGGATCGTCATCAGATTTTATGTTTCCCTTTAAAACAAAACAAAACAAAACTTATGCCTCTGTTCTAAAATTTTTATAAGTTTCTAGAAGACTGGTAATTTATGTGTCAAAATAGATCCAGAGGATCAAAATATAATGATTATATTTATTTTTTATTTACAGTTTTTTTGGGCCATGACCAGCAGTGTTCAAGACCTATTCTCAGTGTTGTTCTGGGGTCACTACTGGCAGTGTGTGGGGGACCATATGTGGTGGCAGAGATCAACCCCAGGTCAACTGCATGCTAAGCCAAGTGCCCTTCCTGCTCTAGTATCTTTCCAGTCCTTATTTTTTGGAGGGGAGGGAGTTATACTCAGCTTTGTTCAGGTTATTCTTGGCAAGTGCTGAGGCAAAGTGGGTGGGTGGATGGTGCAAGAAACCGAACCATGATAGGCCTCATGCAAGGCAAATGCATTAGCCCTTGCCTTATTTCACTGGCCCAGAAAAGGTTTAATAATCTAATTGGTGAAGAAATTACTTCCATTTTAATTCAAGGCTCATTTCAATATAATATATAAATGATTAAAGTGAACTCTTTAAATGAAACCTCAGGTTATCCTGCTTTATATATTGTTTTCAGAAATGAATGTAAACTATAAAAGGCAAATGAGTGAAAAGAATGTATAGTTTATATATAAAAAGATAAGACATCAAGAGAACTTAGTATACTACTTGGGCACTTTATTTCTACTTTGTCCAGTGAAATTTAGCAGGAGTAGGAAATCTGTCAAAAACACAAATTCTGGGGCTGGAGCGATAGCATAGTAGTAGGGCATTTGCCTTGCACGCGGATGACCAAGGATGGGTCAGGGTTCAATCCTCGGCATCCCATATGATCACCCAAGTTTGCTGGGAGCGATTTCTGAGTGCAGAGTCAGGAGTAACCCCTGAGCACTGCTGGATGTGGCCCAAAAAACAAAACAAAACAAACCACAAAAACAACACAAACTCTTGTGTTAATAACAAATAACACATACTAAACAAACTAACAAATAACACAACTAAACCAAAAAAATTTTGGAAATCAAATTTTAACAAGTCTTCTAGGCAATTATGATGTAGCCTAAAGTTTGGGGTGTCCTGGTATGACATTTATTCGGCTTAATAAAAAAGGTGTGTGTGTGTGTGTGTGTGTGTGTGTGTGTGTGTGTGTGTTGTGTGATGATTAAACAAATATTTATTTTCAAATAAAACCCCAAAATGTTTAAAACTATAAAAGGTGGACAAATGATAATTTATAAGCTCTTTTAAGAACAAACACTTTTTTAAGAGTTAAAACCTTTAGTAAGTTATAAAATAATTTGAATTAGTTAAGGTAGACCTAAATCCTGGGAGATTACCTTGGAATTTGAAGCATCGTGATCAAACTTTTTTCGTGGAGGAAGTGGAGGAGGAATCAGTGGCTCTTCACTTAGTTTATGTAAACTACCACATGAACTGAAAAAAGACTCTGAAGGGGTAAAAAGATTCATTTAACCACAGTTCACATAAGACAAAACTCAATTTCAACTTGTGATCACTCCTGCTATGGTGTCTGTTAGACTACACTATAGCTCCCTGTTTGTTAGTTATCCTCTTCAATTAATCTCTATATTTACTTTTGTCTTCCTATCACCTAACACAATGCCTGGTATACAGCAATTCTGAAGTTAAATGAAGGCACACTATTCAAGATTAACAATGATATCCTGCTATCTGAAAAGGGTTAAGATCTAAAACAACCCAAGTTCCTGAGAACAGATGAGTGGATAGAGAAATAGAGGTACATCTATACAATGGAATACTACGCAGCTATTAGGAAAAATAAAGTCATGAAATTTGCTTATACATGGATACTGAGATATGCTAAGTGAAACAAGTTAGAGGGAGAAGGATAGACAAAGAATAATTGTATTTATTTGTGGTATAAATAAAAAAGCGATAGTATGATAATAATATCGAGACAATAGAGACAAGGGCCAGTAGGAAACCTGACAAAAATAGTGGAGGAGTGCAGTTAGGGCAGAAGGGACTGCTATGATAATTATAACTAAAAATGATTACTCCGGACGAGAACTGGGTGCTGGAAGAAGATATAATAATATGCACGGTGTCCCTTCAGTAAAAGTAGTGCAAACCACACTGTCTAAAAGTGGGGGAGGAAGAGAACTAGAGTGAGAGAGAGTGAGAGCGAAGGGAGGGAGGAAGAAAGAGAAGAGAGGGGGGGAGGGAGAGAGAGAGAGAGAGAGAGAGAGGGAGAGAGAGAGAGAGAGAGAGAGAGAGAGAGAGAGAGAGAGAGAAGCAAGCAAGTAAAGAATGTGAGTGAGCCCTAGATCTAGGTAGGCAGGGAAAAGGTGGGAGGGAAATTGGGGATACAGGTGGTGGAAATTGTTTACTCATAAATATGTATGATTGAAACTCCATCCTGAACAACTTTGTAACTGTAAAAAAAACCCTCAACTGTATTATGAACAAACTTGTAACCATGGTGTTTAAATAATTTTTTAAAAAGATTTCAAACAAACATATTTGCATAAACTGCAGTAACGTCCAGATCAACCAAAATCAGAGGCCATATATTTCAAAGCAGTTGGTATCAGATTCATTTCTTTATATACAGGTAATAAAACTACATTAGAAGACTATCATGTAGGGCTGTATCTTTCTCTTTACACATTTCTAACAGATAACAGAATTGTTATATAGCTATATTCAAGAAAATTTATAAAATAAAGTATAGGAAAATTACCCCTAAACATGTCAGACATATATTGTATATGAACTGTTTTCGTTTTCATTTTTTTTTTTTTTTTTTGGTTTTTGGGCCACACCCGGCGGTGCTCAGGGGTGAATCCTGGCTGTCTGCTCAGGAATAGCTCCTGGCAGGCACGGGGGACCATATGGGACACCGGGATTTGAACCAACCACCTTTGGTCCTGGATTGGCTGCTTGCAAGGCAAACACCGCTGTGCTATCTCTCCGGGCCCTCGTTTTCATTTTTAATTCATGATTAAAATCATGTTCTGGGGGTCAGAGATAAACATGTCAGACATATACAGTATATGAGCTGTTTTCATTTTCATTTTAATTCATGATTAAAATCATGTTCTGGGGGGCCAGAGATAAGGCAGTTGCTTACACACACACACACACACACACACACACACACACACACACACACACACACACACACACACACACACACACACACACCCCACTCTGGTTTGAATCCTAGAACCATATATGGTCCTAAACATAAAGTCCTTGAAGACTTTAGTAGCTCTAAAGACTGCTATATGAAGCCCCTAACAAAAATAAAAACACGTCCTATGGCACAGTGACCAAGGGTTACTTATTATTATTATTATTATTATTATTATTATTATTATTATTACTACTATTATTACTTCGTAACTCTGCCAAGGATAAGTTGGGCTCACAAGAGGTTGTTGGGAAAGTGATGATTTTAATTTTTTGTTTTTGATCACTCCAGGTTTGATGCTCAGAAAGGTATCTGCAGTGGTTCAGGGTGGGTGGTGGTGGTGAATTCTGTGCTAATCCTTGGTGTTTTTCACATGCAGATCAGAACCTCAATGAGTTCAATTGTATTTATTTTTATGTAGTGGTTTGGGTCATACCTGGAGATGCTCAAAATTTACTCCTGGCTTGGCACTCAGTAATTATTCCTACAGTGCTTCGGGGATCATATGGAGAGCCAGGAATTGAACCTGGATAGGCAGCATACAAGACAAATGCCCTACCTGCTTTATTCTAGTCATTTCAGTCCCAAATAAATTCAATTTTAAAAACTGTATGAGCTGCTTAAGGAATATCCAAATCAAGATGTAAAACTCAATATTCCCTACCAAAAATTTTGTCTTGTTCAGAATCATAGACTCTGTAGTCATCTCAGACACTTTTGTTGGCTTCACAAAGTAATAATAGAAACAGGGAGCCAGAGAGATAGCATGGAGGAAAGGCAATTTGCCTTGCATGCAGAAGGATGGTGGTTCAAATCCTGGCATCCCATATGGTCCCCTGAGCCTTCCAGGAGCGATTTCTGAGCATAGAGCCAGGAATAACCCCTGAGTGGCGCCAGGTGTTACCCTCCCCCCCCTCAAAAAAAAGAAACAGTATATATTGGCACATGTGTGGAAATGTAGGCATATGTGTCTTAGAAATACTTCTTTGAAGCTCCAATCTAACTTCATTTGGCCAATGGAATGAGAGGATTTATGATGCATCTCTCAGTCTTTAAAAAAAATAACTAAGTATCTTGTCCTTCATCTTCCTGGGTAAAAATAATAGCAGCAACAAAAGTATATGCTTAAGATCAGAGATGAAGGTCAGAGTTTGAGAACCACAAATTTCCCTGCTATCTTGAAAATTCAGCACAGCAGAGCTGTATACTTGCGGACTACTGTGAAATAAAATTCTATTTTATTTAATGTAATAGCTATAAGGCACAATTTGCTATAGCAAGTACACTCTAGTTAAAAAAATAAATGAGAGTGCCGGAGCAGTGGCGCAAACTGTAGGATGTTAGCCTTGCTATGCACTAACCTAGGAAGAACTGCGTTTTGATCCCCTGGAGTCCTATAGGGTCCCCCAAGCCAAGAGTGATTTCTGAGCACATAGCCAGGAGTAACCCCTGAGCCTCAGCAGGTGGTGTGGCCCAAATCCCCACCCCCCAATTGAGAGGGGCCGGAGAGATAGCACAGCAGTAGGGAATTTGCCTAGCATGTGGCTGATCCAGGATGGGCCCGTTGTATTTCTGCCATCCCTTATGGTCCCTTGAGCTTGCCAGGAGCAATTTCTGAGCACAGAGCCAGGAGTAACCCCTGAGAATAGCCAGGTGTGGCATAAAAAACAACTAATCTATCAATAAATTGCTTTAAAAAATGAGAATATAGAATTACACAAGAAATTTTGTCTATTTTGTTCGGTGCTACATTTTTGTATAAATAATTCCAAGTATGTTAGGAAGATTAAAGGGTGTAATCCTCATGTCCAATAAAGAAAAGAAGTAAAGGCTGCTCCCAACATAATAACTAGAATACAAAAACACTGCTAAAAAATGTGGACCTAATGGTTCAAAGAGATGGAGTATATGTTTTGCATGTAGGAACCCTATGTTTGATTTTGGTTGTGTACAAATTCCCTCCAGCCCCTCACCTCCTAAGAGCCACCTGGTGTAGTTCGAAAAGCAAAACAAAAAAACAAAAGGTGGCTATGTCACTGGAGAAACAAGAAAACCAATGGGGATAAGTGAGAGATACTGAATAGCTATTACTTTTATTTTAAAGTGTTTTTAGCATTATATACCTTTTAACCTTTGAATTTGTCACTTTGATAAAATAATGAAAACGTATGGGCTTGAGCAATAATACAGCAGGTAGGGTGCTTGCCTTGCACAATTCGACCTGAGTTCAAACCTGAGTTCAAACCTTGGCACCCCAAATTACCCTGAAGCATTGCTTGAAGTGAGCCCAGAGTCAGGAATAAGCCCTGAATATCAACAGTGTGGCCCAAAAACCAAAAGAAAGAGAAAATTGAACATTTTAAAAGACTAAACTTAGTTTTCTCATAGACAGAGACTCTTACTACTATTTAATTGGGGGACTTCTTTCTAAAAAGGCGGTCTTTTTAAAACCGTAAAGAATAAAAGATAACAAAAGTTGATTGTATTTGTTGTTATTATTATTGCATGTGTAATTATGGAGTAAAAATGGCAAAAATGTATCTTAAAATTCTACTTTATAAGATGTGAGTGATTATGGGCTAACCTGAATACCTGATAAACATTTTATTATTTCCATGGAAAAAACCACGAATAAAATAGGGGAAAGACAGGCAACTGATAGGAAACTTCTGCTTATTCTGCACCAAGCAATATACTTTTTTTTTTTTTTTTTGGTTTTTGGGCCACACCCGGTGACGCTCAGGGGTTACTCCTGGCTATGCGCTCAGAAGTCGCTCCTGGCTTGGGGGACCATATGGGACGCTGGGGGATCGAACCGCGGTCCGTCCTAGGCTAGCGCAGGCAAGGCAGGCACCTTACCTCCAGCGCCACCGCCCGGCCCCCAAGCAATATACTTAATGTGTTACAATATTGTCTTATTTGATCATTAACAAAATTGGAGATGTTGAGTGATTCATACAAGGTCATACATCCCCAAGAACAGAAACAGGTAATAAAGTAATACCACAAAACAATTTAAGTTGTTACCAATAAAATGAAATTTAACTTATTTATAAAATTTTTATTAGCATCAACTCAAATTCATACTTACTTGAATGCGGCAAGAGGACTGGTGCAAAGATACTATTGCTGCCTATTGAAATGAAAAAGAGTGATTTGTAAGAGGAAGACGGTAAGTTTATTTTATTTTAAAAAATAAAGTGACTTTGCATAAAGTCACTTTTGTAACAATACACAGAATACAAGATAACTCTGTGCCTTACCTGCTTTTTTCCTTTCATGGCATTAAGTAATTCCCTCCCTATGACAGTCCTTTTTATTTGTTTTGTTTTTGGTCACACCAAATCCCTGGAGGCGCTCAGGGATTATTCCTAGCTCTGAGCTCAGAAATCATTCCTAGGAGGCTCAGGGGACCATATGAGATGCCGGGGATCGAACCCTGGTTGGCCCCAGAATGATGATAGTCTTTTTAAGTTTCTTTTATAGTCTTATCTGTTTATATAAGGTCACCTTAACCTTCTTTTACAGTCTTATCTATTTATTTTCTTATTTACTGCATTCATCCTATCCTTAGGATCAATATAGGGCGAAATAAAGCTTTACTGAATGAATAAATTAAAAGTGAATATGCATAAACAATACAAATGATAATTTATCCTATTGTACTAATCAGTATTTTCACATTTAGATGTCATTTTCACCACTACCATAGTTTGCAATGGATTTAATAGTTCCCTATTTAAAATGAAAACAATCTGAAATACACCATTCCTTTTTTATCAAGTGGTTTATAGCAAATACATACCACAGGAACTGTTGAGATCCACATCCAAAAACACACTAAGGTCTGAAGAAGCAGATACTGGTGGAGTAGAAGGTGTATTTGGAGAGGTTGGTGCTGACACTGTTGACTCAGCATCAGTTTCTGTAATTCGACTAAAGCTTATTTTACATGGTTCTCTTTCTAGAGGTGTTGGATGACCTCGTAAAGTGCCTGAGGTAGAGCCATGTCGGCCTGTATTAGGCCTTATTCCAGGAGATTTTAAAGAGAAATTTGATTTCCTAGCCTAGGAAAAGTAAACATAATCACCATTACTAACTTGCATGCATTTTTTTTAAAGAGCTGTCTAATTAATTCTTAGCAAACAGTTAAGGTAGTATGACAAAATCCCAACATGTAAGGAGAGTCTAACAATCATTCTAGGTTTAGAATACTTTGGGGGCCCGGAGAGATAGCACAGTGGTGTTTGCCTTGCAAGCAGCCGATCCAGGACCAAAGGTGGTTGGTTCGAATCCTGGTGTCCCATATGGTCCCCCGTGCCTGCCAGGAGCTATTTCTGAGCAGACAGCCAGGAGTAACCTTTGAGCACTGCCGGGTATGACCCAAAAACCAAAAAAAGAAAAAGAAAAAAAAAAAGAATACTTTGGGATATGATTGGCATAATTTTGAAGCCTGGGTATAAAATTATTGAAAATCCATGTGAAACCACCTTTTGCTTCTAAAACATCTAATCTTAAACTTCTAGTCACCAACACCAATTTTATATTTACTGTGAATGTAAGATGTGAATTTAGAATTTAAAAAATGCTTTAATTCTTTCTAATAGCAAATGACAAGCTTTAAGGTTTTATTTTTTGTTGTTAAAAATTGCTATCATTGTTCCCAATCGTTAACTCTGCTGCCTTTTAAAAACTCTTGCAGTGGAAAAAAAATAAAGAACTCAGGTTCAAACAACCTGAGAGTATAATCTTATCTGTGCCAATATTCTAATCTGTAGCTCTAAAAAGGTAAAAAAAATAAAAATAAAAAAAAATAAATTGAGTCAGTTTTTATGTTAGTAAAAACAAAATTCACATAAAATTTTAATGAACAAGATAATGAGACTAGCTTTCTGGTTGGCCCAAATGTGGCATGCTGCGCATGTTTTTTACTTCCACATCGTGCTTGACTTTCAGCTACATAGATCATTTTATCTTTCTTGACTCCAGTTAACATTGCAAACTAACAAATAATTATGGGCTTATGGACATGGTTCAAAGTGTCTAAGTACATGTTTTGCATGTCCAAGTCTCTTCAACCCCTAGCATCACAAATCCCTGCCCTCTCTCCCAATACATCCAGGAGTGACTACCAGGGTGGACATAAAAAAAAAAAAGAGCAAGGAACTAAATCAGGAAATTTTAGTGACAAGTGGGATCTAGTGGCAACCAAGTATCAAAGGCCGAGGTTAGACACATGTACTTACTCCTTCCCAGAGCTTTTAACTGCTATTCCATCCATCTACTGTCAATTAAGGTTCTCCCTTTCTCAAAGCTTTTCTCTCAATACTAGAAAGTTTCAAAAGTGAGCAAGTTAAGTGGCACTAAGATAAAGAACCAGCTAGATTTCATTAAAAGGCTGGAAGTTGTGGCTGGTGCGATAATACAGGCCTTGCATGTAGCTGACCTGGATTCAAAGTCTAGCATCCCATATGGTCCCTGACACCCCCACCACTACCCCCACCACCACCACCCCACAGAAAATTCCTGAGTGCAGAGCCAGGAGAAAGTCCTGAGCACTGTCAAATGTAGGACCCCTCTCTCACTCCAATAAAGAAAAGAGACTGACATTCTTCTGAAGTATTAATACAAATTTAAAAATAGAATTAAGAAGCAGTCTGGTAATAGATGTAGTGCTGGAAAAATGTATAATTGAAACAATCATTAACGGTACAGTAAATCATGGTACCTTAAAGAAATAAAAGAAAAAAACAGTACAGTAGTACAAGAAAACACTGTAAGAACTACATGATATAAATGATAATTTTAATGAATAGGTTGATAAAATATATTTAAATAAACAAAATAATTTTTCCAAAATTATAATAAACTTACAAATCGAGGTGGTTGTCTGCAATTTCGGGGTTCGATTTCTAGTGACTTGTTGAATAAATAATCTGTAAACTCTTTTTCAGAAGCACTTCCCATGGGATTAAGATTTTCAAAGAACCTCTAGAATTAAACAATATTTAGCTATCTAAAGTGTTCAAGACAAATTTAGAGTTAAAAACACATAAAACATTTACAATCAGAGAAAAGTAAAGATAAAGTGGATTAGATTTATTCAAAAGTAATTTCAAGAACAATTCTAAATTTAAACTTGCCTCTACTAGTTGCAAGACAAAATGTCCTATGCACTGTGCTATTGCTCCAGCCCTCTCTAAGTTTAATTTTTTTTGTTTTAATTTATCTTTTTGTTTTGTTTTGTTCTTGGGCCATACCCAGTGCCGCTCAGGGTTTAACTCCTGGCTCTGCACTCAGAAATTGCTCTTGGCAGGCACAGGGGATCGGGAACCACCATCTGTCTAAATCAGCTGCGTGCTATCTCTCTGGCCCCTAATTTTAATCTTTTAGATAGAAAAATTAGATGATTTAGCAAAGTACAAAAAAAGAACAGTAATTTCACTATTCATAAATTCCATTGCCAACATTTAACTACTAGAATATCCTTTTAATATTACGTGTGTGAGTGTGTGAGTGTGTGTGTGGGGGTGTGTGTGTGTGGGTGTGTGTGTCAGTCATACCCAGCAGCGCTCAGGGTTTACTCCTGGCAGGCTCGGGAGACCATATGGGATGCCAGAATTCAAACCACTGTCCAAGGCAAATGCCCTACCTCCATGCTATCTCTCTGGCCCCAAACATTACATTTTTTAAAATAAATCTTTAAGTACCATGATTATAAGCATGTTTGTGGTTGGATTTCAGTTATAAATAGATTACTCTCCTTCACCAGTGCAACATTCCCACCACCAATATCCCCTTTCTTCCCTGCCCTGCTTGTGTTCAGGCATTCTACTTCTCTCATTCTTTTTTTTCCTCCCTTATTCTTCTCTCTCATTCTTTAACATTGTATAACATTACATTTTTATTTTGTTTGATAATATATAATGAAAGAATTTCTTCCCACTATATCAATTCAGTGTTCTTAAAAAGGATAAAATGCTTGGGGCTGGAGAGATAGCATCAAGGTACGGCGTTTGCCTTGCATGCAGAAGTTGCATGCAAGGGTTCGAATCCCGGCATTCCATATGGGCCCCTGAGTTGCCAGGAGCGATTTCTGAGCGTAGAGCCAGGAGTGTGGACCCCCCCCCCCAAAAAAAAAAAACCAACAAAAAAGGATAAAATGCTTAATATTATTGTAATATATGTCAAATAGCAAATGGCTATTACTAATAGTCCTTATAGGGGAATTTTCCTTTTTCTGCATGAACATCAGAAAACTACTTTCATTCCATGTTGTCATTCATTCCTTGGCAGTGCTATTTTAAATCAGTGGCACAAAGAAGGGGAACGTAATTTATCTATTTTTGGTTTTGGAGCTACCCAGCAATGTTCAAGGCTTATTCTGTGCTGTGCTAAGGGGTCAATACTGGAGGTACTTGAGACCATATATAGAGACAATAATGGCAACACACAAGGCAAGTTCCTAAAGGCTCTCTCGGGCCCACAAAGAGGAAAGTACCTAATAATATAGTTTCTACATATTAGTAGCACAGTGTATCTAACATTTAACATTACTAATTCTAATAGCTTACTACTGTAAAAATTGCCTTTTAAAGAGTTTTTTTTTTTTAAAGGAAAGGGCTAAAGAGATTCTTCTATAGGGGCAAGACACACGTCTAGTATTGGTCGCTGGTACCACATGATCCCCTCAGCAACATTGCCAGGTGAAACCCTGGTGGCCCCTAAGCCTGTGTAATCACTGGCACTGCCGGGTCAATTAGCTAAAACCCACCTGTCCCACAAACGATAATAAGCAAAGGAAATACCTACCCTTATATCGGGTTCTATCCGTAAACAGTAAGGTTGATTCTGATACTGTTGAATTTCTCCAGTAATTTCAGCTACTTTCCTTCTCTTACTGAAATTGATCAAATCTTTCCCTTTCTTTTTTAAAAAGTCATTATTCCCTTCTTCAGTCTTCAGAATATTCGTTAAATATATCCCTAATTAAAAAAGTATTGAAGACGAGTTATAATAAAGTTGGTCACTTAACTATTTGGAAAAACAACTGACATAGAAAGTTGAAATACATCTTACAATTTAAGAATCCTATTTTAATAAAGTTAGAAATCCCTAACAGATTTAATCATTAATTAACCATTTTAGGACCAGGGAGAAAGCTCAGTGGGCTGAGTTCATGCTTTGCCAGTGGCAAATTGTGTTTAATTCCTAGCTCTAATGGTATCCCTGAGCATCACTGGAAATAATCCACAAGGAGAGGATTGACAGTAACCCGAGAACTGCCCAGGAATGGCCCCGACAGAAATCAATTTTTGAGTACACCATTCCTGTATTACCAGGTTGAACTAACTGGTCAATACTAGACTTTAGGTCAATACTAGGTGAATTAGTTTCTATTTCATTTCCCTGCTCCAAAAACCCATTTACTGTATTGTCCTAATAGTGGATGATAAGATTTAAACTTATAAGAACAGAGAGTACACTTAATCTTTAACCAAAGTTGAAAAGCCAATAAAAATCAAATTTGGGGGAGGGGGGTTTGGGCCACAGCTGGCAGTATTCAGGGGTTACTCCTATGCTCAGAAATTATTCCTGGCAGATGCAGTGAACCATATGGGACGTTGGCCAAACCTCAGTCAGTCACTTGCAAGGAAAACATTCTATCCACTGTGCTATTGCTCCGATCCAGAAACCAAATAATAATAATAAAAAAATAACATGAAGACATTTAAGCAAAAAGACAATTATGGTTTAATTTGCTAATCCTTAGGCTAAAGGATTAATTTACAAAGTATATTTCAAGTGCCAATTCTTCTCTAACCATTTTAATATTCGATTATAAATAGTAATGCCAATAGTCCTAAATAATCATGATTAAATATTAATTTTGGTTAATAAGATCACAGGCTTATATAGAAATTTTTCCAAATACCATAAAATTAGGCCCCAAAGTTTTTAGTTACTCTTTTATACACAATGCTAATTCATTTAAATAAATGGTTCTCCACTGGGAGCAATTCTGTCTCTTAAGGGACATTTAGGAATATTTTTTCTATATATCCCCCCTAATTTTTATTATAACATCACAATGTAGCAAGTTGTTCACAATACAGTCATTTCAGGCCTTAAATCTTCAAACATCAATTCCATCAGCAGTATGACCTCCTTCACCGGTGTCCCCAATTTCCTACCTACCACTATAGCCTGCTTCCATGTAGGAAAAAACATATTTCATATTGCTGATTACAACCCAAAGATAGATGGAATTATCAAAACTTAGATCAACAGGGGTCAATTTGAAATGACTGCTTTATCTCTTTCAGTGTGTCAAGTGAGATCAGTGTCTAAGGATTTATTGGGTAGTGGTTGGTGCTAATTAAGCTTTCACTGAGCTTGGCATATTACTAGGTAACTTTCTCATGATATTTCCTATGATACTACTGGACTGGCACTACTATAAAATATTGAGGTGTTTTTAGATCTGAACAAATTTTGTGGCTTGGAAGTATGATAAGGATAAGTTGAGGAGCTGGTCCGTTTTTGTCAATGGTTGTACATAGGTTGTGGCGTTAGGCTGTTGTAGTTCATTTAGAAAGGAAAATCTGATCCCCCTAACCCCCTTCTGAGAATACCACAGAAGTATCAGTCAGTATTAGTGGCCATTATTCTCATTTGGAGCTTATTTGTGTTGGAGTTATGCTGATTTCTGTCAGAAAGATGGAGACTGTGGGTGGGGCTGCTGGAGTTTGCAATGGTGGGTGGGTGTGAAATCCAGACATTTTGATGATCACAACTCTGTGTGTAGTCTGGGAGTGAAATAATTAAATGCTCAAAATCCAAAATTCATAACCTGGAATCCTAATGGCCAATGTAGTAGTATAAAAAGCTGGGGCCCAAAATAGTGGCATCTACATGGATGATATTAGTACTCTTACTGAAATTCCCACACAGAACATCTCTATCAGATAATTATCTATATTTTATAGATAAGGAGTCTAATTTTTATCAATATAGTTAATGAACATGATGACTCAAGGATTAGAGATGTGGCAAGTGATATTACTAGTATGTCTGAATTGGATTATACATACAAAGAATTCATGTATAAAACCAGGAAAATCCCCTGTAATAGCTGGTTTCACTGAGCTATGCTACACCCTTCATCAAAATATAAATCCATAAGTCGTAACTTACCAAAAAAAGGCACACAAGGTGGATTGATTGACTTGAGTTTTACTAGGTATTTTTTAAAGTGATCTTGACTTAGTTCTACAGCGTCATCCAAAATTCTCTTTTTTCTTTCCTGCAGTGCCTTCAAAATACAAAAGTTGAGTGTAATTTATAAACTGTAATTGTGACATAAATTATATGCAGTAAGAACTTTGAATTAAACATTTTATTTTTAGGCTATACCCATCAGTACTCAGGAATTACCTCTGCTTTGTGCTCTGAATTACTACTGGAAGTGCTCAGGGTATCCAGTGTGGTGCTGGCGATTAAACCCTGGTTGGCTGTGAGCAAGCAAGTGCTCTATCTCCTTTACTACTGTTGAGGCCATTACATTTTATTAAATTTTACACATTTAAAAAATAAAGTTTAAAGAAATGCAAAGTATGCCTTTCTATACTTATCTGTAATAATTTTGCCTAACATATAAAACTTAAAACTTGGCTTTTACTATAAATAGCCAATAAAAAAACTCTTGAGGCCACTTGAGATATACTCTGGGGTATATATGCTCAGGAGCCTTGGGGTGCCAGGAATCAGTCATGTGGCCTCATTGCTATACTATACCCTGACCCCTTAATTTAATTTAATTTTTTTAATTTATTTAAACACCTTAATTACATACATGATTGTGTTTGGGTTTCAGTCATGTATGACCCCTTAATTTTAAAACACATCTCCATACTGCTTTTTGGAAAGACTGCAATATTCACTTTCTCAAAGGTGATATCTTTTTATGGGTGAAAATCTAACTTTCTATCCACTTAAGGCATTTAAAAAATTTTATAAAGGCACAAACACAAAGAAATATATTCTCTAAAAACAAAGATTTGTTAAACTCAAATTATAAAACATCCATATGTGTTAGTTCTTTTATTAAAAAAAGAATAAAGGCAGTATAAACTGAAGAAAATATTGCCCAATATCTGCTAACAGAGATCATATACAAGTTAATGAAAGAAAATATCCAAATGAAAATAGGTAAGTTAAAAAATCAAAATGGCCAATAAATACATTTAAAATTATTTATTCTGTTAGTGATTAAAATACTAATTTATTTTAAAAAATTTATTAAAAATGAGAAAGTATGGGCTGAAGAGATAGTATAGGGTTTAAGGCGCCTGTTTTGCATGCAGCTGACCCCAGCTTAATCTCTGGTACTGCAAATAGTTCCTCAACAACTGCCATAAGTGACCCCTGAGCAGTCCAGGAACATTTCAACTCTGTATTTCTTTTTTTTTGTTTGTTTTGTTTTTTTGGGGGGGTCACACCCGGTCCTGCTCAGGGGTTACTCCTGGCTCTATGCTCAGAAATCACTCCTGGCAGGCTCAGGGGACCATATGGGATGCCGGGATTTGAACCAATGACCTTCTGCATGAAAGGCAAACGCCTCACCTCCATGCTATCTCTCCGGTCCCCTATATTTCTATATATAGATTCTGCATACTAGATTATAACAAAATATAACCAGATACAATTGTGCCACAATACAGTGGTGAAATAAATCAAGTCTCTATAAGGCAGAAAAGCATGTAATGAATTTTTGTTTTAAAAAATAAGCTTACTAGCTTATTAACAAAAAATATTCAGGCCATAAATATCTATGTATCACTTTTGTTATTAAAAATATATGTGCAGGGGCCGGGCAGTGGCGCTAGAGGTAAGGTGCCTGCCTTGCCTTCGCTAGCCTAGGATGGACCGTGGTTCGATCCCCCGGCATCCCATATGGTCCCCCAAGCCAGGAGCGACTTCTGAGCGCATAGCCAGGAGTAACCCCTGAGTGTCACCGGGTGTGGCCCAAAAACCAAAAACCAAAAAAAAAAAAAAAAAAATATATATATATATATATATATATATATATGTGCAAAGGCCAGCGAGGTGGCGCTAGAGGTAAGGTGTCTGTCTTGCAAGTGCTAGCCAAGGAAGGACCACGGTTTGATCCCCTGGTGTCCCATATGGTCCCCCCAAGCCAGGGGCAATTTCTGAGCGCTTAGCCAGGAGTAACCCCTGAGAATCAAACGGGTGTGGCCCGAAAAACCAAAAAACAAACAAATAAAAAAATATATGTGCAGGGACTGGAGAGATGGCATGGAGGTAAGGCATTTGCCTTGCATGCAGAAGGTCGGTGGTTCAAATCCTGGCATTCCATACGGTCCCCTGAGCCTGCCAGGAGCGATTTCTGAGCACAGATAGAGCCAGGAATAATCCCTGAGCATTGCCGGGTGTGACCAAAAACCAAAAATATGTGTGTGTGTGTGACCAAAGACCAAAAATGTGTGTGTGTGTGTGTGTGTGTGTGTGTGTGTGTGTGTGTGTGCCGGGTGTGACCAAAACCCAAAAAAGTGTGTGTGTGTGTGTGTGTAAAATACTCAAACCAATGTCAATGACAGTAGAATCAAGAGACCCAAATTATAACAATCTAACAATCTATACACAAAATGGACCTGTTATGATAGCAGTCTAGCGATTTCTGAGCAGATAGAGCCAGGAATAATCCCTGAGCATTGCCGGGCGTGACCCAAAATCCAAAAAAGTTTGTGTGTGTGTGTGTGTGTGTGTGTGTGTGTGTGTGTGTGTGCGTGCGTGCGTGCGTGTGTGTGTGCGTGTGTGTGTGTGCCGGGTGTGTGCTGGGCGTGACCCAAAATCCAAAAATGTGTGTGTGTGTTGTGTGTGTGTAAGCCCTAAATACTCAAACCAATGTCAACAACAGAATCAAGAGACCCCCAAATTATAACAATCTATACACAATATGGACCTGTTAAGATAGTAGTCTAGGGGGCTAAGGGTGAAGGTAATGGAATGCATGTTAGGAACTATGGTGGAGGGGGGGTCAGCACTGGTGGTGGGAATGGCCATAATTCAGTCACTATCATTATGTACCTTAAATACAACTATGAAAGACTTGTAATAAACAAACAAAAAAAAGAACTGAAAAAAATATATGTGCATTGTCCTTCCACATTCTGTAGTTTTAAATTTTTCCATAATAAACACTAGAATATTTTAAAGGAAAAATTTAAGTTTAGAATGGTTTCTCTCCATGTTACCCTTTGTTTTTAATAATACCATGGTAATTAGTTTGTATATTTATATTTAAGATCATTTGTCATTTATTTGAAATTATCAACATACCACTGAAAAAATCTCTTGGAACTTAAATAGTCATAAAGTCTTTATTTTAAGAGAGTCACAAGTCATCTATATTTTACTGAGTAATAGCTTACTAGAATACAGATATGTTTTCTAATTTCTTGATATTACCTTAGGAGTACAATGTCTTTACAAATGATTTACTCAAAAAGATCAATGAGGAAAAAAAAATCTTTTACATTAATTTTATCTACATTAAAAGGAAAAATATTATTTTTTTCCAAAAAGGAGAAAATAGTCAAATATTAAACTTACCTCAAAGGTATGATCTAGTCTGTAAACAGATACTGAATTTACTGCACTGACTATCTCCAATACACCGTTGAAATTATTCAAATCTTGAAAAACTTGGAGAATTTCTATAATTCTACTTAATACTGCCACCCGTTCCTCAAAATTTTCTGCTTCCACAATGCATCTAAGCCAAAGAAATAAAAAATTTAAAAACATGTATGCATGTGCACACACACATATTGTGGCCTAGAAAGAAATTTCCTCACATTATACAGAAAACAAGAAATGTATTTTCTGTTAGAAAATTTAACACATGCATACTTTAATATTAAGAAGTAATGAAAAAAAAAAAAAAACCCTGAAAACTCACTTTTCAAACCAGAGGGTAAGGTTTGTGGTATGACGAATCATTTTTAACAAATTTGGAGAATTTATTTCTTTATCTTCTTTGGTCCACACACTCCCTACAAGTTCAGATGGTTGGACTTTTCTGTAAACCAAAAATCAATGCAACTAAGTTATAAGATATAAGCATCAGAATTATTTAAAAATCTCCTAAATTTAACCAAGAAAATGTTAACCCTAAAGATAATGGGCAAACACAGTAATAGGTCACATATTTACAAAAGAATATAACCAAATAATGCACAAATCTGAAATATCTTTTACTCAGAAAAAAGAATACTAAAAGAAATGAAATCCCATTTACTCCTATTAGGTAAATAAAAGTCTTGTATAATAAAGAGTGAAAAAGCAGGAGTTCTCTTACGTGAAATAAAAACCAGATACAACCAATTTGCAAAGCAATTTGCCAATATTTTCTTTTCTTTTCTTTTTTTTTTTTTTTTGTGGTTTTTGGGTCACACCCGGCGGTGCTCAGGGGTTATTCCTGGCTCCATGCTCAGAAATTGCTCCTGGCAGGCATGGGGGACCATATGGGACGCCAGAATTCAAACCGATGACCTTCTGCATGAAAGGCAAACGCCTTACCTCCATACTATCTCTCCGGCCCCATTGCCAATATTTTCTAATAATGAAGATATACAAAATAGATAACTCAGCAATTCTATATCTAAATATATACTCAAAATAAGCAGATTAAAAGAGAACATTACTAAATGTTTGCAAGAGTGAAAACCCCCCAACAGGGACTGGAGCATTGGTGCAATCGGTAGGACATTTGCCTTGCGCGCGCTGACCGAGGACAACCACGGTTCCATCCCCCAGCATCCTGTATGGTCCCCCAAGTCAGGAATGATTTCTGAGTGCATAGACAGGAGTAACCCCTGAGCCTCACCAGGTGTGCTCCCCGCAAAAGAAAGAAAAGCCTCCAACAATCTAGAGGCTCATCAAGATATAAATCACAGAATATTCATACAATGAAATAACACACCACAAATTAACTAGAGCTATAATTTTAAACAAATACCAGAACAATTTAAGTAAAAAGTATGCTACAAAATGATACTTAGACATACAATCTAAAATATGTAAAGCAATGTTATAAATTGCTTATAGTTATTAATACAAATTATTATGAAAATACAAATCAATTACATGAATAATTGATAATGAAGAACAGATATAATAAACACTAAATACAGAATAGTAATTATTCCTTAGAAATAGAAATTGAGAATTACGAAAATAATTCCAATTTTATTTGTAATGATTTGTATTTACTTATAAACCTGCTTTACATTTTACATTTTTGAATGTCTGAAATATTTAATTAAAAAATCAGTCAAAAGGGGCCAGAGAGATAGCATAGCGGTGTTTGCCTTGCAAGCAGCCGATCCAGGACCTAAGGTGGTTGGTTCGAATCCCAGTGTCCCATATGGTCGCCTGTGCCTGCCAGGAGCTATTTCTGAGCAGATAGCCAGGAGTAACCCCTGCGCACCGCTGGGTGTGACCCAAAAAACAAAAAACAAACAAACAAACAAACAAAAACAATGTTAAAAAATCAGTTAAGGATCTGGCAGATGAATCAAAGAATCAAATGTATACTTTGCAATTGGGAGTGCATAGTTTCCTGAATACTGCTGAGATCCCTCCCAATATCAGAAAAATAAAGATCATATAATCATAATCATATATAGTTAGGTTAATAAAATGTAAATACTGACAAATGGAGTGCCAGGAATATCTTACTAAGTTGGCTAGTCATAAAAATCAAAGGCCAAAAACCACACTTTTTTTTTGGTGTGTGTGTAGCACTGCTGTTTATTATCATCAAGGTTTTTTGTTCTTTTATTTTCACAATTATATTTTTATAATTTTTATAAATTTATAAATTTTTATAATTTAATGACTCTGAATTACAATTCATTTATAACAGAATTTCAGGTGTCCAATGTTCCAACACCAAGCCCTTCACCACCAGTCTACTTCCATCCAATGATGTCTATAGTTTTCCTCTGGTCCCTCAGCCTGCCTCTATAGCAGACACTTCTTACTTTGTCCTTCTAGACACAATTATTTATAATATTGTTACCAATAGTATTGTAACTTTACCTCCTATAAGCTCCTTGTCCTTATCCAGAGTGATCACCTCCTATCACTGTCATAGTGGTCCCTTCCCTGACCCCACAGAGCAAGATTCCTCTAAGGATCAGTTCTGGTTGAAAAAATACACCACCTCTTTAAATCAGTTGACTTAAGTACAAACAGACTTTTTTTTAAGGGGACATTGAGCTGTTATCAAGGCTTACTCTTGGTTCTGTGCTCGGGGGTCTCTCATGTTGTGGTTTGAGGAACCATAACTGGTGCTGAGATTAAATCCAGTCATCTACATGCAATCACCTTACTACTGTGCTCTGTCTCTAACCCCAAATGGGCACTTAACAATTTTTGAAATACGTGTTCTATTATTTCTCAGAAATTTAGAAATTGTCTCATTATTCTATGTATATTACCCATCTTCCACAACAGACATCTCATTTAACAAAACAATTTCTGTTTTGAAAGTAGGTTCAGATAGAACAAAATTTCACACTTTTTTTTTAACTCATTAAAAGAGTTTTAGAAATATTTATTCCTGAAAGGATGCTGTTTGTTATTCATTTGCCTAGCAAACAAATTCATTTGTTGGGATTATTCCAGTTAGGACCCAAGATCTGGAAATAAAAGAAGAAACATTGTTTCATTCAATATTCTGTTAGCTACTCGGAACCTAGAATCCATACTGCTGGCTTAGCCAAACTACTGAAAAATAAAGCAATTTCAGAAAATATCAGAAATAGAATCTTGAACATAGTTGCTATTTCACTGTATCAGTCTCCATTCTACCACTCTTCTTGTGAAGAATTGACGATATCTAATCCAAGAATGAAATGTCACAAGACTTAAACTGAACTAGTAAATTCCCTCTAAGCCTACAACATATCTTTAAGCATTTGTGATTAGCAAAATGTTCTGAAAATAAAGGTCTTTGAAAGATCTTGAAATCGCAAAGTAATACAAAAATTCTACCTGTAGAGATCAGATTCCAAGAGTGTCAGCTGACGTGCAATTTCTATTGGGTGAAGTGTCATAAGCTCAAATGATTCAAAATGTCCTGGTTTGCTGAGATGCCATTCAATTGGTGGAGGCGGACTTTCAAAGGTAATATTATGGCTTATTCCATTTGCCTGAGCTTGTTTCTTTCTTTTGATTATCTTAGCGATGGACTCTACCCATTTCTTCATAGCTTTCCCTGGAATTAGAATGCACACAAAATGCTTTTTATGTGATAGAAGAAACAGGAGGATCTTGAACTAATTAACCTTCACCCATAATATCTAACTTACACCCAGTTCAATAATGATCAACTCCACCAATTTTTGTTTCATCTAGTCCCACTTCTGGCCTTCCTCCACTTGCTTTGATTGTGAAACAAATTTAAGACATATCATTTAATTCATTTTAAAGTATGTATCTCTGAAAGTTAGACTCCTGAAAATAACACGTCATACTATGTAAAAAATTCACAATAACTTTTTTTCACGATAACTTTTTAATTTCATCAAATATCTAGTTAATGTTTAAATATCCTACATAAAAATTTGATTACAATTGAAATAGGTTCTGAGAAAAACCTATACATACATTAAATTAAATGCTAAATATCATTATCAAATACCAGTATCTCTTTATCTCACTTTTGCTTGCAATTTATTAACTGGAATTGAATAATTTGCCTCTATGTTATTTCCCAAATTTGTATTTTGCCAATCATATCCCTGTAGTGTAATCTGCTTTGTTTCTCTGCTCTTCTATTTTCTATAAAACAGATATGTAGAACCTTTGTCTGATTCAGGATCAGTATTTTATCACTGGTGGTATAGTGGGGAGCATAGCTGCCTTCTTGGGTCAATATTTTAAATGACTGTTTCATATGAATATCTATCAGGAGGCATATTTTCCCTATCTTTCTGTAATTTACCAAGTCTTAATAAATAATATTCTAATTAATTTATTTTCACTTATTAGTTGAAATAGTTTTACAATTGCTTTTTTGAGGGGATGCTACAAGCAGGGATGCTCAGGGCATATTCCTGGTGGCGCTTGGGAGAACCATAAGCAGTACTAGGGATCAAATCCACATTGGTTGCATGCAAATCAAGCAAGCACCCTACCTGCTGTACTATCTTCTCTAGCCTCAGTTAAAATACTTTTATTAAAATAAATTTTTACCCATCAAAAAAGCATTAACCTCTGATATATATAACTTATAAAAAGTCTTTAGACATTTACCATAGATATTAACAGAACCATTTTCTGCTTTATGTATTTTAGAAGTTCTTTAAGTCACATACAATCTATAATCTAATATCTTTCAGAATACAACAAAAATTACTTAATACCATATACAATTTAGGGCACCACAGCTATAAAAATATCAAAGTTACAATCAAAATATCACAACCTCTGTTTTATCAAAAATTTTTTTGTTTTATTTTGGGTCACAACCAGTGATACTCAGGTGTTACTCCTGGGTCCGCACTCAAGAATTACTCCTGGTGGTCCTTGCGGGATCATATGTGATGCTGGGAGTTGAACCTGAGTTGGGAACATGCAAGGCAAGCACCTCACCCACTGTACTATCTCTCCAGCCCTAAATCCCCTATTTTAAGGAAAACTCCCCCATAAGAAACAACCAGAAAGTGAGATAAACTAGGCTGAGTGAAGATTTCTTCGTTAATGCCTTAAACTGTCACATGAAATATGAATGTTTTTGATTCAATAATATATTTGATGATATATTTGTTTATAGTTCACAACTTCAACTTATGGGTTGTATTGTAAAATTTCAGATAAAAAAATCATTTTTCAGATGCTAAAAAACTTTACCATACAAAATAAATATCTTTAAAACTGTTAGCCATCCAAAATTAAAAAAGATTAAAGAGAACTAGAAACATAAAATTACATTAAATTTAATTTGATGAAGAAATGACAACTTTAGGAGAAAATTGAATAAAGATAAAGTTTATCATAGAGGACTTTTGACTTCTTTAAAAGAAATATTTCTGGGCTGGAGACATGTTAATCAAAACCCAGCAATCCTTATATTCCCCCAAGCCCATCAAATGATTTTTTTGTTTGTTTTTTTTGGGCCACACTCAGTGGTGCTCAGGAATTACTCCTGGCTCTGTGCTTAGAAATAGCTCCTGGCAGGCTCAGGGGACCATATGGGATGCCCAGGATTGAACCCGGGTTTGTCCTGGGTCGTCTTCATGCAAGGCTAACGCCTTACCACTATGCTATCGTGCCAGCCCAGGAGTGATTCTTTCTTTTCTTTTTTTTTTTGGTTTTTGGGCCACACCCGTTTGATGTTCAGGGGTTACTCCTGGCTATGCGCTCAGAAGTTACTCCTGGCTTGGGGGGACCATATGGGACACTGGGGGATCGAACTGCGGTCCGTCCTATGCTAGCGCTTGCAAGGCAGACACCTTACCTCTAGCGCCACCTTCCCGCACCCCCCCCCCCCCGGAATGATTCTTAAGTGCAAAATCAGGAATAACCCTTGAGCACTAAAAAAAACAACTTCCAAAAAGGCAAAGTTGTAGGACTTCAGATGGTTCTTAATACATGCACATTTCTTACAGTCTATACAAATTATTCCAAATGCGATTTCAGCTTTTTAAAAATGAGAATTTTATTTTCTCAAACTAAGTCACACAAACTTAAAGGTAAATACATGTGTGACCTAAGATTCAATCAAACCTTTAAATAATATACCTCTTACACTTGAAATGAAGGATTCTAGTCTTTCCAGCAACTCCAAATCTCTTTCAAAGTCATAAAAATGATGCTCAACCCAGTGACGAAACACATTTAAGATCCTGATAAAATGGAAAGAAACATCAGTGAAACCCAAGTATTTAGTCCTATTTCTTTCACTGCTGTAATAACTATAATCGAAGGCCAAAGTAATGCCAACCTCTCTAATTTAATACCTTAAATGCTTCAATGATATAGAAAACAATGTTCCCAAATTGTTAATCAAAATACATATTTAAAAAAAACCTGTGTAAGCATTAATAACTGTGATTTCTGTACCTACTTACCAATTATGTTAGAAAATGTATTTTGTTTATAGTAGAAAATTTTTGCACATTAAATATAAGGTGTATAAATTAATAAAATATAAATATATTTATAGTATATAATATAAAGAACTTAATATAAAGTTATAAATGAGAGGCAACCTGCATCAGTTAGAAAAGAAGAGTGGACAGCACCCAGGACAACAAAGCAGATATCTCAAAAGTTTCCTGAGTGGAGGCTAGCTCCCCACAGAAGACTAGACTGGCTGGCTTCCCCAAATTCTAAGTGAAAGTTGAGGATCAGTCGAAGAAGAGAAACAGTGATGGGTCAAAACTGGCAACATGTCTGCAAGTTAAAAGATGGTGGACGCCATGTCCTCAAAACAGTTATCTTTAATAATTTAATTTCATCAAGACATTTAAAGAGCTTCACATAGAATTTGGGAGGTTTACCATTATGAAGTCAACAACAATACCTATAACTTGATATAAGACCTAACTACTATATGTTGAAAATATATATTAGATATTGAAAATATTCAGGCCATACCTAAGTTGTACCGGTTGAACATATTCCTTGCGAAATCTTTTAAGGTCTGCACTGATTGGCTGCTCGCCTTTCTCTACTGCCAACTTATCTGCTTCAGTAGGTTCTGGCTCTGGAATTTCAAACCTAAGAATAAAAGTTAAATGACAAAATATGTAGGATTAAAAAAAACAAACTTGTTTTTCGGTCTTTGATTTTTGGGTCACATCCAGTGGCACTCGGGTTACTCCTGGCTCTGTGCTCAGAAATCATTCCTGGTAGGCACGGAGGACCGTTTGGGATGCCAGAATTCAAACCACCTAGATCAGCTTACTGCAAGGCAAATGCCCTACCACTGTGCTATCGCTCCAACCCTGATATTGTTTTAAATGTGAAATATTTTGAATTTTAGCTAATTTAATTTACAAATCAATGTGTCATTGTGTCATTAGTATATGCAATAAAAAGAATTTAGGGGGATGGAGAGAGTGTATAGTAGATAAGCATCTGCCCTGCATGTAGCCAACCCAGGTTCCATCTCTGGCACCCCATAAGGTTATTCAAGATTTGCTAAGGAGTGATTAACAAATACAGAGTCAGAGACAAGCCCTGTGCATATCCAGATGTGGCCCAAAATCCAAAAAAGAAAAAAGAAAAGAAAAATTTAGGGCCAGAGAAATAGTATAGGGTTTAAGTTGCTTGCCTGCATGTGGCAAACTCTTGTTCAATCCTGGTGTTATAAATCCCTTGAACAGAGTCTAGAGGACTGCCAGGTATGGCCAAACAAATTCTTAAAAACTAAGAAAATGTAAAGTTCAGTATTGAAAAAGTAATCTTAATAAAGAAATTGTTCATTTTAAGTTTTTTTTCCTGAGGCACAATGATTTACAATATTGTTAATGATAGGATTACATAAATACAATGGCCCAACAATTATTCAATTTTTTAGGTCTAATATTGTTTTCAGTAAGTTCTTTCAGAAGTACAAATGAAAATATTTACATATAGTATTACTATCTAATTTTTTGGTTTTTATCTTATTTTTTGGTTTTTGGGTCACTCCCAGTGGCACTCGGGTTACTCCGGGCTCTGCTCTCAGAAGTTGCTCCTGGCAGGCTCAGGAGACATATAGGATGCTGGATTTGAACCAGGGTCTGTTCTGTGTTGGCCGCATGCAAGGGTGCAAGGCAAACGCCTTACCGCTGTGCTATTGCTCTGGCCCCTAGGATTAACTTCAAACTAGGCCTTGAGTTACAGGTATTAGGATCTTGAGTTGATAATTACTGACGTTAAAGTATTTATAAATGGGTTTCCTATAGTATTCTACTTACTCATTTATATTTAAAAATTTTCCATTACAGAAGTTTGTTTTGGGGGTAGAGAGATAGCTCAAAGGGCTGACAGATATTCCTGGCACGGGAGTAGGGATGGGCAGAGTTTGATTCCTGGCACTTGGAACCCCGATTGCCATCCTCCCAAAATGTTTGTATAAAGTAAAATTCTCTCTTTTATTGGTTGTGGAGAAGTTTGGGTCACACTCAATTGTACTCAGGGCATGCTCAGGAATCATATGAGGAGCTGGAAATTGAAACCAGGGTGGCTGCATGCAAACCAATCGCCCTACCCACTTAATAAATACTAAATTAAATACAAAATACTAAAAGCCCTTTTTTTTCTTCTTTTTTTTCTTTCAGGGTGTGAAAGAAGGAAGGAGAGGAAGAAGGCTAAAAGCCCTTTTTAGTATTATTTTATTGCACAAAAGATTAAATGGTACTTTTTTAAATCATCTAAACCTGGAATTTTTTGATGACTACTATTAAATGTTGTTAAGATTTGAACAGACTTCTGTTTAGATTTCAGTAAGCACAGTATTTGAAAAATGCTGTTAATGTCAGAATAAATCATGTTCAAAACAATGGACTCAGCTTCACATGGTTCGGAACAACTTAATTTTTAAAGAATGTTAGCTATAAATGAAACATGTATTTTTCTTACCTTTCAATCAGTAAACTTAGCAATTCCTGTGGCTTACAAAATGAACGATATGTAGTAAGAAAAGTACGAACAAAATTGGGATCTGAAAAAAAAAACAAAGTATGATCCATGTATAATTTATTCAGTTTAATTAATTCAAATCATATTTTAAAGTTCACTTTTTTAAATATTCTGGCTCCTCCCACTGTGGCTCTTCTTAATAATACAGGTTATTTCTTGATAAAAACTGTCTTCAGCTTCAAGATACACACATATTTTTATGAATATCTAATAAGTCAACTATTATATTTTAGAGGCAGTTATTTATTCCTATTGATTCTGCAGTATATATATATATATTTATGTTTATGGGCCACACCTGATTGCGCTCAGGGGTTACTCCTGGCTCTGTGCTCAGAAGTCACTCCTGGCAAGCTTGGGGGAACCATATGGGATGCCAGAGATAAAACCCAGGTCAGCAGTGTGCACGGCAAAGTCCTATCCGTTGTGCTATCGGTCCATCCCCTCTTTTTATATTTTAATGGCAATTCAATTTTTCCTGGCCTGAAAAGCATTTAAATCCTAAGCTAAGTAAGAGCTTGTAACATATTTCACATACCTGCATACATATGATAAGTTAATCTTTCAATTAATTTCACCACAGTTCCTCCTTTAATAATGGGGATTCCACTTCTACTTTGCAAATTGTCTTCAAAGACTATGTTTTCCTCAGAGTCTTTAACTACAAAACGATATACTTCAGGGCTTGGTAATCTCAGTGGTTGTTCATTTTCTTCTTTCAATAATACTGAATCTAGCATTCTATCTAGAGTACTACGATAATGAAGAGAAATAAGTGCTGCCATCCAATTATTTTTCTCTTCAGAAGACTTAGCAGCAAAAGTAGTGTTTTCTTCTTTGGATACTATTTCAAAAGCATGTTTGCAGTCACAAGTATCTTCTTTATCACATATTTGTATTTTCCTCATGATAAATTTTTCTTTTAATCTGTATTCTGCACTACTATAGCCAGGAAGTCGAGACTGGCTGTGATTGGCTTTACAGCTAATCATTAAGCCATCAAAAAGAAAAATATGCCGTTCATGTTTAGCACCAATTCTTGTCAATGGGCCTTCCATGATGAATTCATTACAACACTGTCCAATATCTTTGCCTTCCCATCCATCTATGTTTTTCTGAATTTCATTCATTTTTTTAATTGCCAAATGCTTGCTTCTTAATTGGCGATTATAAAAAGGGCAAATAGGATCCCTAAAAAAGACAATAGCAAATTCCGTTTATTCAGTAGCTAAACTGCTATAAATCACAAATTACCTAAAATCAAGTAACAAAGAAATGAAATGAGCAAACACTACATTTTTTCTACTTTTGTCACTAAATGATAGATGTCTTAAATCCAGTATTGTGAAAGAGAAGTACTAGAAGATCTGTTTTGCTTCTAATGCCACAAGAAATAAAGTACTAAAGTATTAAATTTCTCCTGTATAACATACAAGTATTAAATAAATGTTAAATTAAAAATATCTTAATATGTAATGGCAATCTTAAGAGAATAAAAACTAGAAGAAAAATGCAGACATGTATAAGTTTCAAGTGTTAGTGGCAAAACTTCCACACAAATAATACTTTTTTAGAAAACCAGTACCGTATATAATCATGCAGAAACATTTATGTTTTCAACAGTTTAAAATTACCCAGGTCGTCGTCTAGGTGAATACTGCTTGTAAATTCGATCCATACTACCTTGGAGATTCATGAGTGCAGTAATTGCTTGGTTTAAACATTCTCTGTCTTCTTGCTCTTCACTACATGCTTTCAATTGCTAAGAAAAAAAACAAAAAGAAAAATTAAGTCTGCATTATTCAACATTTCTTTCTTGTGTTATAATTAGAGAATACAGCACAAATCTAATAAACTCTAACAATGATCTAAAATACCTATTAAAATTACTATCATGAATATCTACTGATGCTTTTATGTTTCTACATTAAAAACAAATACAATATGGGGTCAGAGAGATAGCACAACAGTAAGGCATTTGCCTTGCATGCAGAAGGACCATGGTTTGAATCCCCGCATCCCATATGGGGTCCCCCCAAGCCTGCCAGGGATGATTTCTGAACGCAGAGCCAGGAGTAAGTAACCCCTGAGAGCTGGCAGGTGTGACCCAAAAATTAAAAACCCCCAAAACCCCAAATACAATAGAAATATAAAGTACAGCCAAAGGAATAAAGAAAAGTAAAACATGCAATGGTAAAATTTGGACATTTTCCAGATGTATTAAAATAATTTAAAATGTGAAGCTGAAGTAACTTTTATTGGGAGTTATGACTATAAAAATAAATTATTTAATATACTAATTATATTCTAAATTTTAGAGATTTTTTAAGATTGCAGAATTTTGTTATAAAACATAATCAATTACCAACTCAAGCACTTAATAGCATCATAAACTTGCAAACAATACCTCACAAAGGATTCATAACCTAAAATTCAATAATTCTGATAAATATTAGTATATCCAAAAAATTACTATCTAGAAATAAGATCTACAAGTTACATTATTTTTTTTTTTTTTTTTTTTTTTTGGTTTTTGGGCCACACCCGGTAACGCTCAGGGGTTACTCCTGGCTATGCGCTCAGAAGTCGCTCCTGGCTTGGGGGACCATATGGGACGCCGGGGGATCGAACCGCGGTCCGTCTCCTAGGCTAGCGCAGGTAAGGCAGGCACCTTACCTCCAGCGCCACCGCCCGGCCCCTACAAGTTACATTATTAATTTTAGCAACTGATTTTATTTAATTAAAAAAGCTTTCTCGTGTAATCATTCTTGAAATGAAATAAATTTACTTGTAACATAATTTAGACTAGATGATAATCTAATGCATAAATATGTCAAAATTCAAAGTGGACTGTTAAACAGATACAAATTATACACTTATGCAAAAAGAAATATGACTAACTATGATCACTTGAGAAATTTTTCAATTGTAAATCTATATCATGATTGGGGGGGCCACATCCAATGGTGTTCA
Organism: Suncus etruscus; assembly: GCF_024139225.1. Taxonomy (NCBI): domain Eukaryota; kingdom Metazoa; phylum Chordata; class Mammalia; order Eulipotyphla; family Soricidae; genus Suncus; species Suncus etruscus. Next base: position 40,405,183 of record NC_064849.1, on the reverse strand, counting down.
AGGCTTCCTCCTAGCTGTGTGCTCAGAGATCATTTTTGTCAGGCTCAAGGGTTCCATACCCAGCTGTGTTTAAAGTTTACTCCTGGCTCTGTTCTCAGGGAAATTCTAAGTCTTCCCATTACTTATATTTCAGAGTATAACAGAGAGTTAATGAGTACAAAACTTTTACTTAGTTTTGAGTAACCCAATTCTTTTTTTTGGAGGGGGGGGGGGTTTGAGCCACACTGAACAGTGCCCAAGGATTACTCCTGGCTCTGCACTCAGAAATCACTTTTGTCAGGCTCAGGGAACCAGATGGGATGCTGGGGATCAAACCCAGATCCCAGGTCAGCCACATGAAAGGCAAATACCCTACCACTGTGCTATCTATCACTCCAGCCCCATGAGTAACTCAATTCTGAAGTGAGAGAAATAACTAAATTTTTAGTAACAGAAGGTTAAATACCTTCTCTTCTTAGTGTATTTTAAAGTTACTTATAAATTAGATTAGTTGGTTTATGTGAAAAGTAAAAGTAGCCTGCAATCAATCAACCCGAGTGATTTGAACTTGAAAAGAAAAAAAGGATATTATATATAAGAAAGGGTTTTAAGTATTAATATAAATAATTCAACAACATACCATAAAATGTTAGGCAACATAGAATATCATATAATTTTTTCATTATGTAGTTGTTTTTCCATCCCACTTATCAGAAACAAATAAAACTCAAATAATAGTTTAATACTCTGTTCACAAGTAAATATTTCTTTTAACAGGGTGTGGCCCAAAAACCAAAAAAAAAAAAAAAAATGGGGGGAGCTAGCGTAGGATAATTGCCTTGCAGTGACCAAACCGGATTTAATCCCTGATACCATTTGATTCCCTGAGCTCTGCTCATGAGTGATCCCTGAACAGAGAGCCAGGATTAAATTCAGGATTAAATCCTGAACCCACTGGGTGTGGATCCAAAGACAAAACAAAAACCAAACAAACAGCATAACAGTTTATCTCTGCTGTCCTTACACATTTATTACATATGTTTGGTTTTAGAATTTCCCCCTATGCACCATAGTAAAGCATTATATTTAAAAACCCTCAGCAATTAAATTAGTTGTTGTTATTGAACAACATCCAGTCTGGCTGAGTGCCTGAATGTTACTTATAGCAGTACTCGGGGAATGATGCAATGCCAGAAGATCAAACCCTGGGATCGTCTATGTAAAGCATATACTTTAGCCACTGAGCTGTTTCCCAGCCCAGGAATTCAGTGTGTGTTTATGTTCACTGTTTTTGAAAGGAGTTTAATTTTTATTTGATCTTTTAAAAATATGTAACTAAAAATAAAGAAATGTGGGGCTGAAACGGTGATGCACGTGATAGGGCGTTTGCCTTGCATATGCTAATCTAAGACAGACCTTGGTTTGATCCCGTGTCCCATATGGTCCCCCAAGCCAGGAGCGATTTCTGAGTGCATAGCCAGAGGTAACCTCTGAGTATCACTGGGTGTGGCCCAAAATGGGGGAAAAAAACGAAGATAAAAAAGAAAAAAATATATATGTGGCACCGGTCTGGCTTAAAAGGGAAGAATATTATACTGCAGTAGGGAGAGGGGGAGAATGTGAACTTTCAAGGTGCTTTCTTTCTTAGTAAGTTTATTTATTTATTGCTTTTTGGGCTACACCCAATAGCACTCCTGGCAGGCTCAGGGGACCTATGGGATGCTGGGGAGCGAACCCAGGTCCATCCTGGGTCAGTCGCATGCAAGGCAAATGCCCTATCGCTGTGTATTGCTATAGCCCTTAGTACATTTAAATAAGGGATGTTTAGAATAATGTGATGTTTGAGGCCTGAGTACAGGGTGTAAGGCACTTGCCTTACACTTCACTAATCCAGGCTCAGTCCCCACCATCCCATAAGGATCCCTGAGCACCAAGAGTGATTCCTGAGTGTAGAACCAGGAGTAACTCCTGAGCTCACCAGGTGTGGCCCTGAAATAATAAACAAAAATAATGTGATTTACAGAGATAAATTATTATGCACTATGGCACTTGACTTGCATGTGGCTGACTGTGATTTGATCCTTTGCACCATGCATACAGCTTCCCATGGTGAATCCAAGGACAGTGCCAGAACTAGGCCTGAAAACTTCCAGATGTGACCACCTACCCAGAAACTTAACAAAAGTTATTACTTAATTGCTTAAGAGATAAACCATTGCTGCTACATACATTCTGTATATGTAAAAATTAGTAAGTAAACTATCTTACAATGTTAGAAGTTTTAGAATATACATTGTAAGTGACTTTATAAAGCTAAGTTTTCTTTCTACTATCCACTATTTAGAAATCAGTTGATGACAAAAAATACAGGTTTGCAGAAATAAGGCAGACTCTAAAAATAATTTTTAAAAATGTGGTGGACTGAACTCAGGACCTCAGCAAAGTCATATCCTAAGATACTTTCTTTTTATGAGAATATTTTAAAAAGTTATATAATCAGATAAAAACCTAGTTTATTTATTTTTATTTTTCCCTTCCTGCCCCCCATATTTATTTTTATTTTTTATTTAGGGGCCAAACATAGATGTGCTCAAGGTTTCCTCCTGGTTCTGTTCTTAGGAATCATTCCTGGCAGTACTTGGGGGACCATTCGTGATATCAGTTACTGAATCCAGAGCATCTTCATGAAAGGTAAGTTAAATACCTTACCTGCTATACTATTTCTCCAGGCTCAAAAACTAGTTTTTAAACATCATAATCACAGGCATTACATTCAGGTAGCTTTCACCTTACCTTTAATAATTCAAAATAGTGCCAGCAATGATATACTGGCACCAGCATAAGGCGTGGAAGGACGTAACGAACTGCCTCTTTAAAACCATCAGCAATGGACTAAAAAGCAAAAAGAATTAATAGTTTAGCGCTGATATCAAGGTTGTAACAACAGAAACTAACAAAACAAGCATTTAAAAATTTAAGATAAACTTATCTTATTATGTATTACTTATTATGTAACTCATATGGAAAGCATGTTCTATACTAAAACTGAAGTGGTGTAAATCAACGTTTTCCTTTTCTTCCTCCAGTCATTATATACATTTCTCCATTTCAAAAATGGGCAAAATAATGTTAACAAAAGCACTTAATAGCTTTTCCTCAAAAGTTTCCATTTCCTTAAAAATAAGGTAAATTTGATATTTAAAAGTTTCAGCTTCTTATATTCAAGAAAATATGAAAAACTATTATAGCCTAACTCACATTTTCAATGGCATCATTTGAAATGTTTTAAGTTCAATAGCTACAAAGGATGACATTAAATACTACAGATGTCATTTAAATAGTCAATGCTTAAATACTTTTTTGTGGCTTTTTGGGCCACACCTGTGATGCTCAGGGGTTACTCTTGGCTATGTGTCACAAATCGTTCCTGGCTCGGGGGACCAAATGGGACACAGGGGATCAAATCAAGAGCCATCCTGATTGGCTGTGTGCAAGGCAAATAAATGCCCTACCTCTGTGCTATTGCTCCAACCCCTGCTTAAATAATTATTTAGTTCATTATAAATTCCATATTTAATTTTATATTTTTTATTTTTTGCTGACAAACATTAGACCTGATTTCTGTAAAAAGCCATATTTCTTTTTTGTTATATATTTCTAATTTTTATTATAACATCATGATTAGAAAGCCATACGTCATTCTTAAATTCAAATATAAATATTGTCAGTTTTAAGTACAGAAGCGTCTATCTGGAAGACTCTATAACTGCTATTAGTATACATTCTACAGGTGTCCTCAAACTATGGCCTGTGAGCCACATGTGACCCATCAAGGACATTCATTCAACCCACTGAGGACATTTATCTGACCCACCCGGTGTTTTTCCCGCCACTGCCTGTTCTGCTTAGCAGGGTACTCGCAAGGGCTGCAGTGCACATGTGTGGAATGTGCACCACACTCTCTGACTCCTCTCCTCTCTCTGTCTTTTGACTCCTCTCAGTCTCAAACTATGGTCCAAGGGCAAGGGCCACTATTGTTCAATTTGTTTTTAAACTATATTCCAGCTTTCCAATGGCCTAAGTGACAGTGAACTGGCCCCTTTTAAAAAGTTTCAGGACTCTGGTATAGAACATCCAAATTTAAGAATTTTACCAACCTCCCTTCTCCTTTATCCCAAATAAGAAAGTACTTTTAATTTATTTAAATAATTTATTTAAGCACGATTATAAAATTTTTTCAAATTTGAGTTTCAGTCATGAAAGTACTCCACCCTTCTTCACCAGTACACTTTTCCTGCCACTTTTTCCTTGTTCTCCTCCCATCCACGCCCCCAACCCGCCTGTCTCTGGGGCGGGCATTTTGATTCTCTCTTGTTCCTTTTAGAAACTGTGGTTTGTACTATCATTAATTAAAGGTACCATGCATGTTACTTAATCCTCTTTAAGCACCTAGTTCTTGTCCAGAGTAATAAGTTCCAACTATCATTGTCATAGTGGACCTTTCTCTACTCTAACTGCACTCACTGCTCTTTGTGGCAATCTTTCTACCATGGACTGGTCCCCTTGTCTCTCATATATATTGTTTCTGGATATTATTACCATATTGCCTCTTATTTATTTTTAAAAAACCTTTATTATTTGATTGATTAATTGGCTGGTTGGTTGTTGGGCCATACCTAGTGGTGCTCAGGGGTTTACTCCTGGTTTCTGCACTCAGAAATTGCCCCTGGCAGGCTGGGGAACCATATGGGATGCCAGGAATCGAACTAGGCCCCTCCCAGGTTGGCCGCATGCAAGGCAAATGCCCTACTACTGTGTGATCTCTCTGGCCCTTATTTTTCATATATTCCACAAATGAGTGAAACTTTTCTATGTCTATCCCTCTCCCTCTGACTCATTTCACTCAGCATAATAATCTCCATATCCAGAAAGTACTTATTAAAAAAGTTAATCTTCACCAGTGTAACAACCATGTCACTCTTAATTCTTAAAAAAAAAAAAAAAATCAAGACATGGGGCCAGAGAGATAGCATGGAGGTAAGGTGTTTGCCTTTCATGCAGAAGGTCATTGGTTCAAATCCCGGCATCCCATATGGTCCCCCGAGCCTGCCAGGAGCAATTTCTGAGTGTGGAGCCAGGAGTAACCCCTGAGAGTTGCCAGGTGTGACCCAAAAATCAAAAACCAAAAAAAAAAAAAAGAAAAGAAAAACAAGACATTGACAGATATGACAGAACATTCTAGTTACCAAGCATTTTTAACCCAATCACCCCACTTTTTATTTGAACTCTTTGCTCTGCATTCAGTGATACTCAAAAGAAGAAATGCCCCTTATGCCCCTTTTTTTCCTGGTTGGCACCCTGGAGATTTTCATATCTTGGATCAAAACATAATGGAAAATTCAATATGGCAAGACAGGTGTGGGAGACAGAATGAAAACTGATTCCTTTAAGGAAATCTGTGACCTCATATAGTCTAAAAAATCTTTGCAGCAAACAGGTAGGCATAATATATCCCAGTTTTGAAAGATGGTAAGTCTACAGAATAGAGATTTAAAAGTTTCTCAATGAGCCTGGCTGCCCGCTCGCAGGGGATTGGTGCTGGCAACTCGGCGCTCCTCTGCCATCTGCCACCCTTCCATGTGCCTCATCCCAGGCGCTTGCCTTCCAGAGGCCTCCACATGCCCTGGGGTCTATAGAAGTAATGGAAAGACCCCTCAATCTGGCTCAAAACAGAGCAGATAAGCAGATCACTTATTAGCTGCAGGGAAATACTAAGAGGCTATTTCTTGTCATAAAAAAGCCTTGTCTTGGGGCTGGAGAGATAGCATGGAGGTAAGGCGTTTGCCTTTCATGCAAGAGGTCATCGGTTCGAATCCCAGCGTCCCATATGGTCCCCCGTGCCTGCCAGGAGCAATTTCTGAGCATGGAGCCAGGAGTAACCCTGAGCACTGCCGGGTGTGACCCAAAAACCACAAAAAAAAAAAAAAAAAAAAAAAAAAAAAAAAAAGCCTTGTCTTTCTGAAGCCTTGAAGCTGACAAAGTCTGAGCAGACTCATTTATCACATTAACTGCAAAGGAACAGTCACTTGAAGCAGCTGCTGCTCATCCAAGAGCGGTGGAAGAGGGCAAAGCTGGAGGAAAGATTGAAAGCTCAGCAGAACACTGACAAGGAAGCAGCTGCCCAGCTATAAGCAGCACTCAATCCTGGTGCTGAGGATGCTGATAGCCAGAGTTCACTTCTTTTCCACAACAGCCCTTCTGCAGAGAAGCGCCTGAAATAGATACACTCCTGTTTTTACTGCAGCAGAAGAGTGAGCTGGCAGAGCCCCTGCCTTGGAAGCAATGCCCTAAAAGATGATAAAACAATAGTAGAAGAGCAGGCAACCAAAACTGCAAATTTTAAGAAGCAAGTGTAATTCCTTGTGGCCGAGAATGAAAGATCAAAAAAAAAAGAAAATAAACAGCTGAGAGCCGAAAAGGCCAGACTTCTAGAGTCCAAAAGAAAAGAAGTTAGGGGCTGGAGAGATAGCATGGAGGTAAGACATTTGCCTTGCATGCATAAGGTTGGTGGTTCGAATCCCGGCATCCCATCTTATCTTCTGAGCCTGCCAGGAGCGATTTCTGAGCATAAAGCCAGGAGTAACCCCTGAGCGCAGCCAAGTGTGACCCAAAAACCAAAACCAAAAAAAAGAAAGAAAAAGAAAAAGGATTTAGAGGTAAATGCTGATTTTGTAGAAAAATCAGAGCTATGGAGCTTGCTACCACATCCTGAAACTGCTATAGCCTCTTCTGGATGGCAGAAGTTTGCAGCAAACATGGGGAGAGCTAAGGACATTCTGATACCCAATCTTCTTCCCTTGGATTTTTCATCTCCAGACTTCCCATTATGGAGCTCTCTGAGGATATTCTGAAAGGTCTAATGAATAACTAAGATGAAGGCCCAGAGAGGAGGTAAATAAAATAAAATATAGAAGTACAGGTAATCTGGAGGTGAGGAAAGGGAAAGCCACATGCAAGGGTGATTCCAGAGGTGTTTCATCACCGAGAGTGCTGCAGAGAACAGGCTGTGCCAGGACTTGAAAACAGACACTGTGAAATAAGTTGAGTATCTGATTTACTGACTCAAGCTAATGATTCCAGTCTGGGCAAAAACTAAACTCTTGTAGGTTCATTTTCTCAAATCATGGCTACCTAGAATAATTTTTTTCAAGCAACAATTATTTTTTCTTATCTTCAGTGTTAAAATGTATAAAAGTATGTTCTGTGTAATTAATCTCATGCCACAAATGATAATGCAACACCTAAAACAAATTTGGCGATCCTAGAAGCTGCCTTGTATTTGAAACATGCTTTCTTTCATGCATTGTTGACTGTAGGCATTTTGTTATGCACATTATGTTTAATAAGGTAAGATGTCTTTCTAGATGAAACTGTGCCACACTTTGTAATACTCATAACATAATGATAACCTCAAGACTATCGGGAGAAATATCTAAATTTTCATTTTAATGAAGAAGAAGCCAAATTATTAGTTACGCTTTTTTTTTTTAAATGACCAGTTTACATAATTAATCAGGGTGCATTTTAAGCATTTTAATCAGGGTGCATATTTTGTTTTTGTATGCTGCATGATTTGAAAATACCAAGGAAACAATCCTTTTGTTTTTAATGATGCATGAGTGGAAGTAATGCTAGTTGGCAATATTTGTTTTAAGAAATCAATAAAATAATTGTATTTTCTACCTTTATTGAATGTGGTTGGCAGTATAAAAGGCAAGTTTTGTGTGGATTCTATGTTGGAATACTTGAATATGAATTTGAACAATTTTGAGCATATGATTACTTTGACTAAACTTTGTTTGTTTTTGGGCCACACCACTCAGGGGTTACTCCTGGCTATTTGCTCAGAAATAATTCCTGGCTCGGGGACCATATGGGACGCCAGGTATAGAACCGAGGTCCATCTTGGGTCAGCCATGTGCAAAGCAAATGCCCTACCACTGTGCTATCACTCTGGCCCTACTTTGACTAAATTATTTTTTATTTTTATTTTTTTTTTTTGGTTTTTGGGCCACATCTGGCAGTGCTCAGGGGTTACTCCTGGCTGTCTGCTCAGAAATAGCTCCTGGCAGGCACGGGGGACCATATGGGACACCGGGATTCGAACCAACCACATTTGGTCCTGGATCAGCTGCTTGCAAGGCAAACGCTGCTGTGCTATCTCTCCGGGCCCACTTTGACTAAATTCTATTAAAGATTTTTTTCAGTAAAAAAAGTCACTCAATGAGAAGTAGAATGACTGTCTCAAATACACGCAGGGAGTGGGGGAGGAAAGAAACAGAGGGCATTTTGGTGGGAATGTTGCAATGGTAAAGAGGGTTGTTCTTTTATGACTGAACCCTAACTATAGTCATGTTTATAATCATGGTGTTTAAATAAAGATATTATTTTAAAAGTCACTCAAGTTTATTTTAAATGTAATTAATACTAATGTATTTATACTATTAATTCTATCAAATAAATGAAGGCAATACATATGGATAATATAACATCAGGCAATATATACTGGAGATATATTATTTGGGGCTAGAGAAATAGCACAGCTGGTAGGTGCTTCCTCTGCATGCAACTGGTCTGATTCTGGTTTGATCTCTGGCACCTCATATGGTCCTGAGTCCCACAGGAATTAACCCTGAGTATAGAGTTAGGAGTAAGCCCTAAGCATCACTGGATCTGGCCCTCTCAAATATATATATGTATATCCTTATAAATAGCCCTATAATTTTCAAGTAAAAAAAAATCAGTTAGGAAAAAACTGCCAATTTCTTCAATGGACCTGCTATAAAAAATACATTTTCCTAAAGACAAATCTCTTTTGGGGTTAAATTATTAGTCCTAAATTAACCCTAAAAAACTAGTAAAAGTATTATTATCATAATAAAATTATTACAGTATACTTTGGACAAATTAGTATTTTTAACCCCCACCTTTATTTCTATACTGTTTTTGGTTTTGCAGTCAGAAGAGTGATACTCAAGGATTTCTCTTGGCAGTATGTAGGTCATAGCTTATATGGATTAAATTTGATATAGAATGAACCAGGCTAGTGTTAACTCCTGTGTTATTTCTTCCAAAATTTTTGAATTACCATTCAGTAAATAGTTACAAGACTGTTAAAATTCATGATATTGATAGAGAGCATATCACCCATCAAAGTGTTAAATTTCCTTAATATATAATTTATATAGTGTTTTACTTTCTTGAAACTAAGATAAATCTTTTGTTTACAAAGCTTACCTACATTGTTAAGCACTATATGGTTACTAAAATGCATAATAAAATTTAAATGTAATGTAAGTTCTTTTGTAATACAAGCTAACACCTGTGCATTCAGTAGCATGCATAACATAGTCTTATTTAATTTTCATAATGATAATCATTATTATAATACATTATAATCATTATTATAATACATTAGCATTTTGTAAAGAAACCGTCTCAGAGATGACTTGCATATTATTAGTTATTAATTGAAGATCTGACTCTAAATCTACTTTAATTGTTATATGGTTTGTTTGTGGCACACACCTGTTGGCACTCTGTGCTTATGCCTAATTCTGAGCTCAGAGATTACTCCTGGTGACTGGCTTGGGGGACATAAGCGGTGCCAGAGAATGAGCACGGGCTGGGTGCATGCAAGCGCTACCCCCTGATCTGTCACACCAGCCCCTAAATCTGTTAATTTTAAAGTGTGTTACTTTCATCTTATACTACAATGCATCTTCTTTGTTCTTTTTTTGTGTTGCCATGCCCAGCAGTGCTTAGGGGTTGGTTCTAGCTCTGTGCTCAGGGATCACTCCAGTTGGAGCTCAGGGTTAGACCCTCAATGGTGCCAGGATCATATCTGGGTTAGCCATGTGCATGCAAGTGCTCTACTACTAAACAATCAATTTGGCCCATACAATGCATCTTTTAAGTGTTAATACAGTACAAGTGAAGAAGTCTTGATTTTATCTAATTCCTTTAATTTCACAAAAACTTTGGGGCTTGGGGCCAGAGAGATAGCATGGAGGTGAGGTGTTTGCCTTTCATGTAGGAGGTCATCGGTTCGAATCCTGGTGTCCCATATGGTCCCCCGTGCCTGCCAGGAGCAATTTCTGAGCCTGGAGCCAGGAATAACTCCTGAGCACTGCCTGGTGTGACCCAAAAACCACACACACAAAACAAACAAACAAACAAACAAAAAAAACAAAAAAAACTTTGGGGCTTAAAGTCCTAATCATTCAATTATCACAATATTATTTCTAATAAAATAGGAATAAAAGAAATATGTAAATTATTTTAATGAATATACAAAGACATTATAGACATTATTATCATTTTTCAATGCTTACTGTAGGGCATATAAATTTGTAAGATTTAGTTTTAAATAATTATTCCTTAACTGAATTGAACTGTGAGATTAGGGGCTAGAGTGATAGTACAGCCGCTGGGTGTTTGCCTTGCACTCAGCCAACACAGGACGAACCTGGTTTGATTCCGAGCATCCCATATACTCCCCCCACACCTGTCAAAAGTGATTTCTGAGCACAGAGCCAGGAGTAACCCCTGAGCGCTGCCGGATGTGACCAAAAATAAAATAAAATAAAATAAAATAAATTGCGAGATTAGGCATAATTTTTATTCCAAGATGACAAGTTTTTAAGTGAAACAAATAGAAGATAATAAGTGCAAACAGTAGCGAAAGGAAAGATGTAGAGTTCAGTTCTGAACATACTATCTCAAGTGCCTGTAGACAAATTATTTGAGAGACATGTATATGCACATGACACACACACAATGTGTGTATACACACAGTGTTCAAGAGTTAGGGCTTGAGAACAGAAATAGGAAGTCACCAACATAAAGATGGTAGTTAAAAGTAAATGAAAAGTTATATGAAGAAGTCATCCACACAGAGAATAGAAGGGCAAAGCAGGACCTATTTAAATAAGAAGTTAAGAAACACATGCAAAAAAAAAAAGGTGAGAAATAGGGCTAGAAAGAAAATATCAGGTAGGGTGCTTGGCTTGCATATAGCCAACTTGTGGCAACCCATGTGCTATCCCAAGCACTGGCAGGGGTAATTCCTGAGTGGAGAGCCTTGCTGGGTATAAGCCCAAAACAAAACAAAACAAAACAAAAAGCTTACAATGTTTTCAATGAATGAATTACGGCTTTATGAAAGTTTTCTAAATACAAATATTTCACAAGAAGATGAACTATTTCCTAAAGCTGCTTTCCTTGAGGAGAATAAAAAGTCATTCAACTAAATTTTACCTGAAAGTGTTGAGTTACTTCAGGTCTGGTCATCAACTTACTAAAATGTTCATTAAACTTTGGTGAAAGAATGTCCTGTGATAATGTTTCATAAGGATCAAACGCTTGCTCCTATTAAAAAAAAAAAAGAAAAGTGTATTAGGCTTAAAGGAGTATCTTTTCTATTAACATGCAACAGACTGCTTAGCAGATATTTCTTACTCAAGTCTTCAAGTAGATTTCAGAAACTTTCGCCATGTATAATTTAAGGGAAAAAGTTATGATTGTAGCTGAAAAAATATCAAAAAGCATGAGTAATAACTAAAAAAGATAACAAGAAACTACTGCCACTGACTTTGTGAACACAAGTATGAAGCTATTAATTTTCATATCTTTTAATATCAGTAAATTTAAAATGCTGTGGGGGCCGGAGAGACAGCATGGAGGTAAGGCGTTTGCCTTTCATGCAGAAGATCACTGGTTCGAATCCCGGCATCCCATATGGTCCCCTGAGCCTGCCAGGTACGTAGAGCCAGGAGTAACCCGAGTGCTGCCAGGTGCGACCGAAAAACAAACAAAAAAAATTTTTTTAAATGTTGTTTATTTTTATGTTCTGGTTTTGAATCACACATAGCAGTACTAGGGGCTTACTCCTAGCTTTGCACTCAGGAATTATTCCTGGCAGGCTCGGTGGGCCATATGGGATTCTGGGAATTGAACTTGGGTCAGCCACAAGCAAGGCAAAGGGCCTACTCACTGTGCTATCGCTCCGGCCCCTTCTTTCTGTATTTTAAAAATACAATGTATTTTTCAGAAAGTAAAGTGTGTTGGCAAGGATTCAGAGAACATGGAAACCTTTCCATTGCCAGGCTGAAGTCAGTCCTTGTGAAAAATAATCTGGCAGTTCCTCAATCAGCTAAACAAAGAATTACCATATGACTCAGCAACTCCACTCTTTGGAATATTCAAAATAAGTGAAAACACAGACTCAAAACAGATACATCAGTGTTTACTGGAGCATTACTTACAATAACCAAAAGGTAAGGAAGCATCCATCAACAAATGGAAAAACAAAATGTGGCATACATATAACAACATTTTTTTGTTTTTTTGTTTTTTTGGGCCACATCTGTTTGATGCTCAGGGGTTAGTTACTCCTGGCTAAGCGCTCAGATATTGCCCCTGGCTTGGGGGGACCATATGGGACGCCGGGGCATCGAACTGCGGTCCTTCCTTGGCTAGCGCATACAAGGCAGACACCTTATCTCTAGCGCCACCTCTCTGGCCCCATAACAATGTATTTTTATAATTAGAAAGCAATGATGAAGTTCTGATATATGCTAAGACATGGATAAACATTGAAATATTCAGCTAACTAAAATAAGAATATTATAAATATTGTGGTCCCACTTAAATATCAAGGCTCAGATAGTTCATTGATATTGGAAGACACTGCAGAGTCTGGAGGAAGAAAGACTATAGTTACAGCAGAATCAGTACAGTGTTTCTGTTTGGGGTGAAAAGATTTCAAAGATAAAGACAATGAGTATAAAACTGGGATCTTATTAATGCCACCTGCATACTAAAAATGATTAAAATAGTATAGCAGCAGCTAAGGCATCTATCTGCCTTACAATGGCCAGGCTGAATTCTATCCCTGGCATCATAATTGGTCCCTCTTGCACTTTTAGGGGTGATCCCTAAGTACAAAGTCTTGAGCACAGCCACACCTGTCCCCCAAAAGGGAAAAACTAGGGGACAAAGCAAATGTACAATGGATACATATATATTTTTTGCAAGTACATTCTTTTTTTTTTTTTTTTTTTTTTTTTGGTTTTAGGGCCACACCCGGCGGCACTCAGGGGTTACTCCTGGCTATCTGCTCAGAAATAGCTCCTGGCAGGCACGGGGGACCACATGGGACACCGGGATTCAAACCAATGACCTTAGGTCCTGGATCGGCTGATTGCAAGGCAAACACCGCTGTGCTATCTCTCCGGGCCCGCAAGTACATTCTTGCATGTGGCAGATCTGGTTTCAATCCTCTGCATCCCATATGGTACAGAGCACCCACCACCAGGTGTGATTCCTGAATGTCAGTAGTAACCATTAAATAACCACTGAACATGCCAGGTGTGGCCCAAAAACAAACAAAACAAGACGAGAGAGGAGAGAGAGGAGAGAGAGGAGAGAAAGGAGAGAGAGAGAGGCTGGTTTATTTTTCATCTATTAATTAGCAAGAATGAATGGGATAATATCCAGTTAGAGAAAAAAGTGTAAGCAAGAAAAAGCAGTCCTATAAATGCTGGAACGTACCTGGAAGGAAATTTCACAAAGTATTTAAAAGTTCTAAAAAAATGTATCTAGCATTTATTTCTACAGTTGTAATTCCAAGAAAATACGCTAAAACAATTATTAAACTATAGAGACATGTTTTAGTATCATTCATTAAAAAATTAAAACAATTTAGGCTTATTAAAAACTGACAGTTAAATATATAATGGTATCCACTTAAAATGGTTTCTTTAGACTTTAAAAATTATGATGAAGTATAGGAGAGGAAGACAGAATAGACTGCAGAAGCACTCATTCAATCTGATCCCAGGCAACACCTGCTCCTCAGGAATCACTGTGAGTAGCTGGAGTTTCCCAAGCACCACTCTATGTGGCTCTAGTAGTCCCTAGCACCAGCTCAGCAATGCAGGACTTGGGCAGCAGTGTATCCTTAGGCCCTCCCAGTAAATTGCTAGGCTGGGCTGAGAATTGTCAGGAAGATTCCTAATTAGGGCTGCCTGACCACTGCTTGTGAGATGTTTCCATCCAAAACAAGTCATTTGTATTGAGGCATATTTTGTAATATGGAAAAATATAGTGAATAAAAAAAGCAGGTTATAAAACAGTAAAGATTCTATTTCTAGGGCTGGAGTGACAGCACGGTAGTAGGGTGTTTGTCTTGCACCCGGCCAACACAGGACGGATCCCAGTTCAAATCCTGGCATTCCACATGGTCCCCGGAGTCTGTCAAGAGTGACTTCTGAGTGCAGAGTGCTACCAGGTATAACCCCCCCACCCCCGCAAAAAGATTCTGTTTCTATAAATAAAAGAAATTTTGCAAACATTACTATTTAGTAAGGATGAATAATATAAAAACACTTAAAATATACAAAGTAGGGGTTGGAGCAACAGTACAGTAAATAGGGCTTTTCCCTTGCATGTGGCTAACCTGGGTTCAATCCCTAGAACCCTCACTCCATGGACCCCATGATCCCACCAGAAGTGATTCTTGAGTGCAGAGCCAGCTATCATCATGGTCAAGTATGGCCCAAAATCTAAATAGATAAATACAAAAAATAAAACAAATAAAAAAAATACAAAGTAATTTTGGGTGAAGAAATTTTTGTTTTATTATTTGTATGTTTTGCTTTGTTATGTAAGCTCTACTGTCTTTTATAATTATTTTAAAGTTAAAATAATTTCACTTTTGGGGGGATTTTGTTTGCTTTTTTGGGAGGCCACACCTGGGAGTGCTCAGGATTTACTCTTGGCTCTGTGCTCTGGAATCACTCCTGGCAGAACTTGGCTGAGGGGGACCATATGGGATGCTGGGGATTGAACTAGGGTAGTCAGTCAAGTGCAAGGCAAGTGCCTTCCCCACTATACTATATCTCACTGACCACTTGGGTAAAAATGAAAACTTTTTAATCTTTGAAAATTAAAATTAAAATTGACATCTGCTGAAATAGCAGTAGTCAAATTTATTTTCTTTCACTTTATGAGCAATTATTAAAAATCATTAATATAAATATGATCACAAATACATTATAAATTTACGCAATGTAATCTTGACCTATTATTAACTCTTAAGGGTAGTTTTACTTTTTGGTGTTTAAGTCACAAACTGCAGTGCTCAAGGTTTAATCCTGGCTCTGTGCACAGGAATCACTTCTGGCAGTGTTCAGGGGACCATATACAAAGCCAGGGATCCAATCCGGGTGAAGCAAGTATCTTCCTTACCCAGTGGACTGTCTCTCTCTGGCCCTTGAGGTTTTTTGTTTGTTTGTTTTGGTTTTCTTGTGCCACACCCGGTGACGCTCAGTGGTTACTCCTGGCTATTCGCTCAGAAATCGCTCGTGGCTTGGGGGACCATATGGGATGCTGGAGATTAGAACCGCAGTCTGTCCTAGGTTAGCGTGTGCAAGGCAAAAAGCTTTACTGCTTGCACCAGTGCCCCGGCCCCTCTGGGCCTTGAGTTTTTTAAATAGTACCTAGAAGTGTCTTGATTTTCAAAGGTATCTTATTACGTTTCTTAATACAGTGCTTAAAATTTCAATGAGAATATGCAGTTGTAAACTTACTTCTGCCAAATCTTCAAAACAGCTGCCAGCTAAGGGATGAGGACTGCTTTCATCAGTCATTTCAACTGTATCTTCAATCAATCCTAAAAGTTTCACAGTCAATTCATGTATATCTGAAATGTTACTGAAAATCTTTTCAATATCCTGAAGAAATAAAAAAAAGGAAAGTTAAGATGTGCGACGTTGGGATTTTTGTAAAAACAGTACTAAATGCAGGGGCCAGAGATACAGTCAGGGGTTAAAGTGCTTGCCTTGCATCCTGCTGACCCTGGTTTTGAATCTCTGGCACTGTCCAGGGCTAAGCCTGACAACATAGCCTGAAATAGTCCCTGAGCACCATTGGATATCACTTCCCCCACACACAAATTACTAAATATAACTAATGTGTTAGGTTATATTTTTATCTAATTGCATACTTGCAGATTCCAAGACACATAGTTTAAAACCTAAAAAAAATGGGGCTGCAATGACAGCACTATCATGGTATGGCATTTGCACTACATGTGGCCAATAGGGAGGGGGTCAAATCCCAGGTCCCCCTTTATGGTTCCCTAAGGCCCACCAGAAGGAATTCCCTGGCACAAAGCAAGTAATATGCCTTGAGCACTGCCAGGCATGCCCCCCCCCAAAAAGGAGAAGGAAATAAAGTATCTTAAATTAATATACAGCAAAACATACAAACTGTACATTGTTCAATTATTCTAATATCTCATATAAATGTTTCTATATGTCTCATATAGAAACACTGTTTCTAAGTTTTATAGAAAGCATATAGGCATGCATTATAAAATTAACTAAGATTTGAAGACTTTATCAAGGTTTTATAGCATCGGCTTATGATATAAACAGCGATTGAAATGAAGATCTGACAGAATCCAGATAAAATCTGGTTTCCCAATTTGCAGTTTGTTTTCTTTATTTGATGAAAGATTAAAGATTTCATTCAATATCCATGCATGAGTTACTTGTGATTAAAATATGCCATATTCTCTAAAACATAGAGATCATATTGTTGATATCCTGGGTTGCAGTTAAGTATTCACTATAACATCATAGGCAATGAATCCTGAGACCTGAGCTTAAATCCTAATCCTACTACTTAGCCTGGATTTAAGACAATAATAACAACAGTTAATGTTTCTTAGCCATTATTTATGTTCCAGACACTACTGTTTTTTCCATGTGGCTCTAACAGTCTTACTAGATAGGCATTATCAACATTCTTTTAGAAATGAAGAAACAGAGCATAGTATATTTATGTAAATTGTAAATTTAAGTAAATTACCTAGGGTAATATAGCTAATGCTTATTTCATTTGTAAGAGAATTAAATTTCTGCAAAACATTTATGGTATGTATTAGATCCTCCACAAATGTGACCTTAGTACAGCATAGAAATAGGGCTCAAAGAAGAAAAGATCAAGCTTAGGTGTATTCACTCATCAAATGTTTGCTGCATGCAATATATACTGATTTCAGATGGTCTATTTCAAGTTTACAATCAGTCTATTTAAAAAGTAAATTAGATTCATAGAAAAGAATTCTTTTCTCGAAACTTTAGTATTATATAAATGTTCTATCTAATTAGCTCTAATTACAAATATTACTTATGAATAAAGACTAATGGGATACAGAAAAGGCAAAGAAAAATATTATTTTTTTAGCATTTTGTAGTATTTTTCTTATACTACTATACTATTATATCTGAAAATCACAAGTTCATGTCTGTAGAACTGAATAAGTCATAGCCATTTTTGTGTCACTTTCCCACCAAAAAGGTAGACAGTAATAACTCAACCTGTCTATCTCACAATCTCACAGGCTTCTTATAAAGGCTGCACACACAAAGCAGAATCACACTTATTTTAAAATGCTGAAAAATTAAGGCACTGTAATGTTAGAATTCAAACAAATTAAATCATTAAAATTTATTCTTTTGGGAGAATGATAAAAAACTACATCATTGGCTAATCTTAAGTACTCAGTAAACTGTGTCTGAGTATCAATTCTATTCACTAATTTAATAGTTAGTAGGGATAGAAATCAGGAGGTAGAAAAGGCTGAGTATTTAAAAACGATACCTAGCTAAGGAAAAGGAAACCTCTATATATAGAGAAAAATCACTCATTTTTTTTTTTTGGTTGTTGTTTTGTTTTGGTTATTTTTGTTGTTTTTGGGTCACCCCTGGAGCTGCTCAAGGATTACTCCTGACTCTGTGCTCAGAAATCACTCCTGGTAGTCTTGGGGGACCATGAGATACCGGGAATTGAACTTGGATCCATCCTGGGTTGGCCAAGTGCAAGGCAAACACCCTACCGCTGTGCTATCTCTCCGGCCCCTTACTTTTGTTTTTTTGCTTCTAAGAGTAGAAAAGAAAATCAATTGTTTTTGCTTCTTTTTTTATTTTGTTTCATTTTTTGCTTTTTGGGCCACACCTGATAGGAAGTCATTTCTAGATCATTCATTTTTTCCAATAAAAAGGTAACTTAGATACTGCATAGCAGAAAAAGATTTCGCTCCATCACAATTCCCTTTCTAATTTTTTTGGTTTTGGGGTCACACCCAACAGCGTTCAGGGGTTGCTCCTGGCTCTACACTCAGAAATCACTCCTGGCAGGCTCAGGGGACTATATGGGATGCTGGAATTCGAACCACTGTCATTCTGCATGCAAGGCAAACGCTCTACCTCCATGCTATTTCTCCGGCCCCCCTTCTAATTTTTGTCAATGCACTTATACAATGTACAGTATAACAATCTGTATTTTAAAAATTGGCAAAACAAATTAAAAAGATATTTTGTTTCATATACTAATAAAGTACATACTAATTATTTATTATTGTAAGATGGTATTTAATTTCCAGGATATATAGAATTCTAGAACCCAAGAGGTACTTACAGAAGGTTTAAACAGTTTCCTGTCTGAAAGGAAAGCTTCTCGAAACACTTTTATGATCATATTTAGCTCCCGGAGATACTGTCTTTCTTCTGCAATTTCAGTTCTGACAAGGTCATAATAATTTAATTCACCTGAAGAACTAGGCTCATCTTCACAAAGAGACACCAAACCTATGTCATCATCCTGATCAAACATGTCCATTAAAACCTGAAAAAAATAAATCAGACGTATAAAGTTGTTTTTACTTCCTTATCGCTATAAAACTAGCTCCAAGTTATTGGAATTCAACATTAAAATTTTCATTTATATATGAAAATCTAATATAGTGGCCAGAGCAATAATATGGGGAGCAAGGAGCTTGTCTTATAAATACTAACTGGGTTTGATCCTCAGCACTATAGATAGTTCTTGGAGCCTTAGCAGGAGTAATCCCTGAGCAATACTTAGTGTAGCCACAAAACAAAATGGAAAAACTAAAATAAATGAAATATGAAAGTAAAAGAGGGAACTATCCAACAAAATGGAAGATGGAAAAATAAAAACTGTTTTTGGGGCCAAAGAGACAATCCTTTTCTAAATGTATCAAGAGGCTGTACAGTTATGGTTGAGATCCCTATACTATCCCACGATCTCAAAATTAATCTTTCTTTTTTTTGGGGGGGGGGCAAACAACTTTATTCATGGCTTATTCATGGCTTTGAGCTCAGAGACCACTCTAGGTAGTGCTTGGGGAGAACATATGCAATGCTAGAAATTTAACCCTAAACCAGCTGCATGCAAAGGAAATGCCTGTTTTGTTATACCTGTCTGTTCCTCAAGATTGATTTTCATTTAAATATTATGACATAACTTCCATACTGCCTATTTGAAATAACACTGCTTTACAACAATGTATAAACTTTATGAGTAGAGTTGTATCCCTCAACATCCATATCTATCATACCTCACTCCCTACTCTAGGTCTTGTTTCTATCCACTATCATCTAGTCAAATTCCTCTATCTGTTCTATTAACCACTCCCCATTCAAGTTCTGATAACCACCAAAGGGTTGTCAGTCACAATTTGTTTTTGCTGGTTTGTAAATTTTCTGATTCCTTATCTTCCCTTATCAGTGAAATATATGATTTCACTTTTTTTTCTTTTTTTTATTGTGACTGAAGTTCATTTACATAGAATTATTGATTTCACTTTTTCTATCAGGTTTTTAGCATAGATGCCTCCATGCTGTCAAAAAAATGACAAGATTTCTTCTTCTTTTAAAAAATCCACATTTTTTTTATCCATGTATCTATAGATAACTTTTTAAGTTATTTCTTTATCTTGGTAACTGAGAATAATGAGTGATTCAATGAACAGAGGTGCATATATTCTCTCTTTCAAATTAGTGCTTTTACAATCTCTAGCATTGTTTCTTGATTTGCTGATAAAATTCATTCTAATAAGAGTAAAGTTATATCTCACTTGATTTTGATTTGATTTCCCTAATGAACAGCCATAAAGAACATCTTTTTCAAAAAAAAAAAAACTAGTCACAATGTAATTACATTATTCATGACTAGCTTTCAGGCATAAAATGTTTCAATGCCAATCACTTTACTAGTTTCTACTTTCCTCCACCAATGCCTCCTCCCACTCTTTGCCTCCCACACATCAACCTGCCTCTAAGAGAGGCACTTAAAAAAAATGTCCTTTCATTGTGGTTTATAGTACTGCTGCAATACTGTTGTTGTTCATACATAACACTTTTATCACCTTTCAATACCACCTCCTCCTCCTGGTTGAATGCTTCCCTCTACCATTGTCACTGCCCTTCCTATCTTAGTCTCAAATCCCCACAAATTGCCTGCTTTCTATTAGACACAGTTATGTTCTTTGCCTACATTTACATTGTTTTTTGGGTATTCGTTATTCCATCGTTGTTTCTTTATATCCCACACATGAGAGATTATTCTCAAAATTAGTTTCTTTCTCCCTCTAACTTCACTCAGTATAATACTCTTCAGGACCTTCCATGTAGCAGCAAATTACATGGTTTTATCTTTCCTTATGGTCAAGTAATATACCATTGTGTATTATGAACCAATTTATTTTATCCAGTCATCTATTCATGGGAACTTGGGTAATTTCCAAATGTTGGCAATTGTAGATAGTATTCCAAAGAACACAGGGGTGCAAATATCTTTTCTCCATTTTGTTTTGGGGCTTTTGGGGTTGGCCACATGCAAGACAAATGACAGTGTTTAGAGGCTACTTCTGGCTCAGGGTTCACTCTTGCTCAGGATACCATATGTATATGTATACCATATACCAGCACCATATATTGAACTAGTATTAACCATAAGAAAGAAACCACTTTATCTCAAAGTCAAGGAAGGTGATTTAAAACCATGGAGGAAAGGTGATTAGACAGTGACTGTCCAACCCCAAACCCTAGACCCCAGACATAGAACCAACACAGTTCTCCACAACAGCTCCAGGAACCAATCTCTCTCTGGGATATTTTTAATACTGTTCTGACACCAACATGCGCCAGTTATTGTTGGTTTTGTGAGTGTGTGTGTGTGTGTGTATGTGTGTGTGTGCTTTATCTTGTTTTTTATTTCAGGACGATGGTTATTGTGTGGTTGGTGTCTTTATTGCTGTGGTGCTTTTTGAGTTGTTTTTCTTCCTTTTTCCCTTTCTTTTCTTAAATTGATATTTCTAACCTCTAGAAGAACTCCTCCCATTTTTTGCTTGATTTTTGCCCCATTTTTTTTCTTCTTTCCTTCAAAAAGAACCACATAAATTGAACCATTTTGTTCCGCCTCACAAATTGAGGGGAAAAAATGGAGGGTACCAAGACCACACAATCATATGAACATTAAGTAGAAATAAAAAAATGATTAGACTTAAAATACCACATCCAAAGCCAACGACAACAGAATCGATACCCAATCTACAAGCTAGACACAGAGGAGACCACTTATAGTAGCAGCCCAGGAGGTAAAGGAGGGGGATATGGGATGCATGCTGGGAACAGGGTGGAGAGAGGACAACATTGGGTGGGAATGCCCCTGATTCAATGTCGCTATGTACCTAAAATACAACTGTGAAAGATTTGTAATCCATTTTGGTCAAAATAAAAATTTAAAAAATAAAAAAGTATGGAGGAAATATTTCCCAGGAGACCTGGGTTCAATCCCTTGCATGGCATGGTCCTTTATGCACTACTGGGATTGCACAGGGAGCCAGTAATAGCTTCTGAGCTCCATCAGATATGGTGTAGCCCAAAAACCAAAAACAAAACAAAAAAAAAAGATTTGGCAGCTTCATAAATCAGTTTCTTAGAGTAAGACACAGAAATCTGTATTCTTTCAGAGTTTCCCAGTAATTCTGATGTTCAGTAAAAGTAAAGACCACATCTTGGTATCATACAATTGCCTAACTTAGGCATCCTATGAAATGTTCTTGGGTTCCCCTTCATCAAAGTTAATTATTTTCTATTCTGCTCTATTGGCTATATAATAATCATACTGTATTGTAATTGACTGTCATAAATTTTTTTATCTCTCACAAAAATAAATCTTTTCTCATTTTCTTATTTAGTGCAGTATCTTGAATGTTCAGGAACGTAACAGATAACAGATAAATATTTATATAAATGTATGCAAAATAAAATATATATAGAAAAGATAATGAAGATTTAATTTCTTCCTTTAGTAACTTATACAAGGAAGAAAGAAAAAGAAAAAATTATCAGAGGCAGTAACTTTGGTAGAATAGTCTATAAGTATGAAAAGCAAGGTATATTTTTCAAAATCCTCATATTTTAAAATACCTTAATATATTGCATACATTCTCTTTGTAAAAATACAAGAAAAACTACTTTTTTTCAACTGCTGTGAAACTTTGGGTGTTTTTTCCTACATGTAAAGAATTTTTTATAGAAAAAAATGATTCTTATGTCTTATATTAAAATCAGGAAATACCGTAACAGTTGATATAATCAGCATATTTTTATATTTTCCAGTACCAAACATACTAAATCATTATACATTTAAAATTATGACAGAATAATAAATCACAATTAAGTAAATTTTAAATAGCTTCTGAAACTTACCTTATCTGCACACATTGAAACTTTAATATCCTGCTGAGATATTTCATAATGTCGAATATTAAAAACATAATTACCAGCCAATTTCAATATGTCAGCTGAGATATACTCCAGTACAGCCACAATGTACAGAGAAACATGGTAGTCGACTTTGTACCCTAAAACTTCCTATGAAGAAAATAAAGAATTTATTTCTGGATAACAGCAGTTAAGCATCACTAAGTACTTCAAATTTTTATCTAACAACTTTGCTTACAAAGAAATTTCTATATGCCAAAGATCTAATCTAGTATGTTGGCCACAGCATCATGTTTGTTTTATTATTTTTGTTGTTGTTGCTGTTGATCTCCCAGCAGTACTCAAAAGGCCCAAGGACTCCACTAAACAACATTTGACCTTAACCAAGAGGATCTTTAGTTCAATAGCTGTAATGGTACTGCTGCTGTGAGGAACTGCCCAGGCTACTTCCCTTCTGCTCAGGGTCATATTGGGCCTACTCCTGGTTATTCTCAGAAGTGACACCTGGCAGTGCTTGGGGGAACCATATGCAGTGCCAGTAACTGAACTATGGTTGGCTTCCTTGCAAGGTAAGCACATTTCCTCCCATACTTCTGACCCTCAAAACAAATTAATTTTGAAAGATTTGAGGGCTGGGGAAATGAACTCAAATAATAGAGCATATGGCAAGTACCACCCTTCCTTAGTATCTCTGGATATGGTCCTAAATATGAGCACCATTTGGGGGTGATTTCTGTTTATAAATAAAACCATTTTGATATATAATACATTGAGAGTGATTGTCTCCTATAAGAGAAAAAAAAATAGCAGTCATCAGAAGATGGCATTCAGGGTCTTGGAAATAGATCAAAGGGCTGAAACACATGCTTTGCATGCAGGAGCCCCAAACTGATTCCCAGCACCTCACAGTTCCTGAGCACTATAGAGAAAGCAATCTAGAATTTGAAGTAGCCATTCAGCACCACCAGGTAAGCCCCCAAACCAAGTATTCCTTCCCCAAAATGGCTTCTTTAAATGCAATTATACAAATGCTAATTAAAAATTACCTTCAATGAGGGATGGATTTTGTCCACAGGCAGTAAAAGAGGATTTCTTCGTTTTCGTTTCTCTATAGCAGATTGTGCATCAGCAATAGCCCATTTATCAATTGGATGAGGAAAGGTCTTTTGAACTCGTTCCTATTCAGATCACAGAAGTACTGTTATTAATAGATGTGCTCATAAATAGAAGATTCCTACATAATTAAACCTTGTCACCAACTTTCATGTAAACAGATAATAGTAATATGTACTCTGAATCTTTTAATAAATGACATTTTTGTTAAAGAGAACAGGAGCAACAATGGCCAAATATAATTGGAGAGTTGGTCTATAGAACTGTGTTTCTCGGTGGTGAGAAAGGGGTAGGGAAAGATCCATGGGACACTGGTAGAAGGAAGCAAGCACTCTGGTGTTGGGTCTAGTGTTGAAATGGTATCTGTATTCAACTATCATCAACAGAACTGTGAAGCATATTACTTCAATGAAAAGGGCAAGGAAGAGATTAATTAACTATCTTCACAGTTCTTAAACATATTACAATGGATAAAGAAAAAGGAACCGTTTTTGGTTTTGTTTAGTTTTTAGGCTGCATGTTGCAGTGGCTTAGGAAGTAGTCTTGATTCTATGTTCAGAAATAATCCCTGGTGGGGCATGTAGAATAATATATGGTCCTGGTTAGCAAGCCAGGGTAAACTGACTGCTAGAACAGAAACTTAGTCCCAAGAAAAAGGAAGAAATTTAAGCAAAGTTTTAAACATAAGCATAATTAAGACTGAATTGGAAGGGCAAGAGAAATACCATATTTCACTATATGACTGTCAGCAGCATATAATTATTACACACAATTTTTTCAGCCTAAAACCTAGTTTATAGCCTTTCAAAAAGGTTCTCATAATGAACATATAACACTTTTTTGCAAGAAAAAAACATGTCATAAAATCTGTAGTAAGTAGTCAGTAAGAAATTTTGGGGCCAGAGTGATAGCACAGCAGTAGGGCATTTGCCTTGCACATGGCTGGCCTGGGACAAACCCTGGTTCTATCTCCAACATCCCACATGGTCCCCTGAGCATGCCAATAGTGATTTCTGAGCACAGATCCAGCTGTAACCAGAATATAATGGGTGTAGCCCCCTTTGCATTATGCAGCCAAACTTAGATCAAGCCCTAGCATTGCATGTAGTTCCTCTGAACAACACCAGGAGTAATCCCTGAGCAGATTTTCCACCCAAAATAAAATAAAACAAAGTGACTAAAAGCAAAATATTATACAACTAATTTTAAGAAGCTTTCCTAACACATATTTCTAATAACATTCTCATGGAACTGAGTAGTCCATCAAAATGAGCACTAACTCATCTTTTATAGATTTTTTGTTTTGTCTTTTTCTGGCCACGCCCGGTGGTGCTCATGGGTTATTCCTGGCTCTGTGCTCCTGGCAGGCGTGGTGAACCTTTTGGGATGCAGGAGATTAAACTTGGATTGGCTGCATACAAAGCAAATACCCTACTCACTGTGCTATCGCTCAAGTCCCAAGTAACAGATTTTTTTAAATAAGTAAAATATCCTCCAGATTAACATCTTGAGGTAATAAGTGTACACAATGAAATACAAAGATGCCATATAAAACTAAAGTGAGTTTTGGAAAATGCTAATTATATATCACCCAAATCAAAATATAGAACATTTCCCGACTCAGTCTCCACTCATATGCATTCATCATCCTGATTTCTATCACTATTAATTGTAGCCATTTCTGAATTCCACATAAATGATACCATATGGAAGAAACAGATGAATGGGAGGGTTCATGGGACATTGGTGGAAAGGAGGCTAGCACTCTGGGGGAGGTGGCATTGCAACAGGGTATGCATGAAGCTACCAGTAACAATATTGTAAACCACAGTACAATGATAAAATGGGGGAAATGATATACAATAGTAAAAACTGGATATTTTTCTACATATAATGCCAAACAATTATAGTCATGTTATTATAGTATCAAGACATTATATTTTATTACTAAATATTCCATATTATGATGCTTCAACTTTGTTTACCCATTTTTTTATTGTTAGAAATTTGAAATATTGGGGCTGGGAAGGTGGTGCTAGAGGTAAGGTGTTTGCCTTGCAAGCGCTACTGTAGGACGGACCGTGGGTCGATCCCCTCGGCGTCCCATATTGTCCCCCCAAGTCAGGAGTGACTTCTGAGCACATAGCCAGGAGTAACCCCTGAGCATCAAATGGGTGTGGCCCAAAAAACAAAAACAAAAAAAAAAAAAAAGAAAAAAGAAATTTGAAATATATTCAATTTGAAGCTATTATAAAAATGTCTGAACACTCATCTTTTTGTGAAGATACATTTTCATTTTCTAGTGTTAAATTACAAGGAAAATTGCTGAGTTATAGACTATATATTTAGCTTTATAAGAAATGATCAATTTCCAAAGTGATTTTATAGTCTCACTACAATGTGTGAATCCTAATGGTCAAAAACCTCACCGACAATTATTAATCATCACACTTTAATTCTATCTTTTTAATGGATATAAAGTTATAGCTCATAGTAGTCAATTTTTCCATTTCTTTGATCATCAATGAGCTTTAAACACCTTTGCACATGCTTCTTAGCCATTAATCTTTTTGACATGTACAAGAAACAAATCTATGTATGTAAGAGAAACTGTAAACATTTTCTTCTTGTCTATAAAATATATTTTTCATTTCTCATCGATTTTATTATTTAAGGGAAAGGTTCTGCTCAATGTTCAAGCTCGAGTGCCCCGGGGCCCCACTAGCCCTCATAACCTCAACCCCAGTATTATTTCTCTAGATTTGTTTTTATGTTTTTAATACTGATCCTCCTTTAATTTTTATGTAATACTGACTCATAATTGTTATGTAATACTGATTATTAGATAAATATGTATTACATATTTATGTAATAAATTCAACCCTTGAATTTATTTAATCAGACTTTGTTTGAAAATGTTTCTTTTGGGGCCGGAGAGATAGCATGGAGGTAAGGTATTTGCCTTGCATGTAGAAGGACAGTGGTTCGAATCCCGGCATCCCATATGGTTCCCCAAGCATGCCAGGAGCGATTTCTGAGCGTAGAGCCAGGAATAACCCCTGAGTGCTGCTGGGTATGACCCAAAAACCAAAAAAAAAAAAGTTTCTTTTCCTTTTTTTTTTTTTTTTTTTTTGGTTTTGGGGCCACACCACGTGGCACACAGGGGTTACTCCTGGCTCTCTGCTCAGAAATCGCTCCTGGCAGGCACAGGGGACCATATGGGATGCTGGGATTTGAACCACCATCTGTCCTGGATCAGCTGCATGTGAGACAAATGCCCTACTGCTGTGCTGTCTCTCTGGCCCCATGAAAATGTTTCTTTTCCCTTGAGAATTACTTTGATAACATTGTTGAAAATGTAACACTGGCCACAAATAAACCACTTATAATTTCTATGGTTTTATATTCAAAGTAAATTAGAATAACATAAATTCATATACAAAAGTTAACTTGCACAATGGATAGTGACTATTTTTAATTACAAAATAGTTTTTACCTCCACATCTTGAACAGTCCTTGGTTGAGCCATGCATAATTTATTGAGCAACTGAAAAATTAGCTCTTCAATATAATAGAGAGACTCTTCATTTGCTGAGAGATTGGGATGTACTTGCTCCTGAACCTTAAAAAATAAATTTCAGTTTAAGTACAGGTAAAATGACATTTATTGAAGAAAAGTCAGTCAGTATTATAAAGAATGGTTACTCAAATATAAACATAAAATATCAAAATCAGTAAAAGAAAAATGCGTATTTGTTCGTCAAATATTTCTTAATCCATAAAACAGTACTTAATTTTTAGTGTTCATTAGCTTCTAGTGGTCATTTGTTAACCTCAGTTTATCTATGCTCTCTGACAGCTTTATAGAATACTTAAGGGTATATATTTTTTGGTGGTAGAGAGGAAAGGGGACAATATTTTTTGATCAATTTCCATAGGGCTCAAAAGTAAAGACTATCAGTAATACTCTCAAAGTACTAAACAAATTAAATATCTTAAAAGAGAATAATAAATCCTGTCATATTCCTACAATAGAAAATATATACAACAGGGGCCAGAGCAATAGCATAGCAGAGGCAGAGCAAATGATCTACCATCCCATATGGTTCCCCCGAGCCTGCTAGGAGCAATTTCTGAGGGCAGAGCAAAGGAGTAACCCCAGAGCGTAGTGAGTATTCCCCCGCCCAAAGAAAGAAAATATATACAATAAAACCTGGAAAACTAGTAATATAAAATGTGGAATTATTTTCAAAATACTAAGATTCCATGTGCAAAGTTCAAGATCAGACAAAACTGAACTTTAGAATCTCATCTAAGGTTTTTTTAAATTGATTGGTTGTTGAGCCACACCCAGCAGTGCTCAGGGGCCACTCCTGGTTCTGCACTGAGAAATCGGCCCTGGCAGGTCGGGGGACCATATAGGATGCTGGGAATCAACCGGGTCACTCCCGGGTTGGCCACGTGCAAGGCAAATGCCCTACTGCTGTGCTATCTCTCCGGCCCTTCATCTAAGGTTTTTAATAGAAAACTTAGTTGTTTTTTTTTTTACCTAGATAGTAAATTTAAAAAATGTCATGAGTACCATAAAATGATTATCTTCTGGAACATTCTATCAAGAAAAGTACCTATTAATGCGCTGTTCCTAACTCAATAACAGAGGTATTCCTTAAATTGTATATTTAAGCCTAATGCACTTTTTTGAGGTGCTTATATTTCATCATGGTTAAGGTCTTAAAAACTGTGGGCTTAAGAAATAGTATAGTGGGTGAGATGCGTGCCTTGCATGAGGTTGACTGGTTAAGTTCACAGCAGCCTTTACAATCTCCCGAGCACTACCAAAATAATCCCTGAGTACAGAGATTGGAATAAACCCTGAGCACTTCTGGGTGTGGCTCAATAAAAGAAAAGACAAGAAAATTTGCAGAATTGTTTAGGAACTCAAAAGGAAAGTGGACCACACCTGGTGGTGCTCAGGAGTTATTGCTAACTCCATGCTTAGAAGAGAATGCTGGAGGTGTTTGGAGAATCAGATGTGATTCCAGGAATCAAACCAGGATTGGCTAGAAGAGATCACTTGTAAAGCCACTTTTAAATGCCTTACCCCAGTTCTCTGTTACACAAAATAATAAAGTTCAAAGGGCCTTCCAAGTGACCAGTTCACTGGATGAAATAAAAATGTAAGAATATAACAACATAGACAAAGAGAACAATCTACAAGCTTAAGGCAGAGAATAGTTTCTATAAAAATGATGAAAATATTATTAGAACAGTTCCAAATTTTAGTATTAAAACCTAGAAGACAATGATTTCCAACCCAAAAGAGTCTAACACACTATCAATCCAAATTGCATCATAAAATGAAGACAAAATAAGGCAAAAAGTTTTTTTCAGGAGGTTGAAGAAAAGTTGGGCCCATACCCAGTGGTGCTCAGGGGCTACACCTGGTTTTGTGTTCATGAATCACACCTAAAGATGGCAGAGTAAGAGGAGATGCAACAGCCTTCTAGGCAAGCATCTTATATTTCTCTATACTCTCAAGGACCAAAGTTTTATCTACCGTATGCCCTCTTTCAATAACCTTCAGTAGTTTGTAGCACACTAAAATAAGAGTGCAAATAGAGAAAAGAACATTTATAGTAAATGAAAGTGCCAATACAGAAAGAAAAGCCAAAGGAATACCCGGGATTGAAGTAAAGGTAAATTGTGAGAGCTGTACAACAGGCATAAAAATTGCCAGTTCAAAATAAAGCATGAAGATCAGAAATCTCTGAAAGAAACTGTCAAAAAGGTAAAATGAGACTATTTGCTAGACCTAATAGTTTTTTTTGTTGTTGTTTATTTTTGGGGAGGGGCCACACCCGGTGGTGCTCAGGGGTTACTCCTGGCTGTCTGCTCAGAAATAGCTCCTGGCAGGCACAGGGAACCATATGGGACACCAGGATTCGAACCAACCACCTTTAGTCCTGGGATGGCTGCTTACAAGACAAACACCACTGTGCTATCTCTCCGGCCCGGACCTAATAGTCTTGAGGACATTTAAGACAATGGGTAGATAGTATGAGCTTGAATAAATACAAAAAATACTAATAAAAAGGCATTATTAACTACAATTAAAAGCAAAAGGTTAATGAGGAAAGAAAAGTGATTTAATTATAAATAGTACTTATAGTCATGATATAAATCCAACTAAAATTATGTTATAACCAGAGTAAGGTAAATGTGATTGAGGTGGAATATATATGTACATATAGATATATATGTTAAAGAACATTTAGTCTAGGCTGAACTATTATAGTACAGAAGTTAAAGTGTTTTTCCTTGCATACAGCTAACCCCAGATCGATCATTGACACTACATATGGTCTCCAACTACTTAAGGTCCCTCAATACCTCCAGGAGTGATCCCTGAGTATGAAACCAGGAGAATCCTGAGCATTTCCAGGAATGGTCCAAAAGTAAAAAACAAAATAAACCATTAAATTCTTATGCTCATGGTAGAAAGTCAACAGACAATAATCATATAGAAAAAGGAATGGCGGGGCCGGGGAGGTGGCGCTGGAGGTAAGGTGTCTGCCTTGCAAGCGCTAGCCAAGGAAGGACCGCGGTTCGATCCCCCGGCGTCCCATATGGTCCCCCCAAGCCAGGGGCGATTTCTGAGCACATAGCCAGGAGTAACCCCTGAGCGTCAAACGGGTGTGGCCCAAAAACCAAAAAAAAAAAAAAAAAAAAGAAAAAGGAATGGCAATATTAGCATCATTTTATTCCCTTAGAGATAAAGATTTGCTTTGAAAAGTTTAAAGTAATAGTACAAAGGAAGGTAAAACTTTTCATAAAAGGCCTTATATAGCTATATCTTTTTGCTTGCATGAATAATTTTGACGAATACAAACTAACTTATAAAGAAACATGACTTGAAGTGGGGAAGTGGAAAAGAGGAAGGATGCATAAAACTGGAGGCAGTAAGTAAAGCCTACTTTTTGAAGAAGTTTGAGTAAAACAAATTTTTTAATGAGCTTATATGGCAGTAAGAAATTCACAGGACACCCAACATCTACCCTCTAGTATGTATATATACATATGTAAAATATATGTATTTTATAAATTTGAAACATATTGGGGCCAGTGAGGTGGTGCTAGAGGTAAGGTGTCTGCCTTGCAAGCGCTAGCCAAGGATCAGGATCACAGTTCGATCCCCCGGCGTCCCATATGGTCCCCCCAAGCCAGGGGCAATTTCTGAGTGCTTAGCCAGGAGTAACCCCTGAGCATCAAACGGGTGTGGCCCGAAAAAAAAATTAAAACATATTATAAATATTTCCTCCTATATCCTTTACACTTCTTTAGTAAGAAAATTTAATCTTACCATATTTCTCTGTGATCAATAGAATGAAAATAGATGCCTTTTTGTAATATAAAACAAACATTTAGACTAAACATCTGGACTAAAAGTACAGCAATAGTATATAAGGCTATTTCTCTTTCAACATTCTTTGATAAGAGCCATGAGCTCTACATAGTGAAAATATTGTGCATAGGACTTAACTAATACTTTTCCCAGGTGATTATGACTTTAGTAAATAAACTGCAAAGCAACTTTAATAAATGAGCATCAATGTTTCTTATATCAAATTTGTTAGTCATTGTAGACTTACTTGAAAGACATAAAACATATAGGGATAGAGATACAATACAGCAGATAAGACACTTGCCTTGCAGGCAGACAACCCAGGTTCAATTTTGAGGCCCCATACCCAATAGTGCCAATAGTGATTCTTGAGTAGCAGCAGAAATCCTGAGCACAATTAGGCATAACCCCAAAACAAAACAAAACAAAACAACACACACACAGAGTCAAAATCCCACACATAAATATTTAAACAACATCAAAATGACAACAAAAGAGAACCATGCTTTACAATTCCATAATATTTTAGCACCCAGGAGACAGTAAACATAAATTACCACATCAGAATAAACTTATCTATCATATTTTTCTGAAAGACTAATCAGAAAAGGAGCAATTAAAATAATTTTCATCTTTAACAGAAGATTAACAAGTCAGACCTGTATTTTAGTTACACCATATTTTCAAATTGCCAGAAGGCATTCCTTGCACATTCACTGTAAACAAAACAGACACAATACTATATAGATCGATGTATTAATTTTTATTTTCTAATCTAATAATCACTAGAGTCAATAAGTTTATAAGTGCTATTTTCTTCTGAAAAGTTATATTTTTCAGTTCTCCAGGTCCATAATCAAATGAAAAATCTAGCCAGTGCATTTTGTTTAATGAATTAATCATTTACATTTATTATATAATGTAGCATTAAGTAATTTATTAATCCCTTTGGTTGCATAGCCTGTTATTTACATATGTTGAGTTTTTCACTCCATTACCAAGACTTTTGCAAGGATTCAAATCAATTAAGAACACAAACATCAATTAAGAACAGTAGGGGATTATAAGCAGGGTTGCTGGCATGTGGCTTCACAGAGCATATACCTTGTGTATGTGAAGCTGTGAAACCAAATGGGTTCAAGCTGAAAGCACCACATGAACACCTTTGATCCCCTGGAATAAAACAACTAGGGAAATGGTTCCAGATCTCAAGGACTAGAGATATGGTCCCCAATGAATCAAAATTCAATGGAAAAATTTTAGTAAAGGAAAACAGCCCTTTCAATAAATTATTGTACAATAGTCAGGTATAAAGTAAAAAATGAACAAAACATGAGCAAAATTATCTCATCAGATGTAAAAATGAACTCGAACAGGTAATAGACCTAAAGTAAAACCTAGAAATATAAAAAAAGTAGAAGAAAAAATTTGTAACCCCAAGTTAATCAACCTGTCTTGAGATAAGACTGAGACTAAAGGCAAAAGTATCGATAAACATAATGAATGTATTATATGTCATAAAAATTCAAATAGTTGCATTTCAAAATATCAAGAAAATAAAACAAGCTACAAACAAGGAAAAGAATGCAGAGACTATATCTATAAAAAAAGATTTGAATACAGATATGAAGGAACTCAAAACTCAACAATAAAAAACAAAGTGAATAAAAAAATCTGAACCAGAACTGATCAGAGTAAGTACAGCATGCTTTGCACAAGGCTGACCTGGGTTTGATCCCTGGCTTTCTGAGACCACCAGGAGTGATCCCCAAGAGCAGAGCCAGGTGTGGCCCAAAACCTAATTATAAATAAGAAACTTCTCTAAATATATATGAATGGCAAATAAGAACATAAAAGATGTTCTAATATCATTAATCACTAGGAAGATACAAATGAATACCATGAGATATCAGTATATACTGCTAGAATGATTAAAATTAAATTAATGCTAATTGTTGACAGGAGGAAACTAGGACTCTCATATGCTACTGGTAGAAATGTAAAACTGAACAAAGGTTTTTGAATGGAAAAGGCTTAACAGTTATTTTATTTTTTTTGTCCCCCAATTCACAATACAGACCAGGCAAAGGGCCTGTGTTGAGGTGTATATGGGGTGCATTTTAAAATATTTATTATTAAATATATTAAAATATATTAATATATAAAATTTTAATATATTAAAATATATTATTTTAAAATAATATACACCATTAGCTAATGATCAGGAGAAAATCATCTCAGAGAATATATGTCCATGCAAAAATACAGCAACTCCTCTACTTGCAAAAATCATGATAGGAAAAACAAATGTACATCAATAGTAAATATTGGTATAGCTATACCCTGGGTTACTACTGGGCAACTAAAGAATCACTGATACATGCAACAACATATGTGAATCTTAAAATATAATGAGTGAAAAAAATGAGTGAAAAAAGTCAGATCAAAAAAGAAATGGATCGGGCCCGGAGAGATAGCACAGTGGCGTTTGCCTTGCAAGCAGCTGATCCAGGACCCAAGGTGGTTGGTTCGAATCCCGGTGTCTCATATGGTCCCCTGTGCCTGCCAGGAGCTATTTCTGAGCAGACAGCCAGGAGTAACCCCTGAGCACCGCCGGGTGTGGCCCAAAAATTAAAAAAAAAAAAAAAGAAAAGAAATGGATCATATGATTTATGATTGCTAACAAATTCTACAAAAAGCACTTGATACTGGTGGAATGTATTAACAGTGATTGCTTGGGATGAGAAATTGAGGATATACTATCTTTACTGTAATCTTTTACTGATGTCTGTCAACAATAAAACTTAGCAGGCTGTGTGTGGTACACAGTAGTGTGTATGAAGTGTGTGTGGGTGGTGTGTGTGTGTGTGTGTGTGGTACACAGTAGTGTGTGTAGTGTGTGTGGTGTGTGTGGTGTGTGTGGTGTGTGTGTGTGTGTGTGTGTGTGTGTGTGTGTGTGTGTGTGTGTGTGTGTGTGTGTGTGTGTGAACTTTGAGGCCAGGCTCAGAGCTTACTCCTGATTCTGTTCAGGGATCACTCCTTGTATGTTTGTTGGAGGGAGGAAGTTCATGTGTATGTGTGTGTGTGTGTTTGTTGGAGGGAGGAGGTTCATGTGTGTGTGTGTGTGTTTGTTGGAGGGAGGAGGTTCATGTGTGTGTGTGTGTGTGTGTGTGTGTGTGTGTGTTAACTTTGAGGCCAGGCTCAGAGCTTACTCCTGATTCTGTTCAGGGATCACTCCTTGTATGTTTGTTGGAGGG
Organism: Suncus etruscus; assembly: GCF_024139225.1. Classification (NCBI taxonomy): domain Eukaryota; kingdom Metazoa; phylum Chordata; class Mammalia; order Eulipotyphla; family Soricidae; genus Suncus; species Suncus etruscus. Next base: position 40,370,768 of record NC_064849.1, on the reverse strand, counting down.
AGGAAGTTCGTGTGTGTGTGTGTGTGTGTGTGTGTGTGTGTGTGTGTGTGTGTGTGTGTGTGTGTTTGTTGGAGGGAGGAGGTTCATATGTGTGTGTGTGTGTTAACTTTGAGGCCAGGCTCAGAGCTTACTCCTGATTCTGTTCAGGGATCACTCCTTGTATATTTGTTGGAGGAAGGAGGTTCATATGTGGTGCCAGGGATCAAACTCGACTTGGCCATGTGCAGAAAGCAAGTGTCTTAACCCTCGCCCCCCGTACTATCACTTTGATCCATTAGTTTATTTAGACTGTGCCAGTGATCATACCCAGTCTCATACTTTCCAGGCGATTACTCTGCTGATGAGCTATATTCCCACAATCTACTCAATCATATACTATAAATGTACTTTAGGGACAGGGATATAGCTTAGGAGCAGGAATCAGGCACAAAGACCCAAACTGGATCCCTTACACTGCCAGCCACTCCACCCATGCAAGACAAGACCTAGAGGTTCACATGGACAACCCTCAAGCACCAGCAGTATAATCCTGGGGTCCCTTACTACCACTGGGCCTAAGTAATGCCACATCACCAGGGCCTGGACATTAATTAAACTGGAGCTGGTGATGATGTTACATTAAACCATTTGGTTAAGTATTGCTAAGAATATTCCTGGGGGTTTCTGAGCACTGAATGAGGACCTTTCCCTAAATTATTGCAGTTTATTCTCTATCACTTAATTTCCAATAAAGTAAAAATAGTAAAATAAATACTCTAAGGTAACATATTTCTGTTCAGGATATATAACCACAAATTCATGCCAAAATTGTACACTATAAACTCATTAAGATCATGAATCAACACCACAGAAATAGTGCTGCATGTAGGATGCTTGTTGCATGCAGCCAATCCAGGTTTAATCCCAGCATCATATATGGTTCCCCGACCCAGCAAGGCATGATCCCTCAGCAGAGAAACAGGAGTAAGCCCTGAGCACAGCTAGTATCCCCCCAACGCCCCACACACACAAATCAGGAATCATTTCTTAACCTTTTAAATTTCCTATTTCCCAATTCTCTTAGTTCTAACATAAATAACTTGGCACCATGTCTTATATAAAGAAAGCAACTCAGCAAATACTTATTATACCATCCTACACTTACAACATTAGAATGGTAAGAAACTATAGGGTATCTCTTTCCACTCTAACAACGTGTGGCCCCCAGAATACAAGAAAAATAAAGAAACCACTAAGTTTAAACAGAGGGCTAGAGTTACAAACAGTGTGGTATTTGTTGTTTGGGGCCATTCTTGGTGGTATTCAGAAGCTATTCATAGCTCTGTGCTCAGGAACAATGTGGTGTTGAAGATCAAATCCAAATTTCTGCAAGCAACCTTAAACTCAGCCCTTTCAGCTATTTCTCCTGCACTATGAGGCACCATCTTGATGATGACCTTTCAAATCCTTGTTGAAGATAGCTCTGGTGGACAGTCTTGCTCTCATTTTCCTAGTAACAGACCCTGAGGGCAAATCCCTGAGACAGCGCCACTCACCCCCAATGAAACAGAGCTAGCAGGGATCAGAGAGATAATTATCAAGAGTGCAACAGACAGTCCCAGTCAGTCCACCTCTGACATTCTTTGTCTGACAGCAAATAAGCACGGTCATTCCTAAAGAGGAAAAGTACACAGTGGTGCTTCCCAAGCATATCCAGTTAGCAAAGAAGGCTCTAACTGCCTGCTAGGCTCCTTTGTCAACCCATAGTCAGCAAGATTTCTTTTGGCTAGCTCTAGGGTATGTGCAGGTGAGACTAAGACCCTACCTTCCTCTGAAACCAGCCCTGGCAAGGTTTCCCCAGCCAAGACCCAAGGTCAACTTGATAGAGGCTGCCAGGTAGCTTCTGGAAACAGGCAATCTTGAGCTACTAGTCACTGCCAGGCAAACTGAAATTCTAAAACTCAAAGCCACAGCTGGGGGTCAGGTACCCAAGACCGAAAATTTCCTGATTACTGATCAAATATAGACTTCAGTTCCATCCAGGTCTTACTGGAGCACCAGAGAGAATGGGGTAGGGAGATCTTCAAAAGAATTCACTTATATCAAAGGGTCAGGACAACAACTTGGAAAAAATTCCTAACATAGGGGACAAAGTAATAGCACAGAGGTAAGACATTTGCCTTGCATGTGGATGAGCCAGAACGAATCTGGGTTAAATCCCCAGCATCCTATATGGTTCCCCAAGCCTGCCAGGAGCAATTTCTGAATGCAGAGCTAGAAGTAACTCCTGAGCACCACAAGGTGTGGGCCAAAGCCAAAAGATAAAAAAAAAAAAAGAATTCCTAATACAACAGATTTATGCAGCTACCTCAAAGTTTTCAAAGCAACAAGTCCAATGATGCTAATACAATGAAGTTATTAATGGGAGAGAGCTTGGACAATGATAGAATACATAAAGTATGGAAAAGTCCAAATAGAAATCATAGAGCTATGGGGACGGAGAGATAGCATGGAGGTAAGACATTTATTTGCCTTGCATGCAGAAGGTCGGTGGTTCAAATCCTGACATCCCATATGGTCCCCCGAGCCTGCCAGGAGTGATTTCTGAGTGTAGAGCCAGGAGTGACCCCTAAGCGCTGCCGGGTGTGACCACCCAAAAAACAAAAACAAAAACAAAAGAAAACAAAAAAGAAATCATAGAGCTAAGGAATAGAGCAGCTAAATTAAAGAAGCCAAATTTGAATCAGCTCACAAAGTACTGAACACTATCCAAAATATCCAACAAAGAGAATTAAAAACAATGAGGAGAGACAGTGCAAAAGTTTAGGTGCTTGCCTTGCATGTGACAAACCCCAGAACTGAGACAAGTGATTCTTGAGTACAGTGTCAAGAGTTAATTTGGGTGAAACCCCAAGTGACACCTCTTCAGTAAGTAGGGACAACGTAAATGCTAGGTAGATGGTTCAGAATCAAAAAAAAGCAACACATTTCAGGGGGATCAACTGAGTGAGAATTTGAAGAGAGTTGAGAATTTTCCTAAGCTGAAAAGGGGATTAGACACCAGACATAGACAATTCAAAGCTCCAGGGCTGGAAGGACAGTGGCTTGAATCCCGGCATCCCCTGAGCCTGCCAGGAGCGATTTCTGAGCATAAAGCCAGGAGTAACCCCTGAGCACTGCCGAGTGTGACCCAAAAACCAAAGAAAAAACTTTTTTTCAAAGCTCCAAAACAAATAAATCCTAACAGATACACATGACACATGTAATTAAACTGGCAAAACTCAAAGACAAGTGGATGAGGGAGGAACCTGAGTCTGATCCCAAGTACCACCACATGTCCTTACAGCTGGCTAACTGTGACCAGTTGTGCTGCAAGATTTCCAGCCCACTACAACTAGGTTTGTGCAAGCACTGCAACTGAGATGTGTGATCCCTAGGGAGAATGACAACCAGAATGCACAGGAATACAACTAAAAGGAGTGATTCCCCAGCAAAAGTGTGCAATCACAACTTAAGTATGTGAATTACAATCAGACATGCTTGTCACCCCATCAACAAAGTAATAACTGAGACTGATAAAATTAAATACTACGTGTTACTTTAAAAAGAAGCAAAAAATAAAGTTTCTAAAGGCAACAAGATAGAAGGCTACACATCAGACTTAAAGAAACCCTCAAAGGCTGTATTAGATTTAGCCACAGAAATTTTATAAGGCCAAAAGGCACATGATATAAACAAAGCGTTAAATTCTTCATTAAAAAAACTCCAACCAACCAAAAAATCTAGGGGCCAGTGAGGTGAGGCTAGAGGTAAGGTGTCAGCCTTGCAAGCGCTAGCCAAGGAAGGACCATGGTTCGATCTCCCGGTGTCCCATATGGTCTGCCCAAGCCAGGGGCAATATCTGAGCGCTTAGCCAGGAGTAACCCAGAGCATCAAACGGGTGTGCCCCCCCCCCAAAAAACCAAAAACAAACAAAAACAAACAAACAAAAAAAAAGACTGTTAACTGAATGGAAAAAAAAATTCTCCTCTAATTCGGGCTGGTGAGGTAGCGCTAGAGGTAAGGTGTCAGCCTTGCAAGCGCTAGCCAAGGAAGGACCATGGTTCCATCCCCCAGCATCCCATATGGTCCCCCCAAGCCAGGGGCAATTTCTGAGTGCTTAGCCAGGAGTAACCCCTGAGCATCAAACAGGTGTGGCCCGAAAAAAAATAAAAATGAAAAACTCCAACCAAGACTTTTCTACCCATCTAGGTTATCACTCAGATTTGAATTAGAAAGTTACTAGTGCTCACTTTGGCAGCACATATACTAAAACTGGAACAATACAGAGAAGATTAGTGTGGCCCCTGCGCAAGGATGGCATGCAAATTCGTGAAGCGTTCCATATTTTAATAAAATAAAACAAAATATAAAAAAAAAGAAAGTTATGACTACTTTTTTGTTTGTTTTGGGGTCACACCTAGCAGTTATCAAAATTTCTCCTGGCTCAGGAGTCAATTCTGGCAGAGCTTGGGGAGACCATATGGAAAGCTAGGGATTAGGGTGGGTTGTGTGCAAGGAAAACACCCTACCCACTGTGCTATCGCTCAGGCCCCCAAACTTCTGAGGAATTTTTCAGACAACAGTTCAGACTTACTTCCACTAAACAGACACACCATATCTTGGTTTTCAGAAAAACCTGTGGTGCTTTGGTGTTGCTTCCATCTTGTGCTTGATGGCTGCGACTAACAAGTTTGAGGAGCCATGTGCAGGGACTAAACTCAGGGTTTGGGAATGCAAAGTATGCATTCCAGTCTTTTGAGCTATCTTCTCAGCCCCTCCAAGATATACTTTAAAGACTTTATACTTTAAATAGTATATACTTTAAAGAAAAGGACATCCCATTTGGATGTATCAAGATATCTAAAAACATAAAATGTTAGAGAATAACAGTAAGAATTCTTTATTTGCAAATTAGTTTAAATTTTAGATACTGTACTTGTTAGTATAAAAGTTATATTTGTTATTTTAATATTTACTGCTTCTCACCATGTTCGAACTAGGGCAGCTCCATAGACTCATTCTTTTTCCGAATGAGATGTAAACTGAGCCATGAAAGATCATTGAGTACACCAATCCATGCATCTTCAGTCACACACACACTCTCTCTCTCTCCCTTCTTCCCTCCTTCCCTCCTTCCAGGCAGCTGAATCCATTCCCTCTTCTCTCCTCCCCCCTCCTTCTTCCCTCCCCTCCCCTCCCCTCTCCTCTTCTCTCCTCTCACCCTCCCTCCTTAAAGGGGGCATGTTTGACCTCAGCAAACACTGTCATAACAAGCTAAGCCCCGTGTTTATGTCTTTGTATGTCTCTGGAGCTGAGAGTTGCTATGTCCTGCTTCAAAAAGCTACGCATTGCAAAACGTGCTAATTGTAGCCATTAATCCAGACATCACCTCTGATTAAAAACTCAGCTCGAATTATTTTATATATTTTTGTTTTGCAGGTTAAAGTTTTTTTTAATAAAGATACTATTTACAGTCACACGGGGGGGGGGGCGCAAAAATGTTTTCTTCTTCTTTGGGGGGCATGACAGAAAATGATTGAGAAGCACTGGACTACACCAATTTAATAGAACAGTAAACAGAGCTTACTAAATCTTTTGCCATTGTATTAATAACATCATTAGAGATACAATAATTTTCACTAATGTGCTTGATATTGCATGTTTTCCTTCTCTTTTGTCAGTCAAAAGCTTCATCGAAGTCAGTCTGCTTTTTGCTTCATGGCCTCTCTCTCTGCCATGTGACTGCCCCGCCAAAGCCAAACTCCTTTCTTTATTCAAACCAACTCCCATACCAGAGGGGGAAGATCAAGTCAGATACAAAAGCAACTATCCAGTGGGCTTCTACATCTCAAATAAAGAGGTTACTGGGAAGTGGAAGTTGGGGAATACCTTTGTTTAGGGTTTTACCTAGATTCACCTTACATTATGTGATGCATTTTCTTTAAATAAATGTAAAAAATAAATAATAAAATAAAATGGACTGTTTCTGGGCTGGAAAGATAATACAGTGGATAGGGGCTTTCCTTTCATGTAACAAACCTGGATTCAATCCCCAGCACCCCATCTGATCCCCCAAACCCACTAGGAGTGATTACTGAGAGCCCTCAAGAGTAAGCCCTGGGCCCGGAGAAATAGGACAGCAGTGTTTGCCTTGCAAAGGTGGTTGGTTTCGAATCCCCGGTGTCCCATATGGTCCCCCGTGCCTGCCAGGGGCTATTTCTGAGCAGACAGCCAAGAGTAACCCCTGAGCACCGCCAGGTGTGGCCCAAAAACCAAAAAAAAAAAAAAAAAGAGTAAGCCCTAAATATTCTGGGTATCGCCCCCAGGAAACAAAATAATAATAAATTTAAAACAATGAAAAATAACAAAGCAAAATAAAATAAATGACTATGAAAAACATTTTAAGACTACTCTGTTTATCTACTTTATCTGGATAAAGTTTTAGTAGTTTGTAGATTTTAAGAAATAAGTTTGTGGGACAGGCCGGGAGAGATAGCACAGCGGTGTTTGTCTTGCAAGCAGCTGATCCAGGACCTAAGGTGGTTGGTTCGAATCCTGATGTCCCATATGGTCCCCCGTGCCTGCCAAGAGCTATTTCTGAGCAGACAGCCAGGAGTAACCCCTGAGCACTGCTGGGTGTGGCCCAAAATCAAAAAAAAAAAAGAAAAGAAAAAAAAAAAGAAATGAGTTTGTGGGCTGGAGAGTGACACTAGAGGTAAGGCATCTGCCTTGCAAGCGCTAGCCTAGGACAGACCACGATTTGATCTCCTGATGTTCCATATGGCCCTCCCAAGCCAGGGGCGATTTCTGAGCCCATAGCTAGGAGTAACCCCTGAGTGTCAAACAGGTGTGGCCAAAAAAAAACAAACAACAACAACAACAAAAAAGAAATGTTTGTTTCATTCAAGTTTGCAAAAGTTGTGTTCCCAAAAACTCCTTATGATCCTTCTAATATTTTGGGGCCACAGGCTTTATAATGAAATCTTTAATCCATTCCTGATAATGATATGGCATTTGATATTTTGAGCTTCCGGAATAATCTCTGTAAGTTATGGCATAGGCTTGTGAAGTAAAATAAAGTGCAGTTTATTGAGCTGCCATTTGAAATTCTCTGGTAGGCGAAGCAATAGCACAGTGGTGGGGAGTTTCCCTTGCACACAGCCATCCCGGGACAGACCCAGGTTCGATTCAGGGCATCTCACATGAAATTCTCTGGGAGAAAATCCTGGTGTCTGGACTAACTTACTAAGCTAATAAATTGAGCGACTACCCAATACTCATTTTTTTTCCTAGCTTCATTATGTTTGGCTTGTCATTGCAAATATTCTTTATAGACAAACCAAACTAAGTGATTTAGTTTAAGACTGCTTCCACCAAATACTCATGTTTCTTAGCAGATAGTCCATTTTATTTTATTGAACTTCAAGATAACATGTTTCACAGATACCATGTGTGGTATCATTTTTCTAACAGCTTAGATGAAGAAAGATAGTACTTTTGAATTAAAGTATGTGCATTTTTGAACTCATAATATTACCGCACATTTAGGATAGTGTGATTTGACCAACTTTTATATGCTCTGAAAAACCAGAACATTTGTGCGCTCCCCTTACCACGATACTTGCTAGTTTAGAATTGAACTTGCAAAATCTCAGCGGTAAAGCCTAATAATCAAAATTACCACATGAGAGGCTGGAAAGATAACACACTGAGAAGGGTGCATGCCTTGCATGCAGCAAACCCAATTTGATCCCACCGTTCCTTATGGTCCTCCAAAGCATTGTCAAGAGTAAATCCTGAATGCAGAGCCCTACGCATCACTAAATGTGGCTCAAAACCAAACAAAATTACAATATGTACTCCTTCTTAAAGAACTACTTGACAAAGTGACTTCACTTTAGGAGCAAATCAGGTTTTCCTTTCCCATCTCTTTTTTCATAAATGCAGTCCCCTAGTTTTTCTGAAGAAAGCCATATCTCTGACTTGCATTGTATCTCTCTGTGGTATACAACCAAGAGATTTAACAAAAAACTAACTCTAGGCCAGAACTAGAAATATTTGTAATTTTTTTCAGTTCAGTACCTTGACTATTCTATTCCCTATTATCAAACACACTGATGAGGGGAAAAGGTAATCAGAATAATGAAAGAAATCATGTTCAAGAAATTCTAAATGTATTATTAACTTATTTAACTCAAAAAATTAAAAGCAGAATGAACTGAGATGCTGTCACGTATTTATTATCACATTCATTTGAATAGAAAAATCAAATCAAAATTTGTCTGAAGAAGATAGCTTGGACTGGTTGGCTTAACAATTAAAACCGACCTTAAAAATTACATTAAATCAGGGCCGGGAAGGTGGTGCTAGAGGTAAGGTGTCTGCCTTGCAAGCGCTAGCGTAGGACGGACCGCGGTTCGATCCCCCGGCGGTCCCCCCAAGCCAGGGGCGATTTCTGAGTGCATAGCCAGGAGTAACCCCTGAGCGTCAAACGGATGTGGCCCAAAAACCAAAAAAAAAAAAAAATACATTAAATCACGGTTATTTTCATAAAATGAATCAATGAAGCAGGCAGAATTCTAAGATGGTTTCTAAGATTATTTCCCCTTGACTGGGGTTAGAGCTGTATGAGAGAATATCGCTATAGGGATCGGTTTACCATATAAATCAATGGTATTTGTAAAGTCTCTTGTTGACTTTGAGTTTGTCAAATGAAGTCTAAATGAAGTTAGACTTGAAAAGACAGTTTAGAAACAAAAAAGATGAGCATTATATACATTTCTGTAAGTTCAAAAAAAGTAAACACAGGTTACAAGCAGTTTTTTTGTTTGTTTGTTTATTTGGTTTTGAGGTCACACCCGGCAGCGGTCAGGGGTTACTCCTGGCTCTGCACTCAGAAATCGCTCTTGGCAGGCTCAGGGAACCATATGGGATGCCGGGATTCGATCAACTGTCCTTCTGTATGCAAGGCAAACGTCTTACTTCCATGCTATCTCTCCAGCCCCATTACTGTTCTTCTTAATGTGTGTTAGTCTCTGTAGAATGAGATATCCATTGTTTTGATTTCTATCTCCCTGATGATTAATAACGTGGTGCATTTTTCATGTGCCTTTTGGCCAAATATTCATATTTCATTTTTGAGGAATTTTCTGTTCCCCATTTTTTAATCTGTTCCCCATTTTATGATGGGGTTAGATTTTTTGTTAAATTTTACCAGAGCCTTTTATATTGGGTAAATAATCTCTCCCATTCCATGGGCAAACTTTGCAACTTGGTCAATATTTCCTTTGGAATACAGAAGCTTCTTAGTTTAATGTAGTCCATCAATTCATATTTGCTTCCAATTGCTTGGTCAATTGAAGATGCCTTTAGTATCAATGTCATGGAGAATTCTGGCTACGTTTTCTTCTATGTACCTATGGATTCAGGACTGATATTGAGGACTTTAATCAATTTTGATCTTACTTTTTGTGCATGGCATTAAAAAGAGGCTTGAATTTGTTTCTCTGCATGCTGTCAACCAGTTTTACCAAGACCACTTGTTGAAGAGGCTTTCCTTGCTCCATTTCGTGTGTGTGTGTGTGTGTGTGTGTGTGTGTGTATTTTTGGGTCACACCCAGCTGTGCTCAGAGGTTACTCCTGGCTCTGCACTCAGAAATCACTCCTCCCAGGCTTAGGGGACAATATGGGATGCAGGGAAACTAACCAGGGTCCTCCTAGGTTGGCCGCATGCAAGGCAAACACCCTACCATTGTGCTATCACTCTGGCACCTACTTTTTCTTTTATCAAAGATTAACTGTTCATATGTCTGAGGGTCTCTCTTAAGATATTCAACTATTCCATCAATCTGAACTTCTGCCTTTATTCCAATACCATTCTGGTTTTCTTTTCTTTTCTTTTTTTGCTTTTGGGCCACACCCTATGATGCTGTGCCACAAGCTTTGGCCCAACCAATACCATGCTGGCTTTTTTTTTTTTTGGTTTTTCAGGCCACACCTGTTTGATGCTCAGGGGTTACTCCTGGCTAAGCGCTCAGAAATTGCCCCTGGCTTGGCTTGGGGGGACCATATGGGACACCAGGGGATCGAACAATGGTCCTTCCTTGGCTAGCGCTTGCAAAGCAGACACCTTACCTCTAGCGCCACCTTACGGCCCCATACCATGCTGTTTTAACTACTACTACTACTTTGTAATACAATTTGAAGTTGGGGAAAGTGAAGCCTCCCATCTTTTTCCCAAAGATTGCATTAGCTATTCGGGGTGGTGATGGTGGTGGTGGTAGTACTTGTTGCAAAAGTTTCAGGAGTGACTGATCTATTTCTGTGAAAAATGGCATGAGTATCTTTATAGGGACCACACTGAGTTTGTATAATGGCTTGGGAGTACTGCTATTTTAATGATATTAATACTCCCAAAGAGCAGGAGATCCTAGTATCCTCTTCTATTACTTGAGGTAGTGTTCTATAGTTTTCTTTGTATAGGTCTTTCACCTATTTAGTTGAGTCCAAAGTTTTGATTTTGTATGAATGGGATTTTTGTTGTGGTGGTAGTGTTTTGGTTTTTGTTGGGGGACACAACCAATGATGCTCAGGGGTTATTCCTGGCTCTGCTCTCAGGAATAACTCCTGGCAACTGCAGGGAACCATGTACAATGCCAGGGATCAAACCCTGGTTGGTCTTTTGCAAAACAAGCGCTCTACCCTCTATCACTCTAGCTTGGTAATTTTGTTTGTTTGTTTGTTTTGTTTGGGTCAGACCCAGCAGTGCTCAGGGATTACTCCTGGCTCTATAATCAGAAATTGCTCCTGGCAGGCTCGGGAGACCATATGGGATGCTGGGATTTGAACCACCATCCTTCTGCATGCAAGGCAAAAAGCCCTACCTCCATGTTATCTCTCCAGCCCTAGAAATTTTTTTAATACCTCTTCTCTTTCATTATTTGTATATAGGTAAGCCTGGGAATTTTGTGTCTTACTTTGTAGACTGTTGTCTTGCTATAAAAATCTACTGTTTTTAGAAGCTTGTTGGTAGTCTTGGATTTTTTAAAATATGACATCTACAAATTGTGTGAACTTAACTTCCTTTCCTATCCGGATGCTCTTGATATAATTTCCTTGTCTGATTGCTATGGCAAGTACTTACAGTATTATATTGAATACAAATGGTCGAAATGGGCAACCTTGTCTTATGCCAGATCTTGGTTTTAGTTTTTCTCTATCGAGTACAATGTTTACTGTAGACTTGTAAATAGCATTGACTATATTATGGAAAGTTCCTTCAATTTCTATTTGTTGAGTTTTTATTTTGATAGATACTGGATCTTATAAAATACATTCTCTGCATCTACTGATATATGATTTTTATATTTTATCTACATGATATATTATTATGTTGATTGACTTGCGCATGTTAAACCATTCTTGCATGCCCAGCATGAATCTACTTTGCCATGGTATATGGTCTTTTGTTTCGTTTTGTTTTGTTTTTTTTGGACCACACCTGGTGACACTCAGGGGTTACTCCTGGCTATGCACTCAGAAATTGCTCCTGGTTTGGGAGACTATATGGGACGCCAGCAGATCGAACCATGGTCTGTCCTAGGCTAGTGCTGGCAAGGCAGACACCTTACTGCTCTGCACCACTGCTCTGGCCATTTGTTTTTTGTTTTTGTGTCACACCCAGTGGCACTCAGGGGTTACTCCAAACTCTGTGCTCAGAAATCGCTCCTAGCAGGCTCAGGGGACAGATGGGATGCTGGGAATCAAACCAAGGTCCATTCGGGGTTGACTGCGTGCAAGACAAACACCCCAATCTCTCCAGCCCCTCTTTTGCTTTTTCTTTGTGAGTCTTGCTAGTGGCATATCAATCTTGATTATTTTTCAAATAAAAAAGTTCTTAGTTTTATTATCTTTTGAATTGGTTGTTGGTATCCAGTTCATTAATTTCTGCTCAAAGTTTTAGTAATTCCTTCTTTCTGCACACTTTTGGGTGCTTTTGTTGCTTATTTTCCAATTTCTTAAGCTAGACAGTCAAATTATTTATTTGGGCCCTTTCTTCCTTTCTGGTGAGTGCTTGCAGATCTATAAACTTTCTTAACACTGCTTTTGCCAAATCCCTCAAGTCTTGATAGCTCATGTCTTCATTCTCGTTTGTTTCCAAGAATCTTTTGATTTTCTTTTTGATTTCCCTTCTGACCTACTTGTTGCTCAGTAGTCAGCTGTTTCACATCCAAGTGTTATGATTTATTTCTCAGTTTGTTTGTAATTTACTTCTATTTTCAGTGCATCATGAGCTACAAAGATAACTGATACAATTTCTAGCCTCTTGATATTTATGGAGGCATTTTGTGTCCTAGCATGTGGTCTACCATGGAGAATGTCTCATGTATATTGAAGAATGAAGCAAATAATTAAAAAAATTTTAATACATAGTTTGCTTGCTTTAAATTACTGTAAATAAGCGATCTTACAAGCAAAGATCTTACCAGCGAAATTACATCTACAGAAATAGAAACTACTAACAGAATTGATTCAGAATCTCAATTCACTCTGCAAAAACTAGCAATAATATTTACTCACAGAATGAATTAACTTTAAATAGAGCAAACAGCCACACAGATGTCACTAAATGCATATCAATGGTTTTGTAATTATTTTTCTGTTATTGCTTATATCTTTTTAGTCAACTATATTTTATTAATAATTCAATCCAAAAGCAAGGTTTTGAAATCTTATTATCATAGGGAAAATCTGAAAAAACTGGGGTGGGGAGACACTGGAATGAAAGTGGAGGGAAGTGGACATTCTGGGGGAGGGTGTGGTACTACAAGTTTCATAAACCACAATGATTAAATTAAATGTAAAAGAAAAAAGTGGAAAAGTCAAAAATTTCAAAAATATAGTTTCCTGTTATAGAAAATTATGAAATAAATTAAGAATATACATTTTTAGGCTTAGAAAATATTAATTCTTTCCCTCTCTCATGCTCCAATTTATTATTGTTCTGTTAGGACAACAAGAGGAGGTCACAAGATAATAAGAGAATATGCCACATAGTTGTGGCGCGGTGCTACTAGAGGTAAGGTGTCTGCCTTGCCAGCACTAGCCTAGGACGAACTGTGGTTCGATCCCCCGGCATCCCATATGGTTTCTTGAGCCAGGAGCGACTTCTGAGCGCATAGCCAGCAGTAACCCCTGAGCATCACTGGGTGTGGCCCAAAAAACAAAACAAAACAAAAAAAAACCAACAAAAAAAAAAACCTCACATACTTGGCTGTATACTTTAATCGTAATGCTTACATATACATTTGGTCACAGTGAACTTTGTGGAAGTGCCACAGATCCAGATCCTGAAAGTCAGCCCTGCAGGAACCACACTCAACAACAAGGGGAGATATAAAATAATCTGACCAAGTCACACCTCAAGGCTAGCACTCTACCATTAAACTACTCTCGAGCTCCATTAATGATTTCCAAACATAAAAATGTTGTGTATACATATATATAATATGTAATAACTATGTAGGGGATGTGGGATAAAAGTTAACAGAGAAAATATAATGTTTAATTTTCTGCTTCTAAATACTTTTTCATGTATGTGAGAATAGTAGAAATAAAATGATTAAATCTTTTTTTGTGTGTGTGTGTGTGTGGTTTTTGGGTCACACCCGGCAATGCTCAGGGGTTACTCCTGGCTCCACGGTCAGAAATCACTCCTGGCAGACTCGGGGACCATATGGGATGCCAGGATTCGAACCAATGACCTTCTGCATGAAAGGCAAACACCTTACCTCCATGCTATCTCTTTGGCCCCGAAATGATTAAATCTTATTTCCAGATTGTTATATTTTAAAAAACAGATGGGACTTCTAAACTTTTAATATTTAATATGGGCCAGAGAGATACTTTAACAGTTAAGACACTTGCCTTACATGTAACTAATCTAAATTTAATCCCCAACACCACACGCAGTCCCCAGAGTCCCACTAGAACTAAGACTGAGTCATGTTATGAACATTTATACAGGAATGTCCTGAAAGCAGGGGATGCACCAGTTTTAGATTGGACACAAGAGAAAGCGTCATCAGGAAAGAAATGTCTGTCAAATATTTAAAAGTAGTAGAAAAGATCCAGATATCTGAGGCAAAGTTGGTTTAGGCAAAATAAATATCTAGAATAAATTAAAAAAAAAACCTGCGATACTAGGAACATGCCTCTGTGTTACAGGAAAAATGAAATCTGTACAGATAGGAATAAAATAAAAAAGGAAAGGAACAGTAGTAAACTAAGTAGAAGTAAAGACAGAAGGAGAACAATAACAGATTGTGGAGGACCTAGCAGGCCTTTCACAAGACTTTAAGTTTCAGCACTGAGAGTTGAACAAAGCAATGACAAGAACTTGTATTGATAGACTCAATAGGCAAAGGTAGAAGAGAGAAAATTAATTAAAACAGGCTATGTTAATAATCTAGGACATTGGTTATAATGACTAGTTCCAGGCTAGAAAAGAAAGAAAAGATTGTTGAATATAATTCATAATAACCTGAATCTCGCATAAATTACATTAACATAAGCATCATTGAAAGCAGAGTTCAAAATGATTACCTGGCAGATTAGATGTCAGTTATAAAAGAAAAAAAAGGAATCAAAAGGATAACTCAAGATTTTTTTTTTTTTTGGTTTTTGGGCCACACCCGTTTGACGCTCAGGGGTTACTCCTGGCTATGTGCTCAGAAATCGCCCCTGGCTTGGGGGGACCATATGGGACGCCGGGGGATCGAACCATGGTCCTTCCTTGACTAGCGCTTGCAAGGCAGACACCTTACCTCCAGCGCCACCTACCCGGCCCCATAACTCAAGATTTTTATATTGTACAATTATTAAGGGCAGAGTAGCCATTTGCAGATATGGTCATACTACAAAAGGATTTAAGTTTTCAGGGCAAAAGAGACTCAGCTTGGTTGAGATGTGCTTCAAACCTCTATGTGAAAGTATCCAGAAGCTTTTTAAGTTTGATTACCATGCTCAAGCCAGAAATAAAAATTCAGAAGGCGGGGCCAGAGAGATAGCATGGAGGTAGGGTGTTTGCCTTGTATGAAGAAGGACGGTGGTTAGAATCCCGGCATCTCATGTTGCCCCCCCCCCCCCCCACCGAGCCTGCCAGGAATGATTTCTGAGCCTAGAGCCAGGAGTAACCCCTGAGTGCTGCCCGGTGTGACCCAAAAACAAAAAAATTCAGAAGGCAGGGCCAGAGCAATAGCACAGCAGAGAGGGCTTTTGCCCTGCAAGCAGCCAACACAGGACTGACTGGTTTGATCCCCATCAACCCATATGTCCCCTGAGCCTGCCAGGTGTGATTCTTCATTGCAGAGCCAGGAGTAACCCCTGAGCACCACCGGATGTGGCCCAACAACAAACAAAAAACTCAGAAGACATTAGTTGCGAATGTGAATTAATCGGATCTCAAAGAAAATGACTGTAAATAAAAATAGAAGTCTAAATACTAAGTTCTAAGGATGTCAAAATGATGTAGATGAAGATATACTAAGGAGAAAACCTTAAATTAAGCTGGAGTGGGATTGAGAGGATAGAGTTTGGTGTCCTAGAATCAAATGAAAGAATTTCAGAGAGTAAGAATAAAAGGGTGGGCCCGGAGAGATAGCACAGCGGCGTTTGCCTTGCAAGCAGCCAATCCAGGACCAAAGGTGGTTGGTTCGAATCCCGGTGTCCCATATGGTCCCCCGTGCCTGCCAGGAGCTATTTCTGAGCAGACAGCCAGGAGTAACCCCTGAGCACCCCCGGGTGTGGCCCAAAAAAACCAAAAAAAAAAAAAAAAAAAAGAATAAAAGGGTAACCTTCAAGAGCTGTTCATCAGTCCACTGAGGGGGTAAAAAATAAAATTCTCTATAAGCAAGATGTTTAAGAGGGGAAAAAAAAAAAACCCTGGCATTAAGAATTATTAGAGTGTAAGAGTAGTTCAAAGGTCTAGATCTTACTATTATTTTTACTATGTTGTTTCATCTATACATATAACAATGAAGTATACAATATCTCTCACATTTCAAAAACTTTCTACTCGCTATCATACTTCTTAAGTACAAGAGGAAAAGGAATCTTAGGTTGTTAATTTTTAACATGACTATGAGATAATGCTAAATCCATTAGCTCCATTAAAATTCATTCCAGTTTCAAATATGCACACTATAGAGGATATAATCAACTACTATTCCCTTGAAAGAGAAAGAAGCACTGGCTATATAAAAGTCTAATGCTTAATTTATGTCAAATTCTAACATAGGTAATGCTTTATATGCTTAGCAGAAAATACTGTAATAGAACACTACTGCTCCAAATACTCCATACAAAAATTGAACTGAAAATAGAATATTATTACTAAATCATGACTGACCAGGAGCTAAATGCAGCGAAGTAAAACACATTCCAAATGGAATTCTGACTGAACCTCTGAGGTCAGTCTGGGTCATCATTAGTTTGGAATAATTCCAACTGATGCCTTTTAGCTATTCTGTGGCTTTAAAAAATCTATACTAGACCGCATGTCACAAAAAGAGGATTTCCTATTAATTTCTAGCTTTCAGTTTAGAGTAATGAGAAGTAATTTTCATCAAATTATTCTAATGAATCTGTTAAATAAACAACCCTTTAGGGTTTCCTATTAACAGGTAGCCCACCTATAATCGTCCCCAAACCTCTTTCCTTTCACTAAGTCTTAATCCATTAAAACAAAGTTCCATTCTAATTTTTCCCTAAACATCAAATTCATTCTTCCCTTCTGTTTTGTTAACCCTACTGATCTTTTAGATAACTGCTTACTTCTTTTCTGCTGTCTCTCCTGGGCTTCTCTGCCACAGCCACTTAAAATTAGGAGGCTTTAAACACGGAGAGCACACCAAAGAATCAAACTCCCATACCACTCAGCAATACCACTTTTTGGCATCTATCCCCAAAATGCACAAACACTAATTCTAAAGGATATATGCATAACATATGTTCATCTCAGTGCTTTAAGATAATTTAAAAGTTTTATTAATGTGGACTGGAGAGATAGTATAGCCAGTAGAGTGCTCGCATTGCATGCAGCCAAACCAGGTTCAAGCCTCAGTAGCGCATAAGGTACTCCTGAGCCTCCAGGAATGATCCCTGAGCACAGAGCCAGAAATAAGTCATGAGCACTGATAGATGTGGCCCAAAACATATATTATATAATAATAATAATAATAACAACAATAAGAAGAAGAAGAATAGGGAAGAGACTTTTTTTAAGGTGCAGGACTTTACTCTGAGGAGCTGGGGGAGGGCATGCCAGTCAACAGGACTTCAACCCTAGGTACAGTACCTACAAACTACAGGGTAGAAATAGGTTTTGTGGTCACTGGCAGGCCCCTACTTAACAATCTCTTCCACCCTTGCTGATAATAATACTGTTGAATACCATATTGGATCTCATTCTCCATAGTAACAAACTTGGGGTGGTTGTGGTGGTTGTGGTGGTAGTGGTGAGTTCCTGCAGAAAGCTCTACTACTCTTTGTAAACAGTTAAACTATCTGGGGGTTGAGAAACATTTATCAAAATTGCTTAAGACTAGCAGAAAAACTGGGGCTGAAGAAACAGTACAGAAGATAGGACACTTGTTTGCACACGGCCAATCCGGATTCAATCACCAGCAAGCTGCCAGGAGTAGTAATTCCTAAGTGTAGAGCCAGAAATAACCCCTGAGCATCACCAGGTGTGGCCCAAAAACAGAATTAGCAACAAATAGACTCATCCCACATGTGAGTGCTAACAAGTAAGCAGGACCATTACCAAGAGAAAGCACCCTGCAAAAATTCCAATGTATCCAGTTAGCAAGAGGCCCCCATGGCCTCTGCTATGTTCTTTTGCCAGCCCAAAGCCTGTCAGATTTTGCTCTCCAGCTGTACAGTGTGTGTTATGTTACCAGCTGGGGTTGAGGTCCCAGGGTCTTCTTAAACACTTATTCACATTCCTCAGTCAATGCCAAGGTCAACTTAACAAAGGATGTGAAGACCTGTTTGAGCATGGTACACAAAGTACCTAGGTACTTCCTGTCTCCAACCCCTGGTCACTGCTAAGGTCTACTTAAACTTGGTGCCAAAGATAGGGCAAAGCATCTGCATTTGTAAATTCCCACACTCCTGCCAGGCTGTCATGGAACACCAAACATAAGAGATATAGAACAGGGTCCCGGAGAGATAGCACAGCGGCGTTTGCCTTGCAAGCAGCCGATCCAGGACCAAAGGTGGTTGGTTTGAATCCCGGTGTCCCATATGGTCCCCCGTGCCTGCCAGGAGCTATTTCTGAGCAGACAGCCAGGAGTAACCCCTGAGCACCGCCGGGTGTGGCTCAAAAACCAAAAAAAAAAAAAAAAGAGATATAGAACAACTTACTTCTTCATTAGCTCAATCCAGGAAAAAAGCCTCGTAAAATGACAATTGTTACTTAAAGACTTCAAATTAACAATTCCAATAATGCTCACAGAAAGGAGATCAATGGAATAGATCTCCAATGAAGGCAGAGAAAGCACAAGAAAGTACAAATAAAAGACCAAACAGAAATCAGAACTACAGAAAAAAGTATCAAAAGCCATGGAAATAGCTTAAAAGACTAGTGAACATACTTTACAAGGCATGGTTCAATAGCTCACTTGCTTAGGTTAACTGCTTTGCAGACATATGGCCTAGAGCCCAAAATTGGCACTTCTGCTCTATAAGCCTGGCAGCTCTGTAATCTGTGCCCCTACTACGCTACAAAATCATAAACTACTACTGGCCACACAGCCAGATACATGTTAAGGACCACTAAAAGAGGAGTGATGACCAATGAACACCATAACCAATGAATGACTATTGCTGTCAGGATATGCAACCCCTAGTTAGCACTTGATAAGCACCATAAGTTGTGTGCTCAACTACGACTGCAAGCTTTGGAGAACAAGTATGCAAGCACCACGACTAAAGGAGTGCAACCTCCATAAGCACTGTAGCCTAGAGTGCAAGCAACTCAACTAAAACTTTAAAAGGTGAGTACAGCCAGGCATATACCTGTGTAGCCATCAGTCACCATATTATAACAAACAACACAAGTAAAGAGGAGAGACAAGGTAATTTAAAAAAGAAAAAGAATACCTACCTAGGAGCCGAAGCGATAGTACAGCAGGAGAGCATTTGCTTTGTACGCAGCTGCCCAGAATGGACCTGGGTTCGATCCCCAGCACCCCATATGTCTCCCTAAGCCAGGAGCGATTTCTGAGCACATAACCAGGAGTAACCCCTGAGAGTTACTGGGTGTGGCTCAAAAACAAAACAAACAAACAAACAAAAAACAACTATCTAAAACAAAGCAAAACAGTAGCTCAATTGAAAAACAGAAGAGTGTGTCAACAGCAGAAAGGAAGAAATAGAAAATTAAATCAGTGATTAAGCCCAGAGATCTGAGAAAAGTGGTGGAAATCATCCAAAAAGATCAGCATCAGGTTGGGTTAAAGAGCATATAGTGAGAAAGGTGCACCCAGCCTTGCACCTAGCCACGGGGGTTTTATCCAGTAACCCATAGAATGCCCCAGAGTCCCCCAAAAAGTGATCCCTGAGTCCAGAGCCAGGAGTATGCCCTGAGCACTGCCAGATGTAACCTAACACTTAAAAAAAAAGCATCTAAAAGAATTAAAGACAGTAAGGATGACAAAGAGTCATTAGGAAAGCATGAAGAAAACAATATTCTCATCATAGGGTTTCCAGAGAAAAGAAAAAGGGAGCAGTATTCTTATTTTAAGAAATAGCTGGGAACTTCCTACAGGTAAGAGGTAAGACACCCAGATCTAGGAAGCTTGACTAAAGAGTTCCAAGTAAAATAAACCTGGACAGATGACTACCAAGATGCATTATAATCCAAGGTTAAAGAATCCTAAAAGTAATCAAGAGAAAGTGAAGAAGTTCATGTATACACAAACACTATAAGGCTATCAGAAGATTTCTACACAGAAATTTCAGAAGCCGAGAGAATGACACGATTTATACAAAATATTAAAATGACTTCTAACTAATGCTACCCACTAAGGTTACCACAGATTTAAAGGAGAAATAAAAGGTGTTTCAGGCAAAGAACGGTTAAAGGAATTCACTCTGACTGGCCCTTCAAAAAGTACTTCAGGGACTTGTATAAAAGCAAAGATAGTAAGATACCTACGAAAACTAAAATGTGGAAAAGAAAAAGAATGATGGCTCTTTAACTATTTTCAAATTTATTGACTTTTTCTAATTATTTCCATCCTGTTAAGTTGGAGAATTTTCAATTTCCACTATTGTATACTCAGTTCTTCAATCGTATATTTGTTTTTTAACTAGATCTTATTTCACTGATGAGTTCATACGATATGATTAGCAATTTCTCATTCCATCATAATAGTATTTATAATAGATGCCTAATATTATTTTGCTCCGTTCAACATCTGGCTCACATAAGGGATGATTTATATTGATTTTACTTTTCTCTGAGGATAGGCCGTGTTATTCTAATTCTTTTCCTTAATAATTTTGAGTTGTATATCAGCTACTTAATATAGTCCGAGTATCTAGATTTTATTACATTGTACCTCCGAAAAAATATTGTTTATTTTTCAGATTTTAACTCAGCTGACTCCTGCAGTCTACGTCTTGGGTAGCAGCTCAAATTTCTGCTCAGTTCTTTTATCCTTTAACAGGATTCGTACCAGTCCTACATCACTGTACATTCCTACGGCTTTAAATAGTGGTAGTTTCTTTCGGTTTTCGATTTTTGTACTACTAAGAACTGTTTTCTAACAATACTAATGCAACATGAACAGATTTCACCAAAAAAAAAAAAAACAAAAAACAAAAACCAACTAACTCAATTATGATTGTACAAGAACTACCAGAACCCGATTCCTATCTACCTCCTTTTGACCTCTTCTTGTTCCACTCTGTTCCTGCTAGTAAATCACCAAACACACAAAACCTTCTAAAAATACATCAAAGTAGTTCTTCAGGATCATCTTCTTTGCTTTTTCACTGCCTGGCATTTCGAATCCTTAATCTTCTTCACTTACACTTAGGTATAATGATAACTTTTATTTAAATTACCTAACCTATATGTCAAAAAACCATGAAACTTCTTTGCAGACGTCACCTGACGCTTTCTTCAAAACTCAACTCTGAATAAGGAAAACTGCGACTGTATAAAATGGGACTTGCCTATAAACACAAACATGCGAATAGACCTGTGTGAAGGTCCAGAATACTAGAACTGAATACCACAAGATGTCTTTTCACAAAAAAAAAAAAAATGCTACCTTAGAAGCTGGTGCTTAGTTGACTCTCCGTTATTTTCAAACTTCTTTCGGGGCAATTTTGCACGAAAGAAACAAGCGGGATGGAGCTTCTGACACCTCCTACTCCGCCTCCCAGCCCAGCTCCCATCCTGAACTGTGTCCCCCAGGACCTTTGGGGGTAGGTAGGATGAAAAAGGACCAATGCGACTGGAACCTAAATTCAGCTGCAGCGACCAGAGACGCCCCCAAACTTGGAAGACTGCAGAATCTCGAGCTGCATCGTGCCCTTAACAACACTACCAAGTGAGAACTGGCACCGGGTGGAGGAGGAGACGCTTCTCCAGTTTTCCGGGGGTGGGTAGGTAAAGGGGATCCCTTAGGAACCCGATCTCAGAGTCAGGGCCTGCCTGTCATCCCCTCCCTGGGGGCGGGGGGGGGCACATCTGCACGCAGCTGGAGAAAGAGGGGGGGGGGGAGATACCGCCTGCAGCGAGCGTCCTAGAGGCCTGGCTTGGGCCCTGCAAGCGAGCACGCGAGGGGCACCCCCCAAAAAAAACAGCAGCTCCGTTGCCAACCATCCCGGGGCCTGCAAGCGCGCCTCCGGTGGCGGCCACTTTCCCTTTTTGCGCGGATCCCGCCGGGGACGGGGTCCCGGGCGGAAGTCTGCGGGCGGGCCCGAGAAAGGGAGGCGAGAGGCGAGCGACGCCCTCTCCGCGCGTCCTTCCGAGCACCGGGCCGGGAGTCAACACACAAAAGCGGAGAGACCCCCAACGTCCTCTTGGGGGGGGGCGCCCGGCCGCCCGGCACTGACCTTGCGCAGGGCCGCCACCAAGAGGCCCCGCCATTTCGGGCTGTTCTCGTCGCTGAAGAACTCGTAGGGCTGCGGCGCCTGCTGCATGGCCCCGGCGGCGGCGCTGTCCGCATCGGGGGGCGGCCGGGCCGGGCCGGGCCTGGACCTGACCCGAAGGGCGGGCGCACGGGCGGACGGGCGGGCGGGACGTCCCGGGGCCGCCTCGCCCGTCCTCGCCTCGGTGAACAGCGCCGCGCCGCGCCGCGCCGCGCCCCGCCGCCGCCCGCCGCCGCCTCCCGCCCGGGCCAAGGCTCGCGGACGGCCGGGGCGGCTGGAGCGAGGGCGGCGCCGGCGAGCGGGCGCTGCGGCTCCCTCCGAGGGCGGCTGCCGCGGCCCGGCCTCCCTTCGCCTGGCCTGGCCTGGCCTGGCCTGCCGCAGCGTCTCAGGCGGCCGCGGCCGAGATCCTCCGCCGCCTCCTCCCGCAGGCCCCGCGGCTCGGGCGGCTCCTCCTCCTTTGTCTGGCTCCGCGGTCCGGGACGCCGCGGCCGCCGCGCCTCGCCTCGCCGCGCCGCGCCGCGCCGCGCCCCCGCCCCGACTCCCGCTACGCTACGGCCGAGGCGGGCGGAGAGCGGCGGCGGCGGCGGCTCCTCTGCTCATCGCCTCGTCTCCTCCCTCCGGAGCGACGCCTCCAGAGGCCGTGAGGGAGCGCGACCGCCCTCCCTCCGCCCGCAGCCCGGCGCTGCAACCCCGGGCCCGGCAGGACAGGACAGGAGGGGAGAGGAGAGAGAGAAGAGGAGAGGAGAGGCGCGGCGCGGCCTGGCCTGGCCTGGCCCGCCCCCTTGGCCCGGGCTCCGGCTGGAGGCTCGCGGGAGCCCCGCCGCACTGAGCATGCGCGCCGCGCCGCGGCCTGGCCGCTGAGGGACCCGGCTGACAGAAAAAAAGACGGAGAGACGCGGGGAGAGGCTGAGTCTCTCTTTGGCCCTTGGCCCAGGGAAGGGGAAGACGTATTGCCTCTCCCCGCCCGGGACTACGGCTGGAAGCCTGCCCGCCTGCTTGTGAAGAAATCCCAGCATAAGTGAATGGACTCGGCCCTTCCCTCCTCTTGGAATATGGTGTCTGATTTTATTATGCCTTTGTGCAACCCCAGGGTTGGCTGCTCTGCACTGAGATGATAGTCACTAGGTAGTAAGCACATTAAGTCATTAGGTGGTACTAAACCAGTTAGAAGAGCCGTGTTACAGGAATTGAAAACAAAACAAAAGCAAAACAAAAAACAAAATAACCCTCTCAATCACCGTAGGACCTGGACAGGCTGATGACAGTGATGTTCTTCCTCAAACTTGAATTTTCAAGATCTTTTCGCTCTTACAGGTGTTTTAGAGAATCGTTGCTTTTTGGGAAAAACTCTCCAAAGATCTTTTGCCTTTTTTGTTTTTGTTTATGTTCCTTAATGGTGCTCTACAAAGAGTGTAGGTAGTAGGGCCCATAAAACTTGTCTCAGTCCTCGGAGTTGAGGGATACTCGTTAACAACCCAGAAAAAACTATTCCAACCTTCTGAGCGACCAGGCACAGGCTCTGAGAACATCTCATTAGTATCCACACCATCCCACTAAAAGCGTCTCAGCCCGTAAAGGGAGAAAGACTGTCCTCACCACCAGCAGTGAAAGAGGCGAAGCAAGGAAAGGGTGCAAAAATCCCAGTAGATCTTTGTCACCCTTCTGTAACAGGTTCAGTAACCAAACCTCTCCTACTAACACGCAGCATTTGTGAATCTAGCAATATCAAAGTGGCAGAGTTAGGAATTTTAGAACAGATCATGTCAACTGGGCCAGAGCAATAGTATAGTAAGTGGCTAATGTGTTTGCCTTTCACATCAAGGACCAGGGATAATCTACTTGGTCTCCAAGTACACATGGAATGATTCTTGAGTGCAGCCAGGGTGGCCCTAAAATGAAAAGATAATGTTAACTATACCTTAATTTTTTTAAGTTTGTTTTTCTAATACAATTGTACGTTGAATCTGAACTATCATCCGAATTCCCATGAATAAAAGGATAGTGCAATACTTGTATTTTACCAATTCATTATTCTGTGAGGACAAATAGGCTTATGTAGTGTATTCACTTTTCTCTCTTCCCCAATACCACCTATCAACTACCAAGCTATCAAATTACTACTACTGTGATTTTATTTTCTTATATGAGAGTAAAGCTGTTATTAGGAAGTTCGTTCTTGGCTAAGGAGATTCAAAGCCCTCTCTGGGTAGTCTGCCCTACAAAAAAAAATTTTTTTTCCTCAGAGTCATGGTTCAGTGCCAATCCCATATGCAAGGCAAGTGCTCTGCCACTGAACCACATCCCTGGACCCTAATAGTTAACATTTTACTTCTTTTTAATATGGATACTTTAATATATATTGGGGAGGGCTGGATCCCACACTACTGCTAGGCTTGGGGGATCATATAGTCTCCAGGGATTGAATCCAGGTCAGCCAGATGCAAGCTTTTCTGTACTATTGTTCTAGTCTCCCCTAATTGTTTGCACTTTTTACTAAATTTCACATACAGGGGCCAGAAAGATAGCATGGAAGTAGTGCATTTGCCTTGCATGTAGAAGGAAGGTCGTTCAAATCCCAATATCCAATATAAAAACAAAACAAAAACAAAACAAAAAAAAAAGAAAAAGATAAAAAGAAAAAGAAGTTTCACATACAAACCTGGATTTCCAGTTTCTTTTGACACAGATCTGACAACACTGGATCATACTGCATTCTGTAAAGAAATAATTAGCAGACAGTAGATAGTGGCTGTCCTCTTTAGGAAAGTATGCCATCCCATTTCCAGTTGGTCATACCACCTGGCACTCTTCACACTTTTACATAACCTGCCTAGTCTCTACAGGCATTAGAGCTGTGATCTCTGGGCTAGGCAAACAGAAATGTGATCCACGGGCATGTGATGGATAATTCAAGAATGACAGCACTAAAATTTCCCAACAGACAAATGTGCCAGCAAAAAAAATATGCTGCCTGATTCAGGGACATGCATGGAACCCAGAGCACCAAGAGGCAGGTTTGCCTCCAGCAACAACAAAATGTTGGATTCATATCCCACATTCTACACTAGGAATAAGTTCCAGATGTGTCAAAGATTTAAATGTAAAAATGAAAACAAAATAACTTACAGTGCAAAAGACTGAGCTTCAATATAAAATCTAGAACACTGATAAATTCCATTTTTTTAATGTTATGGATAAAAACCCACTAGCTGAGCCAAAAGCACACAACAAACTAGAAAGGAATGTCTGCAACATACTTTCTAAATGGTTGCTTTCCTTATATCTTAGAAGAGTTCCTATAAATAAATAAATAAGATTAAAACTGAATTACAAGGGCCGAAGCAATAATACAACAAGTAGGGAGGGCACTTGTCTTGCATACAGCAGTCCTGGGTTCAATCTCCAGCACCCCATATGGTCACTTGAACCCAGCAGGAGTGACTCCAGAGAGACAGGAGTAAGTCCTGAGCACCTCTCGTGTGTCCATAAAAATAAATAAATTTGAAGAGAGTAAAAAGGATAATGGATAATGAAAAGAGAGTTCACAAAAATAGATGTTTATTCAAGACACTCAACTTCACTCATGTTTTAAAAAATACAAATTAAAATCATACTAAATAATCACTTCTTACGTATCAGAATAGCATGAGTAAAAAATCAGATTACATACTATAACTGATCAGAAGTAAGAGGAAACAAATACTCTAATATTAGTGAAGATTTACATTGGTTCAATATCCATTAAGGACATTGACAATTATCTTCCAAAGCTACAAAACTACATAACCTTTGACCCCCAAAATTCTAGGAATATGCCCTATGGGTATATTTGCTCATATGTGAAATTTAAATATAGACACTCACTAAAGCAAATTTCTTAGAGTAAAACTGTTTGCAATTACAGCAAAAACAATACCCCAGAGAATCCATAAATAAACAATTAAAATAACATTTGTAGGAATAGGGAACTGGTTAAATCCAGAAAATGAAACGTTATTTAAAAATAACCAATCTAGGGCCTGGAGAGATAGCACAGCGGCATTTGCCTTGCAAGCAGCCGATCCAGGACCAAAGGTGGTTGGTTCAAATCCCGGTGTCCCATATGGTCCCCCATGCCTGCCAGGAGCTATTTCTGAGCAGACAGCCAGGAGTAACCCCTGAGCATTGCTGGGTGTGGCCCAAAAAACAAAAAAACAAAACAAAACAAAAAAATAACCAATCTAGGGCCCGGAGAGATAGCACAGCGGCGTTTGCCTTGCAAGCAGCCGATCCAGGACCAAAGGTGGTTGGTTCGAATCCCGGTGTCCCATATGGTCCCCCGTGCCTGCCAGGAGCTATTTCTGAGCAGACAGCCAGGAGTAACCCCTGAGCACTGCCGGGTGTGGCCCAAAAACCAAAATAAAATAAAATAAAATAAAATAAAATAACCAATCTAGGAATTGTTGTCTTCCATGCAACAGACATCAGCTCAATCTTCAACATTCCATATGGTCCCTGAACACTACCAGGAGTGATTTCTGAGTGCAAAGCCAGTAGTAAGCCCTGAGGACCACAGGGTGTGGCCCTTTACACAAACACAAGATTAAAAAGTAGTCTAGGGAAAAAAAAAAAAGTAGTCTAGGGGCTGAAGAGGTACTACAGCCAAGAGAGCACTTTCTTGTATGGTTGTCTTGCGCACTGATCAAATATTCCCAGCATCACATGTGGTTTAATGAGTCCACTTTGCCAGGAGTGGTCTCTGAACAGTGCCAGGAATAAACTTTGAGCACTACCCAAAATCAGAAATAACCAGGTTATAGTGTAACATTCTCTAAGACACTGCAAAGTGAATAATGCAAGGTGTATACTATAGCATGCAGAATATACTACCATGTGTATTAAAGAAGTGTTATTTTATTATATATGCATTATATCTCTGAGGTCACAAAAGATACTAACAATTTTTGTTTTTTCAAGAACGAGTACCAGAAGGCTAGAGGCATGAGGGAGACTTCACCATGTACCTTGTTGTAACTTGTAAACTCTCAAGTCAATAACAATGTTGTGTCTGTTCAACATATCAATCTAATCATTTCAACAAAAAAATCCTAACTTCATTACAAATATCCTCTTCAAATGCTAAAAAGTAATGCATTCTGATGAACACACAGATACAATATGAAGGTGTATATGTTTTATATATGTATATCTATATAAAGAATTCAATAAAATTTTGAGTTATTTAAATTTAATGCTATTTAAATAGTAACTACAACCATGAAGGACTTTCTCAATGTTTATCCCATTTACTCTCTCCTGCTTCCTCAATGTTTTCAAGCTGCAATGCTGCCAGCCAGTAGCAAAGCAGGAAACAGTGTCACTTAGTTTCATGGTTCACTGCTGCAGTCTCCTTGGTCCTCTTACAGTTCACCTGCCAGGAAGAGTATTGAGCAGGCTCTCAGAGAAGATCATCTGTTTTTTTGTTTGGTGGTTGGTTGTTTGGATTTTTTTTGAGTTTTTTTTTTTTGGGGGGGGGGCACCAGCAGTGCTCAGGAGTTACTCCTGGTTTTGCACTCGGAAATTGCTCCTTGCAGGCTCGGGGACCATATGGGATGCCAGGGATTGAACCCAGGTCGGTCCAGAGTTGGCTACATGCAAGGCAAATGTCCCATGCTCTACGTTATCACTCTGGCCCCAAGGATCATCTGTTCTAATAGCATTTATGGGAGATTCAGGCCTAGAAGTTTGACTCCCCACTCTTTTAAAATATTCTCTCAAGAGGAACTGTTTTATAAAACTCCCAAAAATAGATTACATAGATCATATTGTGCCCTGTTGCATATGAAGACATCCAAGAAATTTATGTAAGTTTAGCTAGAGAGTTAATAGCCCCAGGAGAGTGGTGGAAAGAGATGTTTTAAGGAATCTTAATTTGAATTGCCTAAAAGCAGGCAAGTTTGCTATCATTGCTAATGAGAGTTCCTTATTCACTTTTTTTGTCTGCCCTTTCTCTGGGAAGAAGACAATCCACAGAGACTCTACCCTAGCTTCCTCTTCCCTCCACACACCCCTTTTGAGATATAAAGACCAATTTAGGTTTGGTTAGCATTAGGTAGGTACTTTTGTCTGTTAACAACCTCTGTCCTTCCTCCCCCATTGATAGACACTGAACAATAAATATAAAAGGTGGAGGACAGTCAGTGTACACAGTCCACAGGGCTGGGAACCCCTGATGCTTTTCTCTTTTATGTCTGTCTTCTTTTCTTAAGTGTGCCCTGCTTCAGCCTCGTTCACCCAGGGCTGGACTCTGGCAGTGCCTCCTCCCTACAAAAACTCTGGCATTTGTATTTACATAGATGCTTCTAGAAAACAGAAATCACATTCCCTGGAACACTGGAGTATGAAGATGACATTGAGGTTAGCAGACAGTGCCCACTAGTACCAACTGAAAAGCTATTTGGGGGATAAAGGGTAGATGTTTGGGCCACACTCAGGGCTTATTCCTGGATCACTATTGTAGGGTCACTGCTGACAGTACTCAGAGGACCATACATTGTGCTAGGGATCAAATCAGGGTGCAAGACAGGTGCTTTAACCCCTATACTATCTCTATAGTCCCAAGTAAAACTATTTTAGAGAGTACAATACTTTCTATCAAAATATAAACTATCTTATTTATATATTATGAACAAACAAAAGTTCTACTGATTCTGGTTTTTTTTTTTTTTTAGAACATTAATTAACAGATCTTGAGATCTGGATTGATTCTGTGTTTATAGGGGACAAACCTGGTAGTATCCTTAAGAGTAGATCCTTGGGGGCCCGGAGAGATAGCACAGCGGTGTTTGCCTTGCAAGCATCCGATCCAGGACCTAAGGTAGTTGGTTCAAATCCCGGTGTCCCATATGGTCCCCCGTGCCTGCCAGGAGCTATTTCTGAGCAGACAGCCAGGAGTAACCCCTGAGCACCACCAGGTGTGGCCCAAAAACCAAAAAAAAAAAAAAAAAAAGAGTAGATCCTTGGGAGCCCAGGATCACTTGGGTCCCACAATGCTATGTCTGGCAGTGCTAAGAGAGCTATATGGTACCAGAAATCAATCTCAGAAACTTGCCATGTACTATGTGTTCTACCACTTGTCATTATCTACCTGTGCAGTTTTGTTGCTGTTATTTTTATTTAAAAATTGGCTGCTCAGTAAAGTTAAAATAGTTCATATGTACATAGGGCCGAAGCTGTAGCGCAGCAGTAGGGCACTTGCCTTGCATGCAGCTGACCAAGGTTGGACTCAGTTCAATCCCGAGCATCCCATATGGTCCCCCAATCGAGAAGCAATTTCTGAGTGCATATCCAGGAGTAACCCCTGAGCATCACTGGGTGTAGCCCAAAAGAAACAAACAAACAAAAAAAGTTGATAATGTACATATAAAATAATTTGAAATTTTTTGGTAGAGAGTTAGTGATTCACTCAGCAGCACTCAGGAGTTACTCCTGGCTCGGTGCTCATAAATTAAATCCTAGCAAGCTCAGAAGATCATATATGTTGTCAAAGATCGAACCTGGATCAGCTGCATGCAAGGCAAATAGACTACCCACTGTGTTATCATTCCAGCTTCCATTTGGAGATTTTTTTGTTTGTTTGTTTTTTGGGGGTCACACCCGGCAGTGCTCAGGGGTTACTCCTGGGTCTATGCTCAGCAATTGCTCCTGGCAGGCTCAGGGGACCATATGGGATGCCGGGATTCGAACCAATGACCTTCTGCATGAAAGGCAAATGGCTAACTTCCATGTTAGGAGATTCTTTTTTTAAATGAAACTAAAAATTATGTTCACAAATCAAGAAATTTCATTCAAATGATTTTACTAAAAGATTTCATTCTCATTGCTTCTCAACCTTTTGCCTCAGATCAAATATAAAATTTCCTTCTCTTTCAGAAATACATAGAAGTGGTAAATATTATAACAGCATTACAAAGAAAAAACTATTTGCAAATATAAAATGTTTTAGGGGCCAGAGCAATAGCACAGCAGTAGGGTATTTGCTTTGAATGCAGATGACTTGGGATCGAACCAGGCTTCCCATATGGTTCCCCAAGTCTGTCAGGAATGACTTCTGAGCACAGAGCCAGGAGTAACTCTTGAGCACCGCCAGGTGTGGCCCCCCCCCAAAATCCAATAAAATAAATTAAAATAAAATGGTTTAGAAATAGAATAACCTACACATTCAAAATACTTTCAATAATTTTTTTACACTTACATTTTTGGGCGGCTATACAATAAACACAAAACACAAATAGAATAAAAACTGCTTTAATAATATCATTAATTATTTAATTTCAGTCTTTCACAGCTTAAGACTGCATATGCAGTCTTATGATTAATAAAATTTGAGAACTGAATATTTTTCCTTTTCTTGACAGTCTTGTAAGTGAACAGAAAAATCTTGTGTGTCACATTTTCTGAAATAAACAGTTGTTATGAAGAATCATTGGTTCTTCAATGAACATTTCTGTATACTCACAATATATTCATTCAAATCAAATTATCACCTAATCTATTTACCTATTTTTGTTTCTTCTTTAACATGAGTTGAAGTGTAGCTCATTACTATGAATTAATATGAATTGATAGCTTAGCTCAATCAATGTGATCATGGAGACTTAAGAGTGGAAAAAAAGACATAAAAAAATGTCCTATCAGCCAAAATGCACATTTCAATTCATCCCTCAAAAAAACAAAGCCAAGAAAATAGAAAACAGAAAATTAGTCCTGAAAGAGTACATGTAATAGAATGAATGAAAATCTCTCAATTAGGAGCCTGAGAGATAGCAAAGTGCAAGGGCATTTACCTTGCACATAGCCAATCCAAGACAGACTCAGGGTCCGATTCCCAGCATCCCATATGGTCCCCTGAGCCTACCAAGAGCTATTTCTGAGCACAGAGCCAGGAGTAACTCCTGCATGCTTCTGGGTATGATCATACACACACACACACACACACACACACACACACACACACACACACACACACACACACACACACATCTCTCAATTAGATGGTAGTTCTGTACAAAAAGTTTTCCCAATCAATAGGCTGCCATTTCCACTCATATTCCTATTTTCAAATTCTATTTCAGAATTACAAGAATCAGACCAACAGATACCACACACTTCTTCCCCCAAGAAAAAATTATAGAATCTCAAAAAAAAAAAAAAGACAGACATTGTGCATATAAGAATTATTCAAAATCTCTAAAAATGTACAAAAGTTGTGCATATTATAACCCCTGAAAAACAAACATGCATGTATAATTGTATATATTCTATTATGCATACATGAATAAATAGTAATCTCAGCCAATGTTAAAAAACAAAAATACGAGATGATTATTACTTTTTTTGTTTGTTTTTAGTTTTGGTTTTTGGGCCACAACCGTTTGACGCTCAGGGGTTACTCCTGGCCATGCGCTCAGAAATCACCCTTGGCTTGCGGGGACCATATGGGACACCGGGGGATCGAACCGCGGTCCGTCCTACTCTAGCGCTTGCAAGGCAGACACCTTACCTCTAGCGCCACCTTCCCTGCCCCGACAAGATGATTCTTTTTAATGACAGAACTCTGTTATGTAATTGTCAAGATTGGAAATTTGAAGATCACTATTTTTTTTGTTTTTGTTTTTTTGGGTGGGCCACACCAGTAACGCTCAGGGGTTACTCCTGGCTATGTGCTCAGAAATCACTCCTGGCTTGGGGACCATATGGAACACCAGGGGAATCGAACCCCAGTCTGTCTTAGGTCAGTGACATGCAAGGTGAAGGCTTTATCGCTGTGCCACTGCTCCAGCCCCCTGAAGACTACTCTTACCTATCAGTTCTAAGTTCTTTTAGTTTCTCAACCACTGAAGACTGAAGAACTAGCAAGAACTACTCATAATGTACAATTGTTAACATTCATAAAGATGGTGGATTTTCACCAAAAAAAAGATGGATTTTAAAGTTAAGAATGCAACTAATATATTCTACTTGCTGAATGTAGAGATAAAACTGCATACCTAGCTCTTATTTATTATTTACAATTTAAATCTTTGTTGTACTTCATCTGCAATCATTCCAGAAATTGCCAGGGAAGAAGTAGCAGCCGGAGAAGGTGCATTTCTCACATGAAGAATGCGATTTCCAATCTCCCCAACTCCTCCATCGAATATAAAATCTTCTACTAGATTTCCATTTTTATCTAAGGCTTGAGCTCTTACTCCAGCTGGACCTCTAGAAAAGTAAAGGAGTAGGAGTCAACTGACTGAAAGAGATGGAACGAGTCAGTAGTTTCAAAGTATTCCGAAAACAATCATGTCTTTGTGTTTTTAAATAACACAACTATGTGAAAGTCCAATAGGTTTGTGTTTAGCTACAGACTGTCAGTTGTAATTGGTATAAAATTCTATCTTAATTCCAAAATAAGAAGTGTGTTTTTGCCACTCATTTTTAACCTAATTTCAAGAGAACATGGTTTTTTCACTGCCCAATTTCTGAATTTTGCTGAGAACCGTGTTTAGGGTATAGAATATTTTGAGCTCTGTAAGGTTTTTTTACATTCTTAAT
Source organism: Suncus etruscus (assembly GCF_024139225.1). Taxonomy (NCBI): domain Eukaryota; kingdom Metazoa; phylum Chordata; class Mammalia; order Eulipotyphla; family Soricidae; genus Suncus; species Suncus etruscus. Next base: position 40,338,002 of record NC_064849.1, on the reverse strand, counting down.
ATTAATGGAGATGGGGGGGGGATTCTAAATTACCATTTCAACATAGTAATTAAATCAAGTACTTTAACTGTGTGTGTTTTAAAATCTCCTAATATTTTATCTGTTTGTTCTATCTTCTATCAGTAGACATGTCTTAAAATTACCCATCATAATTGGGACCAGAGAGATTTTTGCATAGTTTGTAAGATGCTTGCCTTGCATACAGCTGACCAACCCAACCAGCATCATACATGATCCCGAGCCTGGCCAGAAGTGAGCACTCAGCACAGTTAGGAGTAGCTAAAATTTAATAAATGATAAATGCATAAGTAAAAATTACCCATCACATTGCAGTTTTGATTTCTGCTGGTACTTACTCAACTTTCATACTCTGTATTTTAATTTTATTTTATTTTTGGTTTTTGGGCCACACAGAGATGCTCAGGGTTTATTCCTGGCTCTGCACTCAGAAATCACTCCTGGTAGGTTAGGGGGACCATATGGGATGCCAAGGATGGAACCTGAGTCTGTCCTGGGTCGGCTGCTTACAAGGCAAATGCCCTACCACTATGCTATCACTCCAGCCCCAACCTCAACCCTTTACCTTTAGAGCTCCAAAGCCTCCTTTCCAACACTTGGATCACAATTAAAATATAAGTTCCCGGGGCCGGGTAGGTGGCGCTGGAGGTAAGGTGTCTGCCTTGCAAGCGCTAGCCAAGGAAGGACCGCGGTTCGATCCCCCGGCGTCCCATATGGTCCCCCCAAGCCAGGGGCGATTTCTGAGCACATAGCCAGGAGTAACCCCTGAGCATCAAAGGGGTGTGGCCCAAAAACCAAAAAAAAAATATATATATATAAGTTCCCAATGTTTTTTATCTGCTCTGCACGATTAATATGAGTTTATGTAATTGCCAAAATTAACTGAGCTCTTAAAATTTATACTGTTTACTGTATGCATATTGCATATTAATTAAAAAACAAAACTCAGCTATATTAATATCAAACAAGGAAATTCAGGATTGAAGAGAGTACAGAGGATAAGTCATTTGCCTGCATGTGGCCAATGTTTTTGATCCCCAGTACTCCGCATGATCATTGAGATGCTTCTCCCCAAAAATCCTCCCCAGCCTTTCAGGACATCAGCACACTTGGTACAGGATTTCAAATTCTTTTGTTTTCCTCCAAGGATGTTCTTACTTTCATTTTACATGTTCAGTTATACGTATTTCAAAATATTTTTTTATGTTTTCTCTAGACTATTATTTTGTAGTCTGAGAGTTACCAAATTCCCAAATGGGTATTTCTCAACAAAGAGAAATTTTGCCCCCTAGAGGACATCTGGCAATGTCCGAGCCATTACTGGTTGTCACAACCATAACCAGAGGAATATTGCTGCTGGCACTGAGTGGGTAGAAACCAGGAAAGCTGCCAAACACTGCAATGAGCTGGACGATCTCCCATGGCAAATAATTATTTGGCCTCAAAAATGAACTCTATAATCTAGATCATCTTTATTGCAAGGATTAGCTTTCTCCTCTGCATTTCATACTGATAATAGTTTCTAGTATCATTTATAAAAAAAAAATTGCCTGATAATTTAGCCTAAAATCCCCCAAATAAGGTCTTTTTCAAAATTATTTTGAAAACTATGAGGGGGGGCAGAGCGACAGCATTGCAGTAGGGCATTTGCCTTGCATGTGGACAACCTGGGACAGACTCGGGTTCAATGCTGGGTTTAATCCCCGGATACCCATATGGTCCCCTGAGCCTGCCAGGAGCAATTTCTGAGTGCAGAGCCAAGAATAATCCCTGAGCACTGCTGGGTGTGACCCCCACACCAAAATATGAATCTAGGCATATAGGGCAGACAATTACAATCTTTTACATCCTTACATGGTTAACAGACACAAGGCTAAATACCATGTCAAAATAAAACAACATTAGAGCCTAAATTAAGAATCTTAGAGACAATCATTTGACAATGAAAAGACTGCATATCTAATTGATGCAACAAAGTTGTCAGTCTATAACTTTATTTTAGTCTAATTTAATGTTCATCAATGATTTCTTCCCCAATGTGCTCAAGCTAGGCAACGAAAAGTCAAGTTGAATGCCTTCCAAAGGTTCTTCAGTTTAAAGATCCTATTCTAGGAAGAACATGCCACTAAAAGAGTTGCTGTGTGGGCTGGAGCAATAGTATAACAGACAGAGCACTTGGCTTGTCTGAGGCTAACCTAGATTCAATCCCCAGCACCAAATAAGAGCCTCAGAACCTGCAAGCAGTGATCCCTGAGTACAGAATCAGGAGTAAGCCCTATGCACTAACTAGGTGTGCCCCCCCCCAACACACACAAAAGATGCTTTGGTTCTCTTATGATGTAATACTGCTTAATTCACTGATTCAATATTATCAATAGAACATTTGTGGCTTTCCAAAGCTATAAATTGAATAAGGCAAGACAGAGCTTGTGTGCCAAACTATGGGAAAGTCTCCTGATCTTATTTTTGTTGTTGTTTTTTTGGTTTTTCGGGCCACACCTCTTTGATGCTCAGGAGTTACTCCTGGCTAAGCACTCAGAAATTGCCCCTGGCTTGGGGGGACCATATGGGACACCGGGGGATCAAACCGTGGTCCTTCCTTGGCTAGCATTTGCAAGGCAGACACCTTACCTCTAGCACCACTTCACCGACCCCGACCTGATCTTATTTTTATTTAATATTTCTGGTCTACCTCATCATATTGAGAATAACATAATGAACATTCCCCCCTCCTTTATGGGCAATACCCGGAAGTGCTCAAGAATGACTCCTGGCTCTTTGTTCAGGGATCACTCCTGGGAGACTTGTAGGGCCATACAGGGTGCCAGGAAAGGACCACAGGTTGGCCATGTACAAGGTAAATACCTACTCACTGTACTACCACTCTGCCTCTCCCGTTTTTGAAAAACACATGCCCACCAGCAGTCTCACTCGGTAGATTCAATTAGTTTTCTCCCCAGAGGTAATTACTTTCTGAAATTAGGAGTTCATCACTTGCATGCTTGCTTTTCCATTGCTTATGTGATCCACAAACTATAGCACTATTTACATTCATATGAATGGTATCAACACTTCTTTACCTCTTCCTTTATGTTATGATCATTTCCTATACCAAAGGCTGCAGGAATCACAGAAAAGAAAAAGTCCAATTGCAGAGTGTATTCAGCTTCTCTGTCTCCAAAAGAAATCAGCTATGGTTGGGATGAATTTATTCCCAAATGCACCTGTCTACAGTAATGTAGGGCCCACTTCTACTACATTGTAAATAAAACTGATAACTGAATTCACATCCTTACATCCAGACCCAAACCCATAAGTTCCAGTCCAGTGCTACCTCAGAAATCCAAGAGTCAGCCTCTTATAAAACGTTGATAATGTATATGGAGAATGAGTTCACAGAAACCTTTTACACAGAGAACTCACTATGCCCACTCAGTGTGCTTTCCAAGGAATATTAATAGCAACAACAGAAATCAGATTTGACCAATCTGTTCTCAGGCATAATACATAATAAGCCTGCTAAAGCACACCACTAAAAACATAAAAGCTTTTATTTATAGGCAAGTGAAAGAAAACAAGGCTAGAATTTTTATGCCTTTCATTTCAGAATTTGAGCAGAGAGGTGAGAGAGTTAGCAATAAAAGCATTAGCTGGGTTTTCATTGTTCTTCTAAGGATTCCAAGAGGCTGCTCTGATAATGATACATTAGAGTCAGGTTTAGACCAGAATGGTCCCCTGAGGGAGACAGCTGATCTAGTTATTGTTCTCTTCCCAGATACACTGTCAAATCTACTGACATTTTATACCAGGCAAATTCAGCAGCTGTTATTGAGGGGACAGATACTTAGTTCCTAGAGATTAATAGAGAAATGGATTAAGGCAGAAAGAGTACATCAAAGTATACTTTGGATAGACCTAACAAATAATTGGCTTGTTCAGAAAACAAAAAGTTCATCTTAAAAATATGTTAATGGAGAGAAAAGAAAATAGACTTGAATGCATTTAGAAAAAATCAGACTAAGTCCAAATATCCTTTAAGAAAAGCATATTTTTAAAGTTTTAACTTTGCTTTATTCCCATGTTATCAAGGGTTTGGACTGACTTTTATCATTCCACAGCCCACTTCTACCCTTTTTCTATGATCCTGAGTGGAGCGGGGGACAAGAAAGAATAAAAGAAGTAAAAAGTAAGCAAGGTAGAATGTCAGGTAGGGCCTGGAATGTAAGGCATATGCCTTGCTTATGTAAGGCCCTGGGTCTGATCCTTGCCACCCAAAATATAGGGCTGGAGAAATAGCAAGGAGGTAAGGCATTTGCCTTACATGCAAAAGGACGCTGGTTTAAATTCTGGCATCCCATATGTCCCCTGTGCCTGCCAGGAGCGATTTCTGAGCACAGAGCCAGGAGTAACCCCTGAGAGATGCCGGTGTGACCAAAAATAAACAAACAAATATAGATGTCAGATATAAGACAATGTTTCCAAATGATTTTAAGAATAATTCAAAGCATGGGGTTGGAGTGATAACACATCAGGTAAGGCATCTGCCATGCATGCGGTCAACCCATGTTCAATCTCCAGCATGCCATATGGTCCCCAGAGCCTGCCAGGAGCAATTTCAGAGTGCAGAGCCAGGAATAACCATGAGCACCTCTGGGTCTGGCTCAAAAACCAGAAAAAATAATTCAAAGCACAATATGTTGGCTGTGTTTGCTTCCTAATTAGTATAAGCTGGTAGTTGATGATCTTATTAAAATTAACATCAAAAAGTATCCTTTCATAAGAATTAAGGGCCAGGGAGATTTTTTTTTTTAATTTCAGGAAATATTTTTTGAGGAGTTACCAGGAATCACACCCAGGGTATTATACATGTGAGCCATACATTATACCACTGAGATACATCTTGGGACTCTGGCAATAGAAATGGTGGCTAGACACAGGGGGCCTGATAATGAACAGCTACAATGAAGACTTCTGTAAAATGGCTTCAGATAGTCTAGCTCAGTGTTTGTCAATCTTTGTTCCATTCAGTTCCCTTCTGACCGATTTCCTTCCTGTCACCTTCTTTTCCACTTCATGACTGGCCTCCTAGTCTCATGCCATGATCCCCTATTTACACCATCTTTATTTGTGCCTTCCTTGAATATCCTACAGGGAGCCATATGGCCCCTGGTTGAGAAACACCAGTCTAGATAACTAAAATGGTATCTGTTCAAACATGAAGGGTCATAAAGGAGCCAGGTCCAAGAAAGACACTCATGGCAAAAGAAAGACACTCAATAGTTTGTTGAGAAAAGCAAGCAAGCAAGCAAGCCAAAGAAAGAAAAAAACAAAGAAAAGAAAAAGAAAAGAAAGAAGGAAGGAAGAAAGGAAGGAAGGAAGGAAGGAAGGAAGGAAGGAAGGAAGGAAGGAAGGAAGGAAGGAAGGAAGGAAGGAAGGAAGGAAGGAAGAAAGAAAGAAAGAAAGAAAGAAAGAAAGAAAGAAAGAAAGAAAGAAAGAAAGAAAGAAAGAAAGAAAGAAAGGAAGAAAGGAAGAAAGGAAGAAAGGAAGAAAGGAAGGAAGAAAGGAAGGAAGAAAGAAAGAAAGAAAGAAAGAAAGAAAGAAAGAAAGAAAGAAAGAAAGAAAGAAAGAAAGAAAGAAAGAAAGAAAGAAGGAAGGAAGGAAGGAAGGAAGGAAGGAAGGAAGGAAGGAAGGAAGGAAGGAAGAAAGAAAGAAAGAAAGAAAGAAAGAAAGAAAGGAAAGGAAGGAAGGAAGGAAGGAAGGAAGGAAGGAAGGAAGGAAGGAAGAAAGAAAGAAAGGAAGAAAGGAAGAAAGGAAGGAAGGAAGGAAGGAAGGAAGGAAGAAAGGAAGAAAGGAAGAAAGGAAGAAAGGAAGAAAGGAAGAAAGGAAGGAAGAAAGGAAGGAAGGAAGAAAGAAAGAAAGAAAGAAAGAAAGAAAGAAAGAAAGAAAGAAAGAAAGAAAGAAAGAAAGAAAGAAAGAAAGAAAGAAAGGAAGGAAGGAAGGAAGGAAGGAAGGAAGGAAGGAAGGAAGGAAGGAAGAAAGAAAGGAAGAAAGGAAGGAAGAAAGAAAGGAAGGAAGGAAGGAAGGAAGGAAGGAAGAAAGGAAGAAAGGAAGAAAGGAAGAGAGAAAGAAAAAAGAAAGAAAAGAAACAAATGAAGAAAGAAAGTAAAAGAAAGAAAGAAAGAAGAAAGAAAAGAAAGAAAGAAGAAAGAAAGGAAGGAAGAAAGAAAGAAAGAAAGAAAGAAAGAAAGAAAGAAAGAAAGAAAGAAAGAAAGAAAGAAAGAAAGAAAGAAAGAAAGAAAGAAAGAAAGAAAGAAAGAAAGAAAGAAAGAAAGCATCCAAAAATTCAGGTGATTTTGTTGTTGTTTGGTTTTTGGGCCACATGCAGCAACACTCAGTGGTTACTCTGTCTTTGCTCTCAGAAATCGCTCCTGGCAGATCAGGGGAACATATGTAATGCCGGGAATCGAACCCAGGGCTGTCCTGGGTCAGCCTAATGCAAGGCAAACGCCCTACCACTATGCTATCTCTCTGGCCCCTCAGGTGATTTTTCAAGTGTGCTTAAGACCCACCACCAAGTCAGACCTCCCTCCTAAGTTCACTATGACATGGCTGCATACCATAGGTATGCATAAGTATATGCATAAGTATGGCTTTTCCTTACCTCCGAATATCACTGATAGCAATGTCAGGGATAAACTTTTGAAGTTGCTTCACTGTTTCACTGAGGAAACAGGCTTTATACATTTCATTTGCACCATACGAGAAATGCTGGCACACCAATTTCATCAAGCCACTACAAGAATAAAATAACTTTAAAAGGAAAATAACATTTTTATTATAAAATACCTTTACAACTATTAGAAAATATGTTTATACATGGTGTCTAAGGAAAAAAAAACAGTAAAAACAATAAACAAAACCAGTAGACCAATGACAAATATGAGGATTTAACAAATAAGCAGATTAGGTCTAAATTTCCTACATTGAAAATATAAACACATGAAATTCTTTTTTAGAGTAAATAAAGTCATTACCTCTTGACAACTGCATCCATAACATCTCTGGCACTGAAGTCAAAGGGTTTGTAACCCTCTCGTTTAAAGGCAAGAATTGCATTTGGCCCTAGCCAAATGCTGCCATCCATCTTTGGGGTGAAGTGAACTCCTAGGAAAGGAAATCGGCTATCTGGGACCTAAGAAATTTACACAGCAAAGTATTTATTAGCTCCATTTCATAATGAATTGTAGCATAGATAAAAGTATTCAACTGATACTTTAAAATACTTGCTATTTTTAATGTGCATTAAGTCTGTACTCAGCGTAGCTTTTCCTTACTTTTGCCTAGAAATTCCACTGTGCTATTGACACTAATACACACCATTCCATCCATTCCTCTTTCTGGAGAAAAAATATTTTTTTAAATAACCTATCGGACACAGAGATAGCACAGCTGTATGGCATTTGCCTTCCATGCACCTGACCCAAGATGGACGGTGTTTCAAATCCTGGCACCCCATATGGTCCCCCGATCCTGCCAGGAGCAATTTCTCAGTGCAGAGCCAGAAGTAACCCCTGAGCGCCACCAGGTGTGATCAAAAAAAATAATGCCCTTATCCAGGTTATTCTATGTCCTGTCCCTTCAAAGCACCAATATTTGTGGTTAGCAAGAACAAGCCGAGCTGTCACAGAAAAGCACAGCTCAATCACAGCATAGGTGTTTGTACAGTGGAATGTATTAGGTGGAAGCTGATGTTTTTAGCAAAGTCAAAAAACATTAAATAGCTGAATAGTGGTCACTGTATCAGGTTCAACCTATCAGCTCTACAGAGAATAGTAAACTCTGCACTTAAAGAGTTCTGTCTTGACACTATGGAACTACAAAGTGACCACATCCCCTTTACCTACAGATCATGACCTCGAAGGAGTTGCTATAGAGAATAGTTCTCTCTGAGTGCTTCTACCAAAGAGGAGGAAGAATGGGGTTCTTTCTTGAATACTCTTGAATTTTCCTTCCCATGGTGTTCTTATGGTACTCATGCTTTCTGGAGACATACCTTTGTCATTAAATTATAATTGAATGATTACGAGACCAGAACAAAGATTTAGGGCTTTAACTAAAAGAGATATAAGTAAGAGGCTTATATAAAGAGCTTTTCAAAATATCTGACTACTAGGGCCAGAGTAGTGGCGCAAGCAGTAGGGCGTTTGCCTTGCATGTGCTAACGTAGGACAGACCAAGGGTCATTCCTCTGGTGTCCTATACAGTCCTCCAAGCCAGGAGCAATTTCTGAGCACATAGCCAGGAGTAACCCCTGAGTGTCACTGGGTGTGCCCCCCCCCAAAAAAAAATCTGACTACAGGCCTATGCACAAATTTTTGTTTCATGCTCATTTTGCCCAAAATCATCTTGAGAAGTGTAAAAATCCAGAAGTATTGTTACTGACCGGATAAATATTTCCTTTTACAAGATAGCATTTTTCTGGCTTCAAAAGCAAGTAATCTCCCCGGAATGGTACAATTTGAGGATCTGGACTACAGCCACTCAACTCAGAAATCCGGTCTGAGTAAAGTCCCGCACATGTTACAACATACTGACATCGAACATCCTTGTCCTGCAGCAACAAGAGAAAACTGTGCTTTGACAGAGGGAAATACTTTCTAATAATTACATTTAAAAGAAAAAAACTAGGGGGCCAGAGAGATAGCATGGAGGTCAGGTGTTTGCCTTGCGTGCAGAAGGTCGGTGGTTTCAATCCCGGCATCCCATATGTTCCGCTGAGCCTGCCAGGAGCAATTTCTGAGCATAGAGCCAGGAGTAACCCCTGAGCGCTGCCAGGTGTGACACCCCCCCCCCCCCGCAAAAAAAACCCCAAAATCAAAAACAACCAAAAAAAAAAAAAAGAGAGAGAGAAAATAAAAGAAAATCACCAGCAAAGTACATCATGTGCTTCAAGTGACAGGTGGACTTTTAGAGAAATGTCATGAGAAATAAGTGTCACCTTAGATTTTACAGTTTAAAGGTTGAGCTGACAAGGACATGTAGTAAAACACACACACAAACACATCTATTCCACTAAGATCTAGCGAACCCTCTTGACTACTTGTTGCATAAAGACGCATATTTAATTTAGTCGGTTCCCACCATGTAGCCTCTGCATTTTGAACAGCTTCTCCTGTCTTATCTTGAGTAATTACCAACCACATACTCACTTTGTTTCACATAATCCCAATTGAGTGATTTTGTACAATTTCAATTATAACCACCCACCAACCAATTTCACTTTCCTGATCAATACCTACTTTGCAAACTGAAATTACTTTAGAAACCACATTTATTTTCTGGGAAACACACATAGTAGTTAAAGTTTGCTTTATTATTTGGAAGAAGGAAGTATTGGCTGAGCTATTAGGCTATGCCCAGTGGTGTTCAGAAGATATTACTGGTAGTGCTCAGAAATACGCATGTTGGTGCTGGGATCAAACTGGAGTCATTCACATGCAATGTGAGCACCTTAACCCTTGCATTGTTTCTTCAGCCCCAGGTTTGCATTAATGACTAGAAGACTGCTCATCTTAAGTGACTATATTTTACCACAAATTTTATTTTGTGATTAATATCTGCTTAACTTCAGCTTGCCCTGCCAGGGTTCACTAATTTAGCACCCTATTTCTAAAATAATTTAACTCCTACCACACCCTAACTCCCATACCTTGCTTCTACAGAGTAAACAATTAGTCAATCCTTACTTAAGGTAAATTTATTGGTCTTTTCCCCCTCACTACTCTCCCTTTTCTCTCTCCTTACCTCTCTCTCCTACCTCTCAAAGCAGAGATGAAAACATGTAAGGACAATGTGAAAAGGCAGCCGTTTACAAACCAAAAAGAGGCCTCACCAGAAACCAACCCTAATGACTCCTTGATCTCAGACTTTATCTCTGAACTAAGAAGAGTTCATTTCTACTATTTAAATCACTCTGTAGTGATGTGTTATGGTAGTCTGGCAAGTTTAATGTACTCATCTCTCTCATATCTTCTTAATAATAAACAGTGTCTCATGTAAATTGAGAATGTTGATAGATTTTGGGGGCCTGATACCTCTTGATTATGGGGACCTCTCCCCTTTACTGATGATAATAGCATTCCTGGCCTCTTTATTTTGTGACAGGAGCAATGTCTCCCTCTATCAGTGTAACAAGCAAAAATATCTTCAGCTACTACCAAATATTCTGGGGAAAATGAAAAAAAAATTATGTTAAGAGGGGAATGAAAGGATGCCAAATTGGTTAAGCTGGGAACAATGCTTGACAGAATTCCCTTTCCTGTATGTATCTAACTTAAAGTTGACCAAATAAGAAACTGTGTACAAGCTGACAGAAATAAAAACAAAAGCCACTATATTCTGAATGTCATTCTAGTTCAGTGTGGTGACAAATACACACTCCCAAGAAAATGACCACTCCATGTCCAGCTCGGTTTCCCCTCTCCTGATCTTACTAACCAAAAATTGTGGCAGTCCATTGCTGAGAGTAGACAAAGGCAAGCAAGTCCTCAGATGTTCTCATGAGCTTCTTGTTTGTTGTCCCATGTTACAAAAGGGCATGCTTGCCCTTTCAGTATTTGGCTGGAAAACCAAAAACTTCCCTTTTGAGCCTTTAGTTTCCCAGCTCCTCTCACTATACTGTAAGGACTAGTTCCTATAGTAAGTCCAAAAACATTTGCCACTATTCCTATCCTGACTAAACTGTTATGAACTGAGTAACTGTAATAAACACTGCCAGGTGTGAACCAAACAAAACACAACAAACAAATAAAAAAGAATCTTTACCTTTGTATTCCTTATAACAACTGGATATTTTATTCCTGAAAAAGAATTAGTGAAAGATTGAACTTTGATAAAATAAGACCTCCATTACTACATTACTTAAAAGCTTACACTAGTAAATAACTATTAAATATGTTTATGTCATCACTATGATTAAACCCCAATTTTCAGTATGAAACTTTTAACTAAACTAGCTCATATTTTTTTTGTTTTGTTTTTTTGTTTTTTGTTTTTTTGTTTTTTTGGGCCACACCCGGCCGATGCTCAGGAGTTAATCCTGGCTGTCTGCTCAGAAATAGCTCCTGGCAGGCACAGGGGGCCATATGGGACACCGGGATTCGAACCAACCACCTTTGGTCCTGGATCGGCTGCTTGCAAGGCAAACGCCACTGTGCTATCTCTCCGGGCCCTAAACTAGCTCATATTTGACTATATGTAAAACTTTAACATACTTTTTGTCCATTACATTACAATTCATGTAATATATAATTATAAAAATTCCCCACCTCTGCCCCTACATATTCAATTTCAGCTTTTCTCTGAACTACAGCCCTAGAATCCATGATGTCAGTCAATTATAAGTCTAAATGTTGATTTTCCTATAGGAATAATGTTAGACTTTGAAAAATCTTGTCATCCAGTGTGGTTACCTGAGTGCTTGGAGATTCTAGATTGTATGAAGCAATCATTAACACAATACTTGACACAATACTGAACATAATATTTAACAGTACACAAAATTAGTTTCTAATAGATATATGCTACCTTAAAATCTTGCCAAGCAGACATTCAGCAGTTACAGAATATGATGTTCTAATGCATTATACATTTACTTATTATGCTAGTTACTAATAATAACCGTTTGTTTAGCAATTTTGCTCATTATCTCACAATATACATGAGTACTAGGAGTACAATTCAGATGGTCCAGATATTAAAAACTTGTCAAGGAAGAATAAATTAATTTCTTTTTCTTTCCTTTCAAATATCCCAACAGAAAAGAGGCTTATAAATCATTTGTTGACCAAGTTAGTAGTTCCTCCAAAAAACAAATCCAAAGTATCATCCCCAGTTGAGATCATGTCAGATGATGGGGAGGATGGGAGTGGGGGGTCAGAACTGCTTAGTCTTGCTCTCCCCTCAACCCCAGACAGATTCTAAGATTTCGGTGAAGATAAACTTGCATTTTAAACACATCCCCAAGGAATTCTAACTTGAATCTGAAAGACTCCGAAGAAGTGTTTTTTGTTTGTTTGTTTTTGTTTGTTTTTTATTTAAACACCTTGGTTACAAACATGATTGTGGTTGGGTTTCAGTTGTATAAGAGGACACCCCCCCCCCATCACCAGTGCAACAGTCCCACCACCAGAAGCTTTTTTTAAGGATTCATTTTTCCATAAACAGTCTCAATAGTTTGGTTTTGTTGTTGTTGTTGTTTGTTTGTTGTTGTTTTTGGCTGCGCTCAGGGGTTATTCCTGGCTATGTGCTCAGAAATCGCTCCAGGCAGGCACGGGGAACCATATGGGATGCTGGAATTCTAACCATCGTTGGTCCTGGGTCGGCTGTTTGCAAGGAAAATGCCCTACAGTGCTATCTCTTGGGCCCCTTTTTGTTACCAGGAAGAAGTGCCCAATTTATGCCTTTAAGTCATCCTTACAAAATACTCCAAAAAGCCTACTTCTTGCAAGTCTGTTCTCTCTCTCATCTCTTCCCTCCACTCCATACCTGTGTCCATCTCTGCCCTGATACTGGCCTCACTCACTCTAGTTACCACTTGCCAGACACAAATAGTCCCAGCATTGTTTTTTTTTTTCTCTCTAGAAGTCAAGACAAGTATTCAGAAGAAAGGCAAATATGTCTTACCATCTGCACTGCTTGAAGAGTTCTCTTTAGTCATTTCAATTTCTTTTACTTCAAAATTGGTCAAGACAGAGCCACCTGCTTCTTGGAAATCCCGAGCAAATGACAAAGCTACTTGACGATAATCCACAATACCAGTATATGGACAGTCAATAGCCATTAAACCCTAGGACAAAATTATGGAAAGAAAATCAAGAATACGAATGACATTTAAAATAATTGAGGATAGGATTAAAGAAGAGATAGTTTTACCTTTTTTTGTTTGTTTGTTTTTGTTTTTTTGGCCATACCTGGTGAACTCAGGGGTTACTCCTGGCTCTGCACTCAGAAATTGCTCCTGGTTCAGGGGACCATATGGGATGCCGGGGATCAAATGGAAGTCCATCCTCGGTCAGTCGCATGCAAGGCAAATGCCCTAATGCTGTGCTATCGCTCTGGCCTCAAAAAGACAGCTTTACTGGGAGAAGGGGAATACCAGAGACTGGACTATGGTCTTCTAAATGCAAGGCATGTGCTAGTGTTGAGCCATATTCCAGCTCTTTGCCATTTGTATGGGGGCTGGGGTTATGGTAGCTCACTTGATATTAAGAAGCCATTCAACTTATTCCTGGTTCACTTCTCAGGAGATCATGTAATGCCAGGGATAAGATCCAAGACTCACATGCAAAGAATGCTTTGAGCCATATCACCTACCCTCTGTTTATTTTGAGAGATAATAATCCTTACTCATCTTAGTAAACATCTGAGCCTTAAAAAGTAAAAGCTTGCTCCATTAAATGCCCAAAATTCACACTGAAAATACACACATATATAAAATGTTTCTTACGATGGAAGAGAATAATTTTAGCTAAAAAAAAAAAAATCCCTAACATCACAAAACAATTTTTTCAAAAGAATCAAACAAAGAATTTTTTTTCTTAAGGCTATTTCATGGGGGCCGCAGTGATAGCACAGGGGGTAGCACATTTGTCTTATAAGTGTCTGATCCAGATTTGATCCTGGGCATCCCAGATGGTCCCCCAAGCCTGACAGGAGTGATTTCTGAGTGCAGAACTAGGAGAACCCTTGAGTGCCACCAGGTGTGCCCCACAAAAAAGAGCTGTTTCAGCTGCCACAATAAGTTTTCCAGTTTTATTTATCCTTCCCCAAATCTAGATCTTATTCATCTGAACTGAATACTGCTTCATCAAATATGATGTAAACAAACTCCACTAAAAATGTCCCAACAGAACATATGTATGCTCATTCAGTGTAAACTCATGCTGTTGCATCTAGCCACAGGATCTGCAGAGTACTGACTGGATTCATTGAAGACTCTATATTCAAAGATACAAATAACTAAGTTTTTATATACCTAATTCAAATTTATGTAAGAAATTTACAACAAGTTATTGTTGTTATTTTGCTTTGCTACTCAAGACATGCCCAAATTATGAATTATCCATTATCCTCTTTTTATTTTATAAGGGAAGGACATCCAGTGGTGCTCAGGGCTTACTTACTCTTGGCTCTGCACTCAGAGGTCACTCCTGATAGAGCTCAAGAGCAGTTTACCTACTGTACTATCTCTGATTCATTAGATTAAATTTTGCAATAAATATCAAACATCATTGAATTAAATTCTGATGAAAATAATCAAGTGTAGAATCTCATAACCAGACATTAAATACAATATGGTAAGTCTCAGAAAATGACATTTCTTTTTTTGGGGGGCGGGGGCTTGGGTCACACCCGGCAGCGCCCAGAGATTATTCCTGGCTCTATGCTCAGAAATCACGCCTGGCAGGGTCTGGGGACCATATGGGATGCCGGAATTCGAACCACCATCCTTCTGTATGCAAGGCAAGCACCCTACCTCCATGCTATCTTTCCGGCCCCAGGAAATGACATTTCTATTGCCTACTGTGTGTGTGTGTGTGTGTGTGTGTGTGTGTGTGTGTGTGTGTGTGTGTGTGTGTGTGTGTATGTCTATTTTTCTAGGCAAGTGCTCCTATAAGATAGCTGTTTCCTAGGAAGTAATTAATGGCCCACTGCTGAATCTACTGGCACAGCATTGTTGTGGTTACAACTTTAAAATCACATCTGGTAATATTATTCAAAATCTCTTATTCAATGTATTCAATGATCTTTCACTATCCTCAATATATTACATGCTTTGGGGCCAGAGAAATAGCATGAAGGTAAGGCATTTGCCTTGCATGCAGAAGGACTGTGGTTTGAATCCCAGCATCCCATATGGTCTCCCAAGCATGATTTCTGAGCATAGAGCCAGGAGTGACCCCTGAGTGCTGCTGGGTGTGACACCCCCCCAAAAAATATATATATATATAAATATTACATGCTTTGTTTTTAAGAGATTTCACTTTGCCACCCATCACTAACCCATTTTTTAAAAATAATTTTTATTTGATCACAGTGGATTACAAATATTTCACAGTAATATTTTAGGTACATAGTGACATTGAATCAGGGGCATTCCCACCACCAATGTTGTCTTCCCTCCACCCTTGTTCCCAGCATGCATCCCATATCTCTCTCCTTTGCCCCCTGGGCTGCTAAAATGAGTGGTCCCCTCTGTGTCTAGCTTGTTGTAGATTGGGTATCGATTCTGTTGTCGTTGGCTTTGGATTTGGTGTTTAAGTCTGATCATTTTTTATTTCTACTCGACGCTCATACGACTGTTTGGTCTTGGTACCCTCCATTATTTCTCCCTCAATTTGTGAGGCAGAACAAGATGGTTCAAGTTATGTGGTTCTGTTAGAAGGAAAGAAAAAAAAGGAGGGGTAAAAATTAAACAAGCAAAAAAAGGAGGGAAAAAAGGCTATAAATATCAATTTAAGAGAAGAAAGGGAAAAAGGAAGAAAAACATAACAATACAATAAATAATTCAAACAAAGAAAAACCCGAAAAGCACCACAGCAATAAGCACCACACCAATAGAGACAACAATCAAACAATAACCACAGTCCCAAGATAAAAACAAAACAAAGCACAAAACAAAAACAAGCAACAACAATAACAAAACATAATTAATGTGTGCTTCTTCTTCTTTTTTTTTTTTTTTTTTTGCATAGGCACAGTAAATATTGGGGAGATTAGAAAGGGAATTCCCTTGGCCTAAGAGATCCAAGGTTTCTCTGCCCTGTCATGGGAATAACTACAGGCTCCGTGAATGCTCTTATTCTTTCCCCTAGGTCCTTTAGTGATGTCTGGAAACTTTCCGCTCTGTAACTAGAGATCTTGGTATTTGCACAGGTCATAGGATGGAGCCTAGGATGGAGTCTTTCTTTACAGTTCTAGAAGTTCTGTTTCATCACTGTTGTTTTAATCAGTTTTCTGTAGTTGGTGGTCTTGGTTTTTATACCGATCCTAGGATGAAGCCTAGAATAGAGTCTTTCATTATGTTTCTGAAGTTCTGCTCAGTTACAGTTGTCACTGACCTATTTTTCCCAGTAGTCACATGTAATTGTAAAAGTTCATAAACAACTCTTTTCAGAAACTGAAAGCAATGGGGCCAGAGCAATAGAACAGCGGATTAGTTCACTTGCCTTGCATGTGGCAAACTGTCTTAACTGATGACACCACATAGGATCCCCCAATCCCCAACAAGGAATAATCCTTGAGTGCGAGTCAGGAGTAAGCCAGGAGTACTGCTTACTGCTTACTGTGTGTACCTCAAAAAAACAAAATAAGTAACTAGAAGCAATATTTGTTAGACTCCATCATTTTCTAAGCATGTTTACTTCCAGAAGTGAAGAGCAATTGCCAATGAACAGTCCTGTTTTGATATAGTAGAGAAATTGATACTTTATATTAGATTTTATATTGACTGACTATCCATAAAATCACATGCTATAGGGGCCGGAGGTAGGGCATTTGTCTTGCATGCAGAAGCATGGTGGTTCAAATCCTGGCATCCCAGATAGTCCCCTGAGCCTGCCAGGAGTGATTTCTGAGCATAGAGCCAGGAGTAACCCCTGAGTGCTGCTGGGTATGGCCCCCCCCCAAAAAAAAAAACAAAAATAAATCACATGCTATAGTTCAACTTTAACCTATTAAAAGTATTTGGGTACAATAACCATGAAAGTTAACTTAGGACAATATCAAGAGTTTAGTCACTAAAATGTCCTTACTTAGCATAAAACTATGTGAAAAGAGAAATAGAAAGTAAAAATAAAATACTATAAAAGTTCAGAGCAGGGCCGAAGAGATAGCATGAAGGTAGAGCATTTGCCTTGCATGCTGAAGGATGGTGGTTCGAATCCTGGCATCCCAGATGATCCCCCGAGCCTGCCAGGAGTGATTTCTGAGCATAGAGCCAAGACTAACCCATGAGCACTGATGGGTGTGACCCAAAAAAACAAAACAAAACAAAAAGTTCAGAGCAACAGTTATTGAAATACAAAATCCCCTTCTTATTCATCTTCAATGTTTATTAACCATAATAATGGCTAACATCACAGGCACATATATATTTCCTAAACAGACTTTTCTTTTCCTTTTTGGTTTTGGGGCCACCCCCAGGTGAGTGTCAAAGTTAAGGTCTTTTTTTTGTTTTGTTTTGTTTTGTTTTTGGGTCACACCTGGCAGCGCTTAGGGGTTACTCCTGGCTTCACACTTAGAAATTGCTCCTGGCAGGCTTAGGAGACCATATGGGATGCTGGGATTCGAACTGATGACCTTCTGTATGAAAGGCAAACGCCTTATCTTCATGCTATCTCTCTGACCCCAAAGTTAAGGTCTTGACTGCTCAGCTGTATGTAAAAGAACCAGATCAGCAGGTCATAGAAAGTTGGAAATCAGGAAAAGTGAACAGAAGGACAAATGAAAAGCTGCATATATGGTTGTCAATAAAAATGTTGCTAGAACAACCTGCTTGCAGGACAGATCGTTCCGCATCTAACAGTGTGCTGAAACTAGAGGATACTCCACATCAGCTTGACTTTGATAAAAGAAATGAATAGAATTTAGAATCTTTAAATATAGGAACCTGATACCAACAACAGCTAAAGTGTGAAAAAGTTCCACCTGGACCATGGAAAATGACATAGAGCCCAGAGTCGGTCTTATGCCAATAAACTTCTGGGGTGAGGCCTTCTTGTAATCAGGCCAAGGATTTTTTTTCCCATTATCCCCATATTTTTCTGGGCAAACAACACTGTCACACCTTTACTATTGTATTTTTTTTTTATCACTTATCCTTTAAGAAAAAAAAACAGTTCACTGAACTTAAAAAACAAATAACTGTAAGTAGAATGCCTGTCTCGAATACAGGCAGGAGATGGGAAGGGGGAGGGAGGTATTGGGGGGGGCTGTTACACTGGTAAAGGGGGATGTTCTGTTTGTGACTGTAACCCAACTATAATGTTTGTAATCATGGTGCTTAAATTAAAAAAAAATGTTGCTAGAGAAGACAGATGGACTCGGCTGAGATCAGAGAAAATGATGGTTGAACCATAGAAGGGTTGTCAAGAGCGAAGTCAAAATTCAGAGGTTGCTTAAAATTTTCCCAAATGCTTTCCCTGACTATATGTAACCTTCTTTTGTTTGTCTGTGGGCATACTCTATGGTGCTCAGGGCATACTCCTTACTCCTTACCTTCTGGAATCACTTCTTGAGATCTCAGGGACAATATATGGTACCAGGAATAGAACATGGGTAACACCTTATCCACTGTACTATCTCTCCAGGACCTGTGCATAATCTTGCTAAAGAGATCTGGTTTCATGCCAGAGCAGTAATACAGTGGGTAGTGCTTGCCTTGTATGAAACTGATCTGGGTTCAATTCCTTGCATCCCGTATAGTCCCCTGAGCTTCCTAGGAGTGATCCCTGAGTGTGGAACCAGGAGTGAGTCCTGAGTAATGCAGGATGTGAGTCCCTGTCACCCCCCCCAAAAGAAACCTGATCCAAAAAGTCCTTTAGAAGTACCCAATAAGCTTTATTTCTTTCTAGATCCAAAGAGACAGTACTGAGACTAAGAAGCTTGCCTTGCATGCAGCTGACTCTGGGTTCAATACTCAATACCACATATGGTCTATGGAGCACCTGTAGGAGTGATACCTGAGCACAGAGCCAGAAGTAAGCCCTTCTGGTTGTGGTGAAAAAAATTAAATAAAAACACATTTTTTTCTTCCTTTGGGGTCATGTAAAAAGAGAAGTGAGTCTGTACCAGGGAAATTTTGCTCATCATTCCTGGCAGTAGTGGTGATGTCAAAGAAAGGAACTTACTCAAGACAACTTAATGAAATACCCACATCATATTTCCTAATTACCACCCCTAAATACAGGCAGGTATTGACAATGTAGCTTCACAGAGGTAGATCACTTGTGTTGAGAACTCAGAGAAAAACAGGATATGTTTCTTTTATCATACTATCCATTTATCATGAGGAGGGGGAGTGCTTCACCTCTGAGGAGGTTTTCCTGAGCTCTCAGATCCAAGCAAATATTTTCCCATCCTTTGGTAGGGACAAAGCATCAATTCTATCAGAATGTTTATGGTATTTTCTGCTGCACTACAACCTTGCTCAATTTGATGACTATGTTTTATTTATCTTAGTAGGTGTAGTCCTAACATCTGATCTACTGGAAAAAAGAAATGTGATCATGATGAACAAAAAAATTTTCAGCTGATGAGAGGGCAGGGGACTCTCTTGGATAACCAGTTTCTTCAAGACACAAAGATACATTGTAGATATATAATTTGGTCTGTGTATACAAACCTGATCTGGCACATTCTGAGACCGGGGAGATAGTGTGACTAGAGATCTATAATACTGTCTCAATTCTTTGCACCAAAGTTTGAAACAAATCTAAGTTTTCATTAACAGATACAAATAAAAACATTAAAAATTAGCATGCCATACCTGGGTTCCTATTATAAACCTCACTGTAAATCATAGTTCCTAAATAAAAATTTAAACTAAAAAAATTAGCAAGCCATATGGAAGGAGGTTCTACATATTTCATTCTCAAATAGCTGATGGTTTGCAGCACCCAATCAGTGAATACTGACATCTTAGTTTCACAACCAAGTATTATCAAAATTACATAAAGCTACAAAACAGCAACAAATTTGGCATACTTTCAGAAAGCACTCAACTTTTTTTTTAAAATACTGAATAGATAAGGGATAGGAAGTTTATTATTTGGTAAGCTTGCTTTTAAAATAAATAAATAAAATAAATAAAATCAGTTTTAAATTCCCAGAAAAACTGACAGAAAGCAGAGATTTCACACATATTTCCTATATCCACATGTGTGAAACATCAGGCAACAGGACCAGTTTGGAAATTTACCAGGTCCATTTATATTTCATCTTTCTCAGGAAGAACAAAATTACTCTCAGAACTTCGTTCAACTTCTCAGAACAGAATCAACCTCTAAAACTGCCGCGAGATCTCAGAGTGAGGTATTATGTAACACAAAAAAACCCTCTGTCTCAACCATAGCTTTACAGCAGCGGCCACAGTAAGTTGTGCAATCTCTGCACACTGATACCATTAACTGGAAGCATATTATGAAGAAAGGAGTGTGTGGTTCAAGAGTAAGATATATAGGACAAAACACTGGGAAGCTGTAGCAAAAACAATGATCTGTATAGCCTACAGGCACTCTTCCATAAAAGGTATTTCTTTCTTTTTGTTTTGTTTTGGTTTGTTTTGGGGGCCATACCTGGTAATGCTTAGAAATCACTCTTGAGTCTGTACTCAGGAATCATTCCTGGAAGTGCTCTGGGTACTGTATGGGACATCAAGATTTGAACCCAGCTAGCTACTTGCAAGGCAAGCACCCCATCCACTATACTCTCAGGCACCATAGACAGTTTTTCCATAAATCAAGTTTTTGATAAGTATTGTTTACATTGATTCCAAGGTCACAGTCCATATAGGTCCCTCACATACACCTTCTGTATACTGTCAATTAAACAGTGGAAAAGGGTGGAAGAAGCAATGATGGATAGGAAAGGTGCTTGCTTGCATGCATCTGACCCATGTTCAACACTCAGCCTGCTATATGGTCCCCTGAGCACAACCAGTAATGATTACTGAGCACAGTCAGAAGGAAGCCCTCTATATCACTAGGTATGGCCTCAAAATCAAAGAAAGCATTTACTGGAACACTTAGTCGAATTGGGGTTGAACTTACTGATTCTGTAATGCTATTAAGGAAAGTTACTATGCAGACTGACACTTTTTGGGGGAGGATGAGAGGTTGAGGCCAAATCTGCAAGTGCTCAGGGCTTGCTCCTGTCTTTGTGCTCAGAGATTACACCTGGTGGTAATTGTAGAGCCATATGCAGTACCAGGGATTGAGCCAGTTGGATGAATGCAAGCAAGCACCTTACACGCTTTACTATCTTTCTACTCCTCAAGTGACTATTATTACTTACGTCTCATGAATAACAGAAAGAAGACTTTTGGGGGCCAAAGTCATAGTACAGTGGGTAGAGAGTTTGCCTTGCTTGTGGCTGACCAAGGCTCAATCCCCAGCACCCTATTTGGTGCCCCAAGTCCACCAGGAGTGATCCTTAAGGGCAGAGGCAGAAGTAAAACCTCAGCAATGGAGGGTACAGCCCCAAAACAAAACAAAACAAAAAAAAAGACTTTTTCCCAAGTATGTTTTAAATAAGCAAAATATCCTACAACCCATATTCATGTCAGGTTGTTTTGTTTAGTTTTTAGCTAAACACCCATTTATTTCATGCCAGTTTTATTGAGGATGAATAAAATATAAATTAGTTATTGTAACTGCTCTCCTCAAAATTATTCAGGGACCTGAAAGACAGCTAATGTACTGGAATAAATGACTATATGTGGGGGATCCAAGTTGGTCTTTGTCACTGCATGATCCTCTGGGGACCACCAGAAAGAGTCTCAAACAGAGGACCAGGAATAGCTCCCAAACACTGCTGGAAGTGGCTAAAAAGAAAAAAAAACTTCTTTTTTTGGTTTATTTTTGGGCACATCCAGTGATGCGCAGGAGTTGGCAGTGATGGGGACCATACACAATGTCAGGACCAAACTCTTGTCAGCTGCATGCAAGGCCCCATCCCTTCTAACCCTCAGTAATAATTTTTAGTGGCCTACTGCATCCTTATTGAATAAACCTCAAAGTTATTTACATAACTGTTAGGCCCTTTATATATTTGAATTCTGCCTTTCCTGTTTCATTATCTCTACTGACAAACCTCTACTCTAATCTCATGTGTACAGAGCATAGAGAATGCTTTCCATGCATGCTGCATGATCTCAGATCTCCTCTTACCTTTGCTAATGTTGACTAGACCTGGCATTTTCTCATAAAGGAAGAAGAAACAAGGTCTAGAATATGTAGTAACATCCTCTCATGCCAATCCCCTCACTGTTTCCCTGATTGTACTATCTAATTCTATATAAGTTTGACCTTTTACAAACTCACCTTGAGTATGCTTATTATAGACTGAATCCTAGATGAAAATTCTTCTTTGAATATATCCCTGGAGTTAGGGAGTCACTTAGTCACTTACCCTACAATATGGCTCCTTCTTTCTTATATCTTCTTGCTGGATCAGCCTCAGACCCTGGACACCATTCTGTAGGCCTCTTTCATATAGGGCCTGAAGTCTGGGAATTTCTTCTTGTTCAACAGCAACTATAAGCTTGAAAAAAAGAGATTAAAAAATATAGAGAAAGCTCAGCTTATCAGCAATAAAAGATAGACCCAACATAAAAATATATAGTTCATAATAGATTAAGTAAAAACCAAAAATTTTAAGTGTATCACCATCTCTCTTTTTTTAATTATCTAAAGATTTTCTTCCACAAATGGAAAAAAAAACAAAGATAAGTTTTTTTCTTCCAAGTAAAGAGTAGCCTCAATGTTCATTTCTGTTATCACAGTTCCTAATACATCTTGGCAAAAAGCAACTAATAATAAACTATTCAGGCCTTCAGTACCTATAGTGAAGGAAATACAAGTTATTTAGGTTACTTAGGTTTCACATAGGACTGGGTGTGCTTGAGATGTAGCTTAGTGGTAGAGCACTTGCTTTTGCACATGTGAGACCCTGGTTCAATCCCCAGAACTGGGGTAGAACCCCAAACAACTCAACCCAGAATGGCCTACATAGAACATGTGAAATAGCAAGTATATCAGTAAAACATTCATGTTCACTAAGGGCTATTCATGAACAGCTAAGTTATCCATTTATTTCCTGGAGGAAAGTACATTTCAAAGTATCAACTGATGTATTTTATTGCAGGATAATGAAAAGTAAATAGTTAACTTTACACAGACTGTTGTCCTCTTACTTCTAGGCAAATTAACCGCTTAAGGTTGTTCCTGCCTTAGCATTAAACAACTACCAGGAGAGAAAACACAGTTGCATATCCACAAGTAGGTCAGCATTTAGCATCACCATTTCATAGCAAGGAGCTAACAGAATCACATGAAATACAACACTTCTTAATCAAGGTGTTAGAATCATATCAACAATTAACCTTAAAAATAGAAGTGAAATTAAAGAACTCTAAAAGAAAGTTTAAAAGTCTACAGAATGTGAGAAAATATTTGCAAATCATGTAGTTTGTAAGATTCTTGTGTCCAGAATAAAGAAAAAGTAATCTTCTATAATAAAAACTATAAACAGTTTGATTTCTTAATTTTTTCATCTATGAATTTATATAATTCTTCATAAACCCTTACCCCCCCAAAATCCAAACAACTGTTAGGACAATTTCTGGAGTTATTTTAAAAAAGGCAATTTGGGGCCAGAAAGATAGTACAGTAGGTAGGGCATTTGCCTTGCATGTGGTCAATCTGGTTTGATCCTCAGCATCTCATATAGTCCCCTAAGCACTTCCAAGAGTCACCCCTGAGTGTAGAGCCAGACGTAATCCCTAAGAGTGTGTGGCCTAAAAACCAAATAAATCAATACATTTAAAAAGGCATTTTATTGGCAAGGAAAGGAATATTAAAACAATCACATGTAAAGATAGTAATCTATATTAAATGGACAAATTATTAAGAAATACAAATTTCTTAAACTTATTAAGAAAAAGCAAATCTGAATGAGCTCTATCCAATAAAGAAATGGCAGGGGACGGAACTATAGCACAGAGAGTAGGGCATTTGCCTCGCACACAGCTAACCCTGATTCAATCTCTGGCATCCCCTGAGCCTGCCAGGAGTGATTTCTGAGCACAGAGCCAGGAGTAATTCCTAAGCACAGCTCGGTATAGCCCAAAAACCTAAATAAAAACAAACACACAAACAAAGAAAGGGCTGGGGAGATGGAACCAGCACGTTTTTTTTACACCAGCACCAGGAATTAGACTTCTACCAGGGAAGGCCCTAATGCTACATTGTCATTGGCTTGCTCCAAAGTAGGTTCATACGGCACCCTGACGACTTGGTTAACAGCAACAATCTGCTTTTGGGCCAGGCTCTCTGCATTGCCACCTAATGGTGAGATGAAACCAGAAGATGCTCCGTGTTACCCTGATTTCGACACAAGAACTGTACAAAAATCAGCATCTCTACAGAAACCTGACCAAGACAACAGTGATTGTGAAGAACTTTTACTGGAACCACAGAGAAGAACTTTGGGATTAGACAATTTAGTATGCCAGGAGCCTATGGCAGGATGCTTCATGGGTAAGGTCTCTCTGTTTTTAAAACAAATGTTTTTCCTTTCTATTTTCCCCATATTTTGCTGTGCCTGTGCAAAAGAAACAAAACCTGCCACACACACCTATTTATTGTATTTTTTTTTTATCTCTTATCGTTTAAGTTGGGGCTCCCACCTTTTTCATAGAACCTTAGTATATGGAACCTTAGTACACTTCATTTTACCACAAATGTCCACATTTTTCTATAAAACTAAGAAGAAAAGAATAAAGAGAGGTTGGGGGCCAGGGGCCAAGAGGTCTTAGATGAATTGGTGGGAAAATAAATAAAGACAGAACTAAATATCCAAGCCAAAGTCAATAATAATAGAATCAAAGGACCTAAACTTCAATCTAAACTTAAAGGGGCCTGTTATACTGGCAGGCCCGGGAACAAAGGGTGGTGGTATAGGATGTACTCTGGGTCCATTGGTGGAGGGAAGTTGAAACTGGTGGTGGGAAGGGTCCGGATTAATTGTATATCTAAAATTCAACTATCAAGAACTCTGTATATCACGATTGTTTCAATAAAATAAAATAAAAAGAAAGGGCTGGTGAGATATGTTCAGTGGTAAAATGCATGCTTACATGTGACACCCTGGGTTCAATTCCAAGTTTGTTTTTTTGGGGGGTAGGTTCATACCCAATGGTGCTCAGGGGTTACTCCTGGCTCTGCATTCAGAATTTGCTCCTGGCAGTATTAGGGGACCATATGGGATGCTGGGATTTGAACCCAGTGGTGGTGGTGGAGGGTCTGTCCTGTGTTTGGTAAATGCCTTACCGCTGTACTATCACTCTGGCCCCCAATTCCAATTTTAAAACAAAGCAAAGAGACAGAATTAGTTACTTAAAATCTTCTCACATTCAAAGATTCAAAGCATGAGTTTTACAAATGAATGCGACCCATATCAATTCTTTATAAGCTCTTTCAAAAATAAAAACAGAAGAAAATACTTCCTAACTAATTCTGAAATCAGTATTAACCTGATAACAAAATAAGACACAGGCATCAATAAGAATGACACTATAGATCAATATGCCTTATAAATATTGATGCAGAATTCCTGAATGAAATACTAGTAAGCCAACTGTGACAACACAAAAATAATGATATACTATGACCAAACAGAATTTATTGTAGAAATGCAAGATCAGTACAACATTCAAAAGTCTATTAATGTAATATAGTAAGTATATTTAAGAGACTAAAAAAAATGCTATGTAATTGTGTGAATGGAAGTAGAAAAGTTATCTATGAAAGTCTAATACTCGGGGCCAGGCGGTGGCGCTAGAGGTAAGGTGCCTGCCTTGCCTGCGCTAGCCTAGGACGGACCGCGGTTTGATCCCCCGGCGTCCCATATGGTCCCCCAAGCCAGGAGCGACTTCTGAGCGCATAGCCAGGAGTAACCCCTGAGCATCACCGGGTGTGGCCCAAAAACAAAAAAACAAAAAAACAAACAAAAAAAAGAAAGTCTAATACTGCTCATAATTAAAACATTTAACAAAGGCAGATTGAAGTCTAAGAGCAAAACACAGCTTTACCAGGATTATTTTACTTTCTTTCTCCCCCATTTCCCCCAAAATAGACATTATAAAACAAACAAGAAAACTGGGTCAGAGTGATTGTTATAGAGTTTAAGGAACTTACCTCTCATTCTGCTGACCCCACTTTAAATCCCTCAGTACTACAAGCAACACCAAGGATCACTCCTGAGCATGAATAGCCCAGAGCATGGCCCAACCCCATCCTTTCAAAAATAAAAAGGATGAAGTACTGAAGGAAAATGAAGGGCCAAAAGTTAGTCCATAATATTAGTCCTTGCAAATTATCAAATTACATAGATACAAAGGGAAAAAGCATTCTTTTATTCAGCATTAACATCACTAAGAAATGGCTATTTACAAACAATTTGGGGGGCCCTAGTATAGTAAAAATAACATACCTTGCCACACTGCTTGTAGGCAATTCCCTTTTGGTTACAGTACTCATAGATGAGACCAGCACCTTCTACACATAATTTAGCTTTCAGAGATCCAGGTTTATAATAAATCCCACTATGGATAACACCACTGTTATGTCCAGTCTGGTGAATAGCTACAGGAAAAGACAAATTCTTGAGGAAACACACATGGCTCAGACAAAAATGAACATGTGAAGCCATTGGAGTCCATATAATTAAAAACTCTGCCTTTTATTCTTTGTTCTTATAGTCAGAGCACTGATTTCTCCCACTTTCCTTAGAGCCTGTGACACATCCTCCAACCCACCTCAGATTTCAGGTACAACTTTGCCAGGTAAAACTCACTTCTTACAACCAACAATTCCCTTCAGGTGCTCTTCCCTAATTCACTCTTTTTTCTTTCTTACTCCTGCCCAGACAGCCTCTCAAATAAATAATCTCCACCCAAGTACTAGTTCAAAGCTTTGTGAAAAACCTACATCAGAACACTAACACAGACATTTAACATGAAGGATGTAAAACTGGCAAGATGAGCAGGTGTTCAGGTGAAGCCCAAAGAGTTAACACTAATAAGATACATACCCAAATCTTTCTCTTTTTCTAGAACACAGATGGAAAGTGTTGGATGTCTCAGTATGAGTGTTCTGGCAGAGGCAAGTCCCACAATTCCACCACCGATAATGACTATATCAAATGAGCTTGAAGAGAAAGTCACCTTTAAAATAATGCACGTTTTAAACAATCCTCATCAAACTCCCAGGCATAATTTTCATTGACAATTAAGCTATGACTTATAATCATTAAATACGTACAGTTTTGTACTAGCTGGCCTCATAGTTAAGAAAAAATCTATAAAGGCTAGTCTGTCGTATAACTGGCTACAACCAGTAGACTATGTGGCCAGTTACCTGAGCTGCTCCAAGTCTCCACAGTACTCTGCACCAGCTAGCCACATAGGTGATGAGTCAGTACACTCTTACCTCCCACCAATCCTTTTAAAAAGTCAAATATAGGGCCTGGAGTGACAGTGCAGCAGTAGGGCGTTAGCTTTGCATGTTACCGACTGGAACAGATCCAGGTTCTAACACCGCCATCCCACCTGGTCCCAAGAGCCTGCCAGGAGCAATTTCTGAGGGCAGAGCCAGGAGTAACCTCTGAGCACTGCTGGGTGTGGTCCCCCAAAAAAGCCAAATACAGATTCCTTGTGGACAAGCTGACAACTAACTCTGTATAAGAATATATATATATAAATCCTGTTAAAAGGAAAATAACTAGTGGGAAGATCAAACCTTAGAAAAATAAATGGTCCAGAAATACACTTAAAAATACAATCTTTCTTATTTTGGGTTCGGGGCTACACTTGGCTATACTTAGGGCTTACTCCTGGCTCTGCTCAGAGAACACACCTGGAAGGGCTCAGGGAACTATATGGGGTGCTGGGGATAAAACCTGGTTTAGTTGCCTACAAGTCTTATCTACTTACTTTCACTGTCTCCAAGACCAACAGATTCCAATTATATAGTCATTAAAAATAATTACAAAGGACATGTAGAGCCTTTCTAGTTCTACAATGAGAGGGTTAAAATATTATCTTTATCAATGACCATCAACAAATCAAGGTTTTATAAGAATATGACCACACTTGCTTCTTCTAGTTTGTTCCCTCTTATACATACATACATATACATATATACATATATATATATACATATATATATTTGGTTTTTGGGTCATGCCCGGCTGCGCTCAGGGGTTACTCCTGGCTCCATGCTCAGAAATCACTCCTGGCAGGCTCGGGGGACGGGATGTCGGGATTCATAACGATGTTCTGCGTGCAAGGCAAACGCCTTACCTCCATGCGATCTCTGCAGTCCCTTGTATTATATTTTGATGTAACATCTAAACAACACCTGAAATTATTTCAGTGATACTGCTGAAAGTAGTAATTCTAACTTTAAAAATGAACAATATTGGGGCCGGGAGGTGGCACTTGAGGTAAGGTGCCTGCCTTGCCTGCGCTAGCCTTGGACGGACCACAGTTCGATCCCCTGGCATCCCATATGGTCCCCCAAGCCAGGAGCGACTTCTGAAGCACATAGCCAGGAGTAACCCCTGAGCGTTACAGGGTGTGGCCATAAAACCAAAAAAAAATGAACAATATTTTGTATCAAATATTCCCTATAAAACTTTCAGAAGAAAACAGATCTAAGGGTAGGTAAAGAGTTGACAACAAAAGCTTGACCCACAAAAGAAAAAGACTGTTAAATTGGAGGCTGGTGAGACAGCTTAAAAGGGTAGAGCACATGCTTTGCATGTGAGGCTCAAACCTAATCCCTAGGACATGACTCACAATGTCTCAAATTTGATCCCCTGGACCACATGGTTCTCAGAGCATCACTGGGTATAATCCTGGTGATCCCCGACACCACACATAGTTCCCCATCTCCATTAAGAAGGAATCCCTAGCTCAGTGCACCGTTGATAGGGCCAAAAAAATTTCAAACAAAAATGTATTAAAATATAATTAACAAATGGGAGAAATTCTTTGCAAACCACAGATCTGACTCTATCTAGTATAGTGTTTTGGTGTGGCCCCTTTCCAGCCTTGTTTTCTTCCTGTGCTTCCCCATCCTATCGGTTGGCCTCCTACTCTCATGTCATGGCCCCATTTACATGATTTTACCAGTGATTCCCTTGAAATATCCATAGAGGACCCTATGGACCCCAGCTGAAAAAGATTGCTTTCAAAACAAATAATTTAATCTGAAAACTTGGAGCATAATACATGAATAAACATTTCATCAAAGAAAAGAGATAGGAGCCTGAGAGACAGTCTGCTCATTGGATTGACTGCATGCAGAAGGCCCACATTCAATCAAGGTCCACCAAGCACTGCTGGAAGTAGCCCCTGAAGTATCACTGGCTGTGACTCAAAATCCAAAATGCAAACCATTAAACCTGGCAAATAAGCATGTGAAAAGGTGTTCCTATACATTTAGTCATTGGGAGATGAAAATTAAAACTATGTGCACAAGAGAGAGTAATAGCAGGTAAGACATTTATTTGTCTTGTATGGTATGATCCCCAGCATCCTATATAGTCCCCCAAGCATTGCCTGGAGTAATTACTTAAATCAGAGCCAGGAATAATCCCTAAGCATTGCTGAATGTGATCCAAAAAAGAAAAACAGAAAAGAAAATTAAAACTATAATATCACTATATCCCAATCAGAATGGCTAAACTTAAAATGTGGTTGTATCAAATGCTGATAAAATGAGAAAATGAATCACTCACAGGCTGTTGGTGAGAATATAATAATAAGCCTACTATATACCCCCCAAAACCTATGGAAAAAGTAGTGCTGCCTTTAAAAAACCAACCATGGGGCCAGAGAGATAGCATGGAGGTAAGGCGTTTGCCTTTCATGCAGAAGGACGGTGGTTCAAATCCCGGCATCCAATATGGTTCCCCGTGCCTGCCATGGGGCATTTTCTGAGCATAGAGTCAGGAGTAACCCCTGAGCGCTGCCGGGTGTGACCCAAAATCCAAAAAAAATAAAAATAAAAAAAAACCCAAAAAATTAAAAATGCTTTCTACATGGCTCAGCAATTGTACTCCCAGGAATTGATGACAAAGAAATGCTCACATTGTACAAAAATGTTCTTGTATTAATTGTATTAATGTTCTTGTATGACTTGTATTAATTCTCATACAAAAAATTCTTTGCAACTTTATTCATAATAGTTCCAAACTGGAAACAATGATTTTTTTTGTCTTTTCTGTGGGGAGGGGAACCACATCTGAATATTCTCAGGGGTTACTCCTAGATATGTACTTGGGAATCACTCCTGGTGGGCTCAGGGAACATATAGGATGTGGGAGACTGAACCCAGGTGGGCTACATTAAAAGCAAATGCTCTACCAGATGTACTAGTATCTCTAGCCCAATCAATTTTTAACCTGGCAGCGCTCAGGGGTTACTCCTGGCTCTGCACTCAGAAGTCACCCGAGGCAGGCTCAGGGGACCATATGGGATGCCGGGATTCGAACCACTGTCCTTCTGCATGCGAGGCAAATGCCCTACCTCCATGCTATCTCTCCAGCCCGCCCCCAACCAATTTTTATACACCTACTATGAAATGCTATTCAATAATTATAAGTAATGGATTATAAGGAGATTATGGTGCAAGTAAAGAACCCAGATACATACTGTGATTCCACTTACACAAGATTTTCCAAATGACAGACTTATAGAGCTAGAAAATAGGTTATTATTCTAGAGATGAGAGGTGAGAACTCAGGGCTATCTCTGTGTTGATGGGACATTTTCACATCTCAATTGTGCGGTTGCTATACAATTTTCATGATGAACAGCATAGGAAACACAGGCGTGTCACTTAAAACGGATGAAATCTGGATGACGTCTGTAGATTATAGCATGTCAATTTCCAATTTGATAATGTGCCAATGTTATATAAGAAGTCGTCGTTGAAGAAAACTGATCGGAGTGTTTATGAGGTACCTCTGTTGTTTTGGGGCCACACCTGGAAGCACTCAGGGAGCTGCATATGATGCTGCAGATTTGAACCAAGATCACAGGTAACACAGCTACGTTGTGGTCAACAAGTGCCTTAACTTACTATTTCTTTGACACCCTCAGTACTATTTTTATAAGATCCTATGGATCTATAATTACTTTAAAATAAAAATATAGTGCAGGAGAGATAGCACAGCGACAGGGCGTTTGCCTTGCACACAGACCATCCAAAACGGACTGTGGTTCGAATCCCGACATCCTATATTCCCTCATTCTAGGGGCAATTTCTGAGCATAGAGCCAGGAGCCCTGTAAAAGCTGCTAAAGAATTGATCCCGTGCATTACAAATCATTCATGCCCCTCTACACAGCAGCTGGACTCAACTTTTTTGTTTGGGAGCCACTCCTGGTGGCAGTGCTCAGGACTTACTCCTAACAGCACTCAGTGATCATTCCTGGTCATGCAAGGGGTAGAGGGTACCAAGAATCGATCCCGAGTCTGCCGCGTGCAAGACAAGCGCCCTATCTGCAGTACTACCTCTCTAGCTCTTAATGCCAACTTTTAACATGATTATCCGCAACTTTTAACATGATTATCCCTTCAAAAGCCTCCCAATAGTCTGAGAATAAATCCAACGCATCGTTAAATTAAGTTAAAATGCTGTTGTGATACAGTCCCTCCTTCCCTCGACAGAGAACGAAGACTGGTTTCAATGATCCCCCCTCTCTAAACTGTCTTAGGAAAGTGAATCCCACAGTCTGTTACAGTACTCGGACTTAAGAGGGGTTTCGGATCTTTGCACGGTAATCCTAGCTGTCAAAGGCATGTCTGATGGTACCCAGTGTCGTGAGGATGAGGATGCTACTAGGATGCTGCAACTAACAGCCAAGGGGAAGAGGGAGTGCAGGGACTGGACTCAAAGTCAGACCAGTGCTTCACCTCTCCCCACACGCTGCCTTTCTCGCTCCCTCCAAGCTCACAGATTCAAACCAACGAATCTTGCTTGCAGGGAGCTCCAGGGATCCGAAGTTCACTGCCGCCCTGGCCAGAGGTTCCTCTGAGACAAAGTAGCACAGACGGCGGGGGCGGGCCAGAGGCTACTCACCCGGTGCTGTTTCTGCGGGCACCTGGGCGCTGCAGCCAGGGTCTCCCGGGTGCAGGACCGCAGCCAGGAAAGAAGCCCCCGGCTAAAAGCCCGCGGGCCCGGCTGCCGGCACCGCCCAAGCAACGTAGCACCTGCACCATAGCCTAAGCGCCCTCGTCCCCTTTCTTTCTCAACACTTCTCCGGCCTCTCCCGCTCAGGGTCCAGGAGGTCTCTAAGCCACGCCCCCGAGAAGGCAGCCAATGAGGCGCGCGCTTCGAATCACGTGGTGCGGAGCCGGTAGCCAATGAATGGGTCGCTCGGTGGAGTTCAAAGGGCGAGCTCGTGTGCGCAGACGCAGTGGACGCTCCGCGCGCTTGGTCTCCGCTCGCAGACGCTGTGAGTAGCGGCGCCGGGGCCCAAGCTGGCGCCCTTAGTTTGTTTTTTACCTGGATTCACTCCAGCGGTGCCGCGTGCCCAGAGGAGGATCGCTGGACTCCCTCCCGCCCTGTGCTCGCTCTCTGGGCGCCTTGCACCTGCAGCTTGTCCGTTGGGCCCCCCGGGAATCGGGCGTCTTGGTTTCTGTAATTCTGCAACATTGAGTTCTTGCTATATAAATTCGGGGTACAGAGGGTAGGAAGTCCTTGCATGCGGCCTACCCAGGTTCTAGCGATCCTCGGCGTCTGGTAAGCACCCCAACACCACCAACACCACCCAGTGCCTTTAGGAGTGATCCCTGAGCACAGCCCGCTGGCCATGGCCCTCAAATAATAAATAAGATAAAATATAACTAATAATTTTTATCATGTTAAAGTTATAATAGTAAATAATAAAATAAAATTCGAAGCTAAGGTGCCGCCTTGTCAACAGACTGAAGCTACTGTGAACATCACTTTCCTCCTTTCTCTAACATGAAAGAAGCTGCTTTGTGTTCACTCATAAACCTCATTGTAAAAGTACGGGACCCCTACTTAACCCTGTGCTGAGTTATATCACCCCCATTCTCTGTATTTGCCTGGGCTAGTGGGGGGTGGACAGGAGTGGTTTAGGAACAGGAAAAGAAAAAAATGATAGAGCTTCCTTTGACCTTTGGGATTTGGTGCTAGGTTTTGGGCAGGTGGTTTGGGAAAATTGTTGCTATCTGCTTAGGGTCCTCCTCTGCACTAGGAGTAGTAAATGGCAGAGGTTTCTTTTGGGGCTGAATATATGTTCCAGCCTGCTGCCTCTCCAGTTCAGAGATGTTGCTTTTTTTTTTTTTTTTCGAAATGATTATCATAGATCTGTACATGTATAAGAAATTGAAGAGCTCCTGTGTACCTTCTATGCTGTCTCCTCCAATGACAGAATGCCTTGCAAAACTGTAGCTTGATAGTCCAAACAGGAAACTGTCATAACTTATTATTTTACTCAGATTTCTCAGATCTTACATTTGTATATATGATTAGTTTTTAATCTGCATGTTCACAACCACACTCCCTAGGGGACAGATACATATATCCCTGTAGGAACCTTCCTATTGCCCTTTTGTAACAACTTCCTAGAGGACAGCTCTTTTCTCTAATCTCTTCTTCCTTTTTGAGGAGAGGCTTACTCCTGGCTCTTTGCTCAGGGATCACTCCTGGCAGGCTCAGGGACCCATTTGAGAAACCAGGATTCAAACGAGAGTGAGAAGCATGCAAGGCCTTAAGCCCTACACTATTTCTGGGCCCTGTTCTTTTCTGAAATTTTGTAATTTTATATGAATATGCAATTATGCACTTTGTTATATGCACAAAGTTTTGTGCAGCTTTTTGGAATTTTTTTCACCCAGTTAGTTCTTTGAGATAATTTAAATTGTTGCCTATATCCATATTGATTCGTTTTTATTGCTGAGTGGTGTGCTATACATCTGTGTTTGGTCGTTCACCATTGATAAGCATGTATTTAGCTATTTCAAATAAAGTTGCTATGAATATTACTGTTGTACATCCTTTTATGTAAGCCTATTTATTCCTCCTTTGTTAATTAAATGTTCAAGAGGCCTGTTGCTTGAACATATGATAAGCACATATTTAATTTTGTAGGAAACTGCCCATTTTTCCAAAGAGGCTCTACCATTTTATATTTCCACAAACAGTTTGAATCCCTGTGGTGAGCTTCATGTCAAGAGCTGGACCCTCCAGCCCTCCTCTATTTACCATTGTGATAAGCATAGAGTGTGCTAGTTATTTTTAGTTTGCACAGAATATAGTTGATAAAAAAAAAAAAGAATATAGTTGATTTGTTACCAACTTGAATACAAACTTAATGTGCTAGCTGGGTGGGGGCACAGAATCTAAATGGGAGCCAGGTTAATAGTAGCTTTTTACAACACTTTAAGTATGTGTTTATGTTTAGAAGGTTATAGAATTCACAGTACATGTCATTTTTTTTTAATTATTACTATGTGGTTTGGTGGCCATACTGAAAATGCTCAGGGGTCACTCAGGCAGTGCTTAGGATTGAATCCAGTTAATCAACCTGCAAGGTAATATCTAATCCCTATGTTATATCTCTAGCCTATGATCATTTTTAGAATCTAGACTACACATAGCTGTGCTTGGGACTACCAGGACATACCATGCAGTATAAGGGACCAAACTCAAGACTTGTGTATGCTACACATGAGTTATACCACTTGAGCCATATGAATAACCCTGTGCATACTCAGACAATAGGGGGTATATTATGCCACATTCAGCAATTCTTGGGAGCTGTTCCTGCATCTTGCTCAGGGCACCATTTACAGGGCCAGGGATTGAACAGGACTTGGCTGTATGCAAGGGGGGCGGGTTTCCTTAAACTCTATGATCTATCTGGCCTTACACATGCTCTTGTTAGAAAATTTTCTCTACTTGCTCTCTCCCAGAGACTTAGTTATATATTAATTTGCTTCAATAATTTCAAAGCAAGCAATCACCTTAAAGTCATTCGGGCACTTACAGTGTCTTTTTATACAAATACTTATATTCTTGCCCTAATGTCCTTAGTTAAGAAGTCATGCTCACCTTCTATCAAGGTCAGCACCTGTAAGAAGTTGGTTTTGTGACTGTTGTATATATAGGTTTGCCTCAATACAGCTTTTGTGATCTTCCAGTTTCTAATGCATTGTATAATTCTGTTTCACTATGCCTTATACTACTTAGGAATAAAAACTGGCACAAATAATTATTTTTCCAGATGGGAAATCCAGATGGGATTATAATTTGGGGAACATAAAACTAACTTTGATACCTACACTTGCTCCACAGTTGTACCATCTGCAAGAAGGAATTGACTTCTTCAGTATTTTTAAATGTTAGCTTTGAAAACTCTTTAGTTACATTTAATATGTAAAATAACTGAATGAGGGTACAGGAGATAGGGTTGAGCACTACTGATCTGACCAAAAACAAAATTATTGAAATAATTTGCATATATGCATTTTTAATCCAAACAGAAGAGTTCTCCATAAAAAGTTACTTAGAAACACTTTGTATATATTTTGAGTTGTAGAAGTCTGGCCTTGAAATCACAACTTTTAGAAACACGATACAAAGTTATGCCACTGAGCTATGTTTTGAAAATAAGAAATTTATTTTCATTTTGTTTCAACCTGAATTCATAATGAATTCATTATAACATTAGTAATCTAGCATTTGTTACCTTGTAACTTGCTTTAACTTTTTATTAGAACTAAGTTCACCAACTTACCACTAGAGGTCTCCCCTGTTCTCAGAAAACATTCCCAGTGGTAGCTGCTGAAATTTATCTACAATTTCTAAAACTTACTAATGATGTCACAGTTGAGAATGTAAAAATTAATCAACTTATATTCCACCTTTATTTAAACATAAAAATTATATCTGTTTAAATTATTTAAAATATAAAATCTTACTATTTCTTAAAGATGATAGGTAAAGTATATTTGGCCTATCGGAATTATTCCTAAACAGAATAATAAAATAGGCCAAAATAAATCAGTTTTCACAGAGTATTCACAGAGCATTGTAATTTGGTTAATAACAAGTTCAGGTCTAAAAAGAGTACAAGGCTTTGTACAGGCCTTACCTTGCATATTACCATCTCCAGTTCATTCACTAATACCACATGGTCCCTTGAGAACAGTCTTTGTGCTCCCACTCCCACCTCCCATCACTGAAGGGTAGCTGGGATTGAAACACTAACCCAGCTCCAGGAGTAGGGAAAGAGTTATCCTGCAAGCCCACTGAGCACCACTTGGGAGACCCAAATCAACAAAGAGCATAATACATTTTCTGGTTTTACTGTTTCTATAGAAATGAGTCAGTCATTGGAGATTTTCAATTGGCAAATATTAAAATCTTACTCTAGGGGGCTGGCATTGTGCCAGAAGCTAAGGAAAACAGGCATCAAATTTCATATTTAGAGCATGAAGAACTGATTGGGGTGGGGGAGGACCAGCAATGCTGCTGCCCTCTGAGACTGATATGTTAGTGGCATTCCCACACTACTACCACTGACCCAAGACCTGAACTTGGTCAATTCCTCTCACCCTTGCTCTAGCTAATATCATTCTCATTCATCTTCTCCTCTATCCTTTCCCAGGGCCACATGTAGTTGAAACTCCTGTCAGCTATCTTTGGCCCTTTGCATTCACCTTCAATCTTGTTTATGCTATCTGAGAAATCGTTCTGACATACATAGCTCTACAGAAGAATGCCAGACCTTCTTGAAATGACTGTGTGAACCATCTCTTCCCTTTGCTTGAAAGCCATAGACTGAGCTAACTGAATTACAACATGCCTGAAGCACTCTTGCCTCAGGTAACATGTCTTTTCCTGGGACCTTGATCTATTGAATAACTCTTGGTTAGTTCATATTTTCTCTCTCTAAGATATTAACCAGGTCTAATTATTCATTTGAACTGTTCAGTTACATGTTTAGTTCATTTCATTGTGGAATGGTCAGCTCCTCAGAAGAAGGAAACATGTTTCATCTAACGTCACTCCTCACTACCTTCAACACACACACACACACACACACACACACACACACACACACACACACACACACGTACACATACACACTACTGGGGAAACAAATTGAGATAAATTAAACTGGGATGTAGTTTAAATTCATTTTTATAGATTGTCTTGTTTGTTTGTTTGTTTTTGTTTTTGGGCCATACCCGGCGGTGCTCAGGGGTTACTCCTGGCTGTCTGCTCAGAAATAGCTCCTGACAGTCACAGGGGACCATATGGGACGCCGGGATTCGAACCAACCACCTTAGGTCCTAGATCGGCTGCTTGCAAGGCAAACAACGCTGTGCTATCTCTCCGGCCCCCATTTTTATAGATTGTTACAGTTTGACACCATCTCAGTAAGTCATTTCTTAAAAATGAGAAGGCCAGAGGTAAGGGAAGTGAAGTTTGCTTGTCCACTTTCTTAGACTTGATTTGTCACCGGCCATTTTCCTTTTGGGAGTTCTGTCATCCACCTTTGCCCCAATCATAGGAAGCTGTATTCATGTCTCTTCTCCCTCCCAGAAGTTTTTGAGCCACCACAGATTTACTTCCTGGGTGATTGATTATACTGTCAGACACTGGAAATGTTGGGAGTACAATCCAACATCTGTGAAGGTGCCCTGCCCCAAATGGACACTAGGTGGCAGTATTGCAGGCGACTTTCATTGAGGCTTGAAGGATGAAATTTAAGGTCTAGGTTGGGAAAAAACCTCATACCAGCCAGTCCCACATTTCACAAGGTTTTTTCTTTTTTTCTTTTTTCTTTTTTTAATTTTAAGGTTTCTTTTATTTATATTGGCTTGGAGGCCACAGTGCTCAAGGTTTACTCCTGACTCTGCACTCAGGAATCACTCCTGGCACGCTCCAGGGACTATATGGAATATTGAGTCTACCTCATGCAAAGCTTGTGTCTTACCCCAGTACTATTGCTCCAGCCCTCTTTTGCTTTGTTTCTTGCACCAAACTAATATGTGCATTAAAGAGGGTGCATGTGCTCAGTGTTTGCTGAATAGCAAATGAGTCATCAGCTTATCAGCACCAGAGCATTAACTTTGAGATTGTGAAGTTGACGTATGTATGGAACCTGGGTTACTGGCTGATGAACTAATATAAATCCTGCTTTGTGTGTCTTAGATCAAATGAAGCTGTTTGGAAACATTTCCAGGCAGCTGTGTAGCTTCAAGAAATCTCCATCATCATGTGACTCCAGATACTTCTGGACCTGGTTGAATACGGTGTTTAATAAGTAAGTTATTCTAGTAACTGTGAAGAAACATGGGATGCCTCAGCTAGATGAATTCACAATAGCTATAATTTTATGATTTCTTGTATTTTGAATGTTTTTGTATAGCACATGTAATAGGATCCAAATTTTGTTTAAAAACAAAACAGCATTAAAAATTAAAAATCATAAAAGTATACACACACAGATAGAAGTCTTTAGATCATACATCGTGGCACTCAAGGGCTGCTCTGGTTCAAAACCCAACATGTGGTATATTCTCTCTCTCTCTCTCTCTCTGGCCCCCCCTCAAGAGAATTCATTTTGTTTTTGGTTCACACCCAATGGCACTCAGGTTACTCCTGGCTGTGCCCTTAGAAATTGCTCCTAGCAGGCTCTGAGAACCATATGGGATGCCGGGAATCGAACTGGAGTCTTTCCAGGGTTGGCTGCATGCAAGGCAAACACCCTACTGCTGTGCTATCTCTCTGGCCCCAAGAGAAATCATTTTTAAAAAGTTAGGTGGCATGCTTAGAAATATCCTTTGAAAGTGATCAAACTGGGGACCGGAGAGATAACATGGAGGTAAGGCATTTGCCTTTCATGCAGAAGGATGGTGGTTTGAATCCTGGCATCCCATATGGTCCCCCGAGCCTGCCAGGAGCGATTTCTGAGCATAGAGTCAGGAGTAACCCCTGAGTGCTGCTGGGTGTGACCCAAAAATCAAAAACCAAAAAAAAAAAAAGTGATCAAAATAATTTCACTGATAATTAATATTAACAATACTAGAGAAATATGCCTGTATAGAAATTAATATATTTCACCTAATGAGATTGTTTTTGTTGAAATTTGGGAGGAACCTCATCTAGTAGTACTCAAATTACTCTTGCCAGTGCTCAGGGGACCTTCTGAACTTAGATTGGCCACTTACAAGGCAAGTACTTGTCTTACCTGCTGTACTTTCTCCAGTCCCCCAATGACATTAATTTAAATGTAA
This sequence comes from Suncus etruscus, assembly GCF_024139225.1. Lineage (NCBI taxonomy): Eukaryota > Metazoa > Chordata > Mammalia > Eulipotyphla > Soricidae > Suncus > Suncus etruscus. The sequence continues at coordinate 40,298,851 of NC_064849.1, read as the reverse complement.
GTTTAAAATTATTCTTCTATATTTTCTTACTAATAAAAATGATATCACTCACTCAGCAGAGTTATTCAGTGTGGGTGTGACTGTAAAAATTCTAGGTTACAAAAGAGAAGGTCACAACTCAAGGTAACTCTTTGCAAGCTTACTTTAAATGAAAAATTAGGATTAGAAGGGAGTAGAAAATTTCTAAGAACTTGATCTTTACTGGACTGGACTTTATTGTTTTAGAGGTTAAGTAAAAGGAGGAGCCAAATCCCCAAAAATGAGTTTCCCTATTTCTAAAGGAGGGTCAATAGTCAATAGCAAGGATCTGCATTCTGGTTATGCCCTTGATTACCAGAAAATGCAGCTGCAAGGACATATTTAAAAAGAAAAAAAGTATTGTCTTTGCTTTTAGGGCTGGCTATTATCCAGAAAAGGGGTTCTCAAATAATCTTTGGTGCTGGTATTTCTGAGCCAAATTATTTGATAGAGGCCATTATTTTGCCTGATATATTCAAAGGAGAGATAGTCAGACTGGCTGAAAATGTAATGCCAGGCATCTCTTTGGAAATTCCTCAACCATTCATGCAGGGGAAAAAGGCATCCACAGCAGGCCTTTTGAGGAACCCCATGGGGGTTAAATTAGTTCTACCCACCAGGAAAATCTGAGAATACATCTGGTGGGCTGAGCCTCCCTAAAAGCTTAGGTATGCCCTGGCAGAGTTCAGAATTATTAAGCCCACACTGGCCAGGCTAAGTATTGCTGAGAGTGTCCCACAGCTTCCTGGGCAGCACTCAGCAGGGAATCCCAAGAAATAATATGCCTTGAAGTAGTTCACTTGGGTAAAGTAGCAGATAGAGACTTTGTGTGTGTGTATATATACATATACACATATATATGCATATATATATATACATATGTATATGATTTTTCTTTTGGGGCCACACCTGACAGGACTTACTCCAGGCTCTGCACTCAGGAGTCACTCCTAGCAGCACTCAGAGGATCATATGGGGTTCTGGAGATTGAGTCTGGGTTGGCTGCATTCAAGGCAAATGCCCTACCTTCTGTACTATCTCTTTAGCACCTGTATGTTAGTTTTGTTTTTTTTCAAAGATGGATTTTACTAGTATACTTATCTTCCTCTTCAATCATTTGAGATGAAGGGTTCTTGCTGGTATGTATTTGTGTTGGTGAATGCAGTTAAGAAGCTAAGTGATTACAATAACACTTAATCAGGGGTCTCAAACTCAATTTACCTGGGGGCCGCAGGAGGCAAAGTCGGGGTGATCCTTGAGTGCAAAGTCAGTAGTAAGCCTTGAACATTGGGGGGTGTGACTCAAACAACTAAAACAAAACAAAACAAAAAAAAGATTCCTCTAGGGCAGGGCCACAAAATGTTGTACGGGCCGCGAGTTTGAGACCCCTGAGTCTTAAATACTTTTTTTCCCTAACAGAGTGGATCATGAGCGCATCAAGGAGGTTGGTCCCGATAGGGCAGCATCTGAGTGGCTGCTGCGCTGTGGGGCCATGGTGCGCTACCATGGCCAAGAGAGGTGGCAGAAGAACTACAACAGCCTCCCAACAGGCCCACTGGACAAGTACAAGATTCAGGCTATTGATGCCACTGACTCTTGTATAATGGGCATTGGCTTCGAACACCTGGGTAACCACCCTGTCATTTGCTTATGGGAATGCAGGTGATCAGCAGTGATAGTTTGGTTGACTCACTGTTGTAGTCATAGATGTGTCCTTTCTTGCTTGTTTCAGTTCAATCCAGTTTGCTTCTTCTTATGCAAGTATATTTACTTTCTTTGGTGGGGTGGGGATCGTTTTGGTTTCTTGGCCACATCCAGTGGTACTCTGGGGCTACTCCTGGCCCAACACACAAGAATCACTCCTGGAAAGTTTGGGGAATCATATGGGATGCTGGAGATTAAACCCAGGTTGGGCACATGCAAGGCAAAGGCCTTGCTTGTACTATCTATCTGGGCCTGGTATTTACTTTTAAATAGAAGTTACAAATATCTTCCTCTCCTTTTTCTTTCTGCTGTCCTTCTGAGGTTTAGACTTAAAATCCAAGACCTTGTTGGCCAAACTGGTGTTGCTGAGAAACTCTCAGTAATGTAGGACTGGATTCTCTCTGCACAGTCTCTGCTTTCTCATGCTTTCATCCAGAGCATGGGCATCTGACTGTAGAATGGCCCCTGCCATCAACACACCCAGTCGAATGAATGAATACCTTGGGTGATGAAGAGGGTGTTTCATTGATCTAGTTTGCCTGGGCTTTTTCAGGACACTGAAATTTATGCCCTAAACCTAGTACAGTCAATGACAAACCAGGATATTTGGCCATCTTACTGGAAAAGCAGAATCTGAAAGTGGCCCTTCTTTCCCTCCCAGAGGGCGTCCAGCATATTGAAAAAATAAGGTTATGCAAATGTCATTATGTTGAAGATAACTGTTTGGAGAGACTTAGCCAATTCAAAAATCTACAAAAAAGTATTTTGGAAATGGAAATAATTTCGTGTGGGAATGTCACAGACAAAGGCATCATTGCTCTGCATCATCTAAGGTAGGTAGATGTTATCACAGAGGAAACCTGGTCATGATATATTTTACTTTTCCTCCTCACAGTCCCCAGGCCTCGGGCAATCAGGATTATGGAGATGCTTTGCATAGCATTAGGGATTAAGCTCAGAGCTTCTCACTTATCCCTGAACCATCCTCTAGGCCCCCACACTTGATAATGGTATTAAAATGAATATCATCTGAATTGAAATTATTTGACAGATGGTATCTTTTCTGATTGTAGAAGAATGTAATTTAAGAAAATGACAACATACTGTTATATTTTTGTTTGTTTTTTTGTTTTGTTTTTTGTTTTGTTTTTTTGTCACACCCGGCAGTGCTCAGGGGTTACTCCTGGCTCCAAGCTCAGAAATTGCTCCTGGCAGGCACGGGGGACCATATGGGATGCTGGGATTCAAACCGATGACCTTCTCCATGAAAGGCAAATGCCTTACCTCCATGCTATCTCTCTAGCCCCCCCCCCTTTTTTTTAACATACTGCCCCTAAAAAGGCCATCAAAATATATTGTTGATGATTTATCATCAACAATATATTTTGATGGCCTTTTTAGGGGGCATCCTATAAAACTGAAATCTATAGGAAACACTCATGTGCCAGCTAATCAGTTTTCCAGGGGCATTGACCATTCAGGATCCTCTCCAAAGCACTGTTCTTCATGTGCTTTTGATTTTATCAGTATCACAGGACATTTGAAAAGAAGTCTTAAATATTAGAGTCAAAAGTACTTGATTATCTCATATTAGTTGAGACTGAGTTTTTAATAATTTAAGAAGCTTAAGTGAGTCAGGTATTGTTTTGGTTTGGGGCCACACCTGGTGGTGCTCAGTACTTACTCTTGACTCTGTGTTCAGAGATCACTTCTGACAGTACTTGGAGACCTTTTGTGGTATCAGGTATCAAACCAGGGCTGCTATGAGCAAGGCAAGCACCTTACCCACTGTACAATCTCTCTTTCTCACACACTTGAGTTTCTTTAAGAACTTTCCCAATTTCTTTCCTTTCTCAGTTAATATTCATTTGTCTATACAAATGTATCATGATACAAAGTATTTGGAAAGATTCTTATAGAATTATTGGTACAATTCAGAAGGACTGAAAACTTGAAATTCTGGCTAGTCTCTGGTGTGAATTTCACTTAAAGTATAAGACTAAGTATGAGAGCTGAAGAAAGTACAAGGATTTTAATCCTTGCATGTAGCAAAACAAAAACAAAACCAACAGTCCCCCTCTCCCCCCCCCCCCCCACACACACAAACCAAGACTGTAAGATCACGACTTAATGAAAGTCAGAGTTGTGGTAGGTAGAGTATTTGTCTTACATTCAGCTGACCTGGATTTGATCCCTGGCACTGCATACGGAGTGATCCCTGAGTACAGGACCAGGCGTAAGTCCTGAACACCATTGGATATGGCCCCCTCCCCTAAAAACAAACAAACCAAAACAAGACTTACAGAAGTCATTTTTGTTGTTGTTGGTGGTGGTGTTTTGGGGGGCCATACCCGCTGATTCTCGGGCTACTTCTGGCTATGCACTCAGAAATTGCTCCTAGCTTGGGGGACCATTTGGGACACCAGGGATAGAACTCAGGTCCTTCCTGAGTCGGCCTCGTGCAAGGCAAATCCCCTACTGCTGTGCTATTGCTCTGGCCCACAGAAGTCATTTTTAAAGGTTAGGGTGATAATACGCATTCTATGTGCAATTTCTTCTCAAATCAATAAATCACGTTTTAAATTTTCTTTGTAAGATAACCATAAATTTGAAGTAACTTTCTCACTTTCTCTTTTTTGTAGAAATCTCAAGTATTTGTTGTTAAGTGATCTTCCTGGAATAAGAGAAAAAGAAAATCTTGTCCAAGCCTTTAAGACATCATTGCCTTCTCTGGAACTTCAATTAGACTTGAAGTAAAAATATAAGACTCAATGAGTGTCTTCTTTCAATAGAAAGTATCATTGGAAACTTTGATCCTAAACAGTAGCAAATCCATCATTATCACTTAAACTATAAGGATATTCTATGTGACCTTTTAGAAGCAGATTATCATATGTAGAAAACAAATATTCAATGTGATTCATTAAAGATACTAAGTTGGAAGTGATAATTTATGTACATTTAATTATTTGAAAAATATGCAAACCAAGTAGATTTTTTTTCTCTTTATTGTTTAGCATTTTATATATTAAAAAAAAGACGGGCCCGGAGAGATAGCACAGAGGTGCTTGCCTTGCAAGCAGCCGATCCAGAACCTAAGGTGGTTGGTTCGAATCCCGGTGTCCCATATGGTCCCCCGTGCCTGCCAGGAGCTATTTCTGAGCAGACAGCCAGGAGTAACCCCTGAGCACCGCCGGGTGTGACCAAAAAAAAAAAAAAAAAAAGATCCTTCACAGTGCAACATTCCCATCACCAATGTCCCAAGTGTCCTTCCTCCCCATCCCACACTGGCCTATACTCTAGATAGGCTTTTTACTTCCCTCATTTAGTCACATTTTGTTACGATGGTTCTCAGTGTAATTATTTCTGTGACTGCACCCATCACTCTCTGTGGTGAACTTCATGTTCACCAGTCCTCTATTTTGTCTCTGAAATTCATTACATAAACATCTTTTATTTTTCTCAAAATCCATAGATGAGTGAGACCATTCTGTGTTTAAATCTCTCCCTCTGACTTATTTCACTCAGCATAATAGATTCCATATACATCCATGTATAGGAAAATTTCATGATTTTATCTCTTCTGACGGCTGCATAATATTCCATTGTATATATGTACCACAGTTTCTTTAGCCATTCATCTATTGAGGGGCATCTAGGCAGTTTCCAGAGTCTGGCTATTGGAAACAGCACTGCAGTGAATATAGGTTTGAGGAAGGGATTTTTGTATTGTATTTTTGTTTTCCTAGGGTAGATCCCTAGGAGTGGTATAGCTGGATTGTAAGGGAGCTCAACTTCCAGCTTTTGGAGGAATCTCCATATCGCTTTCCATAAAGGTTGGACTAGACAGCATTCCTACCAGCAGTGAATAAGAGTTCTTTTCTCTCCACATCCCTGCCAGCACTGCTTATTGCCATTCTTTGTGATGTGCGCCAATCTCTGTGGCATGAGATGGTACCTCATAGTTGTTTTGATTTGCACCTCCCTGATGATTAGTGATGTGGAGCATTTTTTCATGTGCCTTTTAGCCATTTGTATTTCTTTTTGACAAAGTGTCTGTTCAGTTCTTCTCCCCATTTTTTGATGGGATCGGCCCACAACAACTCTTTAACCCCTGCCTGGCCTTGGCCAAGTAGATTTTAATTCTAATATATTCCTCATTTTATGTAGATATCTATGGGCCTACCATGCAGTGCTCAGGAAGGAGAGGCCTCCACAGACTCTCAGACTCTGCTAATTATGATGGTGGTTCAGTGTGAGGATGCAGGGATGCTCTTTGAGCCTTGAAGTGTTGTTGGTGCTGAGAATTAACAGGCTACCTCACTGGTGCTTGGAGGCTCCAGGACTGGATCTTATAATGTTTGGGGGACTGAATGGATCTGGGAATAAACCAGGATCACCTGCATGCCAGTACCTTTGCCCATATACTATCTTTTCAGCTATTTATTGGAATTTAAGAATTAGTTGTTACACTTTACTTACTCAAGCATGTTACTGTAAATGAGAAATTTATGAAAAATTGAAAACGCAATTTCAAATTCACTTGTAGAAACTATTCAAAGTTGTTGAGACACCCCAGAATTTGCATGCATTTCTCATATCCTACATTCATATATTCTATAGCATACTTCCTTACTCAATAGTACTGGCTAATTTATTTTGTAATCTTAATTTAGTATCTTGGCTGAACTTAAATAGTCTTACTAATTACAGTAGAGTAGAGGGAACAGTCATAAGGATCAACACAACTATTCTTGCTTTTGCAGGAGAAATAGAACAGTAGGTAGGACACTTCTCTTGTATATGGCCAACTCAGATTTGTTCCCTAGCATCCCATTTGGTCCCCTGAGCCTGCCAGAAGTGATTTCTGAGAGCAAAAATCAGGAGTAACCTCTGAACACCATTGAATGCAGCCCCCAAACAAACCCAAAAATAATTTCACAAGCCACTTAGAAATTTATTTTTATTATCACATATATCTTGGATACTACTTCTTTGAGTCAAGAAATATTTCAAAAGTGTAAACACAAAATGAAATTTATCTCTAAAAAGTAGTAGTAACAGAAAACAAATTTTTCACTTGCTTGAAATAACCCTATTCCTGTTATTGTCAGATAATATGTCGATTTGGTCAGTTTCTGTACATTAAGCAGTTGAATATAACCCTGTCTGGAAATAAGTTTAAATAGTGTGATTTAGCTTTCAGGTAGGGGAATGAATGTTAATAACTTAGAAACCAACTTAAATAATACATATTCTTAACCAAAAAATTCCCACCATCATTTAAAAAAAAATAGAAAATTTCAAGTTAGCACAATTTTGTGAAACAGTAATGATTTTATGCTGAAGAAAGGATTCAAAGAGGATTAATTTAAGTATAAGTACTTACTATTATTAGGAAAAATATGAGTATTTTCAAATTTGTTGGCTACTGTGTAGTGAGAAAATGGATTTACCAAAGTTAGTCTGAAGCTACTTTTCTATTCAAATGGCTTTTATAAAACTACTGGATGAGTTTGGCAGTTATAATTATCTACCTCAGTCAAGTGCATTGTTTGGAGTTAAAAAAAAAAAAAGAAACATGAGTTGGATGTCCTTCCTTGTCGTTTGAATAATAATGGGACTACTGTAATGTAGCCCACTGTCAGCTTAATGTATAACGTTATCTACATTAGGAAGGATTAAGATATCTTTAGGTGGCTGGGATAGTCAAAGTTAGTGAGCAAAGGCAGGAATTTGGCTTTGGGTTTGTTTTTTGTTTGTGTGTTTGGAGGGGCCACATCTAGAGATGCTCAGGAGTAACTCTATACTCTGCACTCAGGAACTACTGGGGAACCATATAGGATTCATCCCAAGGATTTGAATCCAGGTTAGCCACATGTAAGACAAAATCTGTACCCGCTGTACTCTCTCTAGCCCCAAAACAGGGACAGAATTTGCTGAAATACTTAGTAGTAAAGGTCAGACATTTACAAAAAATAAAATAATATAGCAATAAGCAGTGCATACGAAATGTTTTGAAGATATAGTAAAATGCTATCTCAAAGATCATATCTGAGAAATGCTAGGAAACAGCAGTAGTAGCACATTAGCAGAAGAAAAAGAAAAGAAAAATATGGTGTTAGTCTGTAAGGAACTTCCTAGTTCTTCTGTGTTCAGGAGACAGGATAAAAAATCTTTTTGAATAGGAGCTGAAGTCCAGTAAGAAGCTGCATTTGTATCACTGTATCACTGTACAAAGTTGGCAATCTTCAATATCATTTTTGTAGCAGTTTCTTCTTGTGACCTAGTGTTGCCATAGCCTATACTGTAGTGTGTGTGTGTGTGTGTGTGTGTGTGTGTGTATAATATAGACACACAAAGATATCCAGTAGTATAACAAGATTTCAGGGGGGGGGGGTTATGGCCCAGCCACTTTTATGACTCAAATAAAACCTCACAAGCTGTTTCTTCCAAAAATCCAGATCATTGTGCATAGTCCTCCTGTAGGGTATAGCTGAGGCTGAACTGAAGAGAACAAAGTCTTTATTCATCAACCTTTTCAAGCACACAGGCTGACTTCCTGTGAATCCTGCAGGCCTTGTTCTGTCCCTTGATCCTACGGTCAGTTACCAATTCATGCCAATATTTATAAAGAAGAATGAGATGAACAAGTGTACAATAATCCTTGCCTGCTAAAATGTCTTCTGGTGCTTTCATTACTAAAATTAAAGACATATGTTAAGTGCCTATAAATATGACATTAAATACAGAAACATATAAATTATACTATTTTATGATGATCTGTGCTATCTTAAATACTTTGAACTCAAATATTCTTGGAATGTTTTAAAATATAACAAAATCAAAGAAGTAGAATTTCAAACATTTGGAATACAAGGACAAAAACTTTGCTTATGATACTGAGACACTATGAAAGAAGATAGGATTAAGAAAACAGAAATCCAAGAAAATACTTGTGAGCATTTTGTTACCTTTTTTCACATCTTACATATAGTACAACTGAAGCATAAATTTTTTCACATATCTAATTTTTTCCAAAATAAAGGTTAAATCTCTTTGTCTTCTGTACATAAGCTCAATTAAGTACAATAAGGAATACAAGTAAAAACCTAAATTTCTCCTTTCTATTCTGGATGCCTACATCAAGTATGGAGATTGCATCTGGAATTTCCCCTCTATATCTTGCCAAGTTGCCTCCTGGTTAGTTATTCAAGTTCTCTCAATGATTTTTCAATATTGTGATTGTTTTTAGCCAAACATATGTTTACTTTTCTTCAAATTATTTATCAAATCCTTTTTTTTAAAAAACAAAACAAAACACACAAAAAAAACCATCAATCTCCAGGCTCATTAAATGTTCGGGAAGCGATAGTTAAGTTTCTTGGTATTATAGTAGTACTTCTTAGTATCTAAAGCTGGAAGGATGCTGCTGTTAGTCAGCTGAGGTAGGTGCTGCAACTGAAAATACAAAACAGAGTTAGAGCCAAAAAGATAGTATGGGGGTTAAGGTGATTGATTGCCTTGCACTCAGCTAGTCCCATTTTACCCCTGAGCCCTACATATGAGCCCCTGATCACCCCAGGAGTGATCCCAGACCACAGAGCCTGGAATAGCACCTGAGTATACTAAGTGTACTCCCCAATAAAGAACAAAATCACAGAATTATTCATTGCCACATTTTTTTTACTGAAAACATTATAAAAGAAGTAAGATTTTTAGCATAGAAACACTTTTCTGAATTGTGTCCAAAACCTGAAAGAGAGCAAAATATTTAAATCTGGTCTGTCTCTTCCTAAAGTTCTAACATTAAAAGACAAATGCACACATTAAAGAAAATAAGAAGAACATGGGGAGATGATGATGGTGACATAGAGGTGACAAAGGACTTTGTGGGGCTCAGGAACACTTTGGAGGTGAGGTGTAGTAACTTAGGACATTAATGCTGTAAACATTAACACTTATGTAACCTAAGCTATTACAATTATTAAATAAAATATTTTAATCTAAATGTTAATATTTGGGGGGGGGACATATCTTCACAGGAGTTAAGAACCCACTATGGGGGCAAGAGAGATAGCTCAGTGGTAGGACGTTTACTTTGCATGTGGCCAGACCAGGACAGACGTTCAATTCCTGGCATTCCATATGGTCCCCCAAGCCTGCCAGCGGTGATTTCTGAGGGCAGAGCCAGGAATAACTTCTGAGGTCACAGGTGTGGCCCAAACCAAAAAAGTCTTGCCTTAGAACAAAGAGTACAGGTGCTTTGGACCAAAGAGATAGTAAGGGGAAGGAAGGAAGGCAAGGACTTTGCACACAGCTGACACAGGTATGATACTTGGTATTTTATTTATTTGTTTTTGGGCCACACCCAGTGGTATTCAAGGGTTACTCCTGGTTCTGTGCTCAGAAATTATTCCTGGCAGGCTCAGGGGACAATATGGGATGGAAGGAATCAAACCTGGGTTGGTTGCTTGCAAGGCAAACACCCTACCTGCTATGCTATTCCTCTTAGTATTACATGTGGTCCTCTGAGCACAGATTTATGAATAAAGCCTGATCACAGAGCCAAGAGTAAGCCCTGAACACAGCTGAGTGTGGCCCAAAGACAAAAAAAAGAACCAACCAACCTGATATCCAGTGTACTTATGCAATTTGCACACTAAATATGTACTTATTTGGTTCTGTTCTTTTTGATCAGAAAATATTTCCCTCAAAAGCCTCAAATTCAGGGCCGGTGAGGTGGCACAAGAGGTAAGGTGTCTGCCTTGCAAGCGTTAGCCAAGGAAGGACCACGGTTCGATCCCCTGGCATCCCCTATGGTCCCCACAAGCCAGGGGCGATTTCTGAGTGCTTAGCCAGGAGTAACCCCTGAGCATCAAATGGGTGTGGCCCAAAACAACAACAACAACAACAACAACAACAAAAAGCCTTTAATTCTTTTTTTTTAAGTTAAAACAAATTAAGGGAAAAGTTTATTTTTAGTGTGGGTTTTTTTTTTTTTTTTTTTTTTTACATAGGACATCTGACAGAATAAAATAAAGCTATGATTCTTCCTCCACCCTCCTCCTTTTCTCCTGTTTCGGGGCTATACTTGGCAATCCCCAAAGGCAACTCTCAGCACTATTCTAGAGGTCATTTCCCTGTAGAATTCAGGGGACCATGTGGTACTGAGGCTCAAACCTGGGCCTCCCATATGCAAAGCCTGTGTGTGCTCCAGCCCTTTGAACTATCTCCCTGGCCAGAATAAAGTCGTTCTTAATTTCACAACTCTAAATATGGCCCTGAAGTTCATGTGGAACTTATTTTTGATAAACTGTTATCTAGGATATTCACTACTCTAAATCTCAAATACTCCCATGACTAGAATTCATTTGTGAATTGAGCTTGAGCCCATTATAAGTTATTACAGCTTTTGGATTATGATTGAACATGTAAGACCATTTGGGGATTTTATATCAGCCATGATTCTACACAGGCTTCTATTTTGCATTTTGGGTATTATTTCCTGTTCAGTGGTCTGTTCCGTAGCTCTCATCAAACACACTCATCATTATGTTTACACACATTGTCCCTGACAATCCTTTTTCAAGATAAACCTTCAACCACTGAAGGTGATAGTGATGAACAGAGTGATCTGGGATAAATCAAATTTATTTTTCCAAAGCCAAAGTACTTGCAGCTGTACCCACCCTAGAGTGCCCAGTTGAGACCCGTGCTCAAGCAGGCTCAATCACTAGTCCCTCTGTAGTAGCAGGAAGTGATAAAGCAAGGACACCTTTGGTATTCAGGAAGAAGATACTCTGAATGTTCCAGGGGACATTGTCCATAAATTACGTGGCCTATCTCTAGGGTTGGAACGAGGATGTGAACCTATAAAAACAATTGCCAACCGAGTATAGATACTGTTTTAGGGTAGGAGGATATTTGAAGTTGCAACTTTAAATGCAGCAGTAAAGCAATTTTACCCCAGGTAGATGCTTTCGACTCGGTCTCAGTGTCTTCCTCACTGGCTTGTCAGGTCCTTTTACTGAATCTCTTATTGCTCGGATGCTGTCAAAATATGGGTGCTGCAACAGCTGTTCACATGTCAGCCTCTCTGCAGGATTCATATGCAGACATCCCTATGAAAACAAAATGTCCTCGTCTTTAAAATCATACTAATTTTACTCTCTTTGACTCAATTCTAATTGGGAATAAGAAGTGAGGGAAGTAGGAAAAATGCAGCAATAATGATTTCCATTTATTCCAAAATCATTCCTAAATGGAAAAATCACATAAGGAATTGTTTTCAGAAATAGTAACAGAATATTTCCTCCATCTTGTGTCTGTTGGGCAGTTGGTACTCTGCCCTAGGGGTAGGACTTGATTTTTTACTTCACTAGTTTTACTTAACTAGTTTGGGCCTGCAAATTTGATTTTGGGGGAAAAGAGATAGTACAGGATTAAAACAAATACCTTACAAGAAATCATCAGTTCAGTTTCTGGTATGACCTGGCCCCCCTGAAACATCATCAGGTACGGCTCTGGAGGCTCCCTGAGCACTGCTGGGTATGACCCTAGATGTCCCTGAATACCAATGAGGTGGTCAAGTAATCCCAGGAACCGCACAGCCCTTACATCAGCACTCTAGCCTGTTTGAGAATTTTCAAGAGCCCTCTAAGAACCACTTGGGATATCTTCCTCAAAAGTAATATATATACATTTAAATAGATTTTTTTCTTAAAAATACAACCTACTCATGATAATGTTCATAAAATGATAATCTCTCCTAATTTTCATTCTCCCTTCTAATATCTGTTGGTCTTTTAAAATATATATGTAATATTTTAGAAATGTTTTATAAATTGTAAGCATATGCATATGCACAATGGAAGAGAAGATGTAATATTGGTGCCTTTATACCTTCCTTCCTTTTTCTTTCTCCTTCCTTCCTTCCTCCCTCCCTCCCTTCTTCCTCCTTCCTTCCCTCCTTCCTTCCTTCCTCCCTCCTTTCCTCCCTCCCTCCTCCCTCCTTCCTTCCTTCCTCCTTCCTTCCTTCCTTCCTTCTTCCCTCCCTCTCTCCCTCCTTCCCTCCCTCCTTCCTCCCTCCTTCCTTCCTTCCTCCTTCCTTCCTTCCTTCTTCCCTCCCTCCCTCCTTCCCTCCCTCCTTCCCTCCCTCTCTCTCTCCCTCCCTCTCTCCCTCCCTCCCTCTCTCTCTCCCTCCCTCTCTCCCTCCCTCCCTCTCTCCCTCCCTCCCTCCCTCCTCCCTCCTTCCTTCCTTCCTTCCTTCTTCCCTCCCTCCCTCCTTCCCTCCCTCCTTCCCTCCCTCCCTCCCTCCTTCCCTCCCTCCCTCCCTCCTCCCTCCTTCCCTCCCTCTCTCCCTCCCTCCCTCCTTCCCTCCCTCTCTCTCTCCCTCCCTCTCTCCCTCCCTCCCTCTCTCTCTCCCTCCCTCTCTCCCTCCCTCCCTCTCTCCCTCCCTCCCTCTCTCCCTCCCTCCTTCCTCCCTCCTTCCCTCCCTCCTTCCTCCCTCCCTCCCTCCTTCCCTCCCTCTCTCCCTCCCTCCTTCCTTCCCTCCTTCCCTCCCTCCCTCCTTCCTTCCTCCCTCCCTCCCTCCCTCCCTCCTTCCTTCCTTCCTCCCTTTCTCAACACACCCAGAAGTGCTCAGGGGTTACTCCTGGATCTGCACTCAGGAGTCATTTCTGGTGGTTCTCATAGAACCATATGGGATACCTGGGTTAGTCACATGCAAGGCAAATATACCTGCTGTGCTGTTGCTCTGGCCCTTTACATTATTCTTAACTATTTGCTTTGTCATTAAGTAGAACATAGGATTTTTACTGAAATATATCATATAAACACATGCCCCAAGAAACTATCTAAATTATTTTTACTGTAAGTATAACAAGTAATTGTATATAATTTTTGAAATTACTATAAGTTGACCATTGACTATAACTTGAAAAAATATGTTAGTAGTATTGGGGCTGTATGCACATATATGGCCCTAATACTAAAACTATGACACTATATGGCCCCAAAACTATGGCACTGTAACCTTGAAGTGTACGGTGAATCCTATGCACATATAGAGCTCTTGAGTCTGCACTACTGGCAGTGCTCAAGAACTACTCTTAGCAGTACTCAGGGAACCATATGTGGTGCCAGTGACAAAACTAGGGTCAGTCACATGCAAGGCAAGTAAGTGCTTTAACCCCTGTCCTATCTCTCCAATCCCTCTTGAGATATTTTAATTAGTACCTCTTTTGATATAAAACTATATTTATAAGATTGTATATAAATCATTTTAAAATTGAAACCTACTTTAAATGTTTTAGAAAGCTATTTCAAAAGCTTCTATGTCATTATTTTAAAGGATTTATAGCAGTAATTTTACCACAAAGGATTTATTCACATATTAAAACAATTTTCTTTATTTGAGAAGATAATCCTAGCAGTGATATTCACAATAGCCCAAACATGAAGTTATCCTAAATGTCCATTCATGGATAAGAAGATAAAGAAGTTGTGATTTATATTCACAATGGAATGAGATTCTGCCATTAAAAAGTTGGAATTGGGCCAAGGAGATAGTGCAATGGTCAAAGTATGTACTATGCATGCAGGAACCCCAGATTCAATCCCCCGCACTTCATTGTCCCCTGACCACTGGGTGTGACCATTGACCATTCTCCTGAGAAAAATGAAATTGTACCATTTTGGATGAAATGAAGGGAACCTGGAGTAATTATGGTAAGTGAAATAAGTAAGGAAGTGAAAGACAATAACCGGATGCTTTCACTCATCTGTAGAATATAAATAACTAAAGCAAACGAACTTACAGAAAACAACAAAACCAACTCTTAACACTCAATGAAAACCATGGCACTGTAACCTTAAAGTGTATGGTGAATACTATACACATATAGAAGTATTACATTTGCCTCTAACCATTCTCTAATGTTGCGAACTAACAATAAGGCAGTACAAAGGGAGAAGAAGGTCTTCTTACTAAACTTAAAATAAAAAGAATCCTTTTATTTTTATTTATTTATTTATTGGTTTTTGGGTCACACCCGGCAGCGCTCAGGGGTTACTCCTGGCTCTAAGCTCAGAAATCGTTCCTGGCAGGCTCAGGGGACCTTATGGGGTGCTAGGATTTGAACCAATGACCTTCTGCATGAAAGGCATATGCCTTACCTCCATGCTATCTCTCCGGCCCAAAAAGAATCCTTTTATTAAACAAACATTCATCCTGAAATTTCTATTTTGTGGAAATTTAGATTCCAAGTGCAAAGTTGGATTTCTCTCTACATGTGTTTTTACTATTCTAGATTATGACCCATTTTTAAAAACTAAAAATATGTAAACTTTTCAAAGGAGAAGAATGTTAAGAAGAATTCTTTTCAGTTTATGGGCTTATACAACTCATTTTTATTCTGTTGTGAGCTTCTTGAGCTATAAGAAATCACAATTTTTACCTTTAAAAGTCCCATGGCAGGATAAGAGATACTTGGAAATTTTAACTCAAGTGGTTCCTGTTTAGAAAAAAAAAAGGGTGGGGGGGGAGGGAAGGAGTGTTATTAGCAGCATGTATTCAAGTATAAGGATACATTTCCTTTGTATTAAAAACGCATCTTTCTGGCATCGTTCTTGCCTTCTGTTCTTTCTGCGCACTGCATTTCCAAATGAACTGAAACAACCCCTCAAAGGATTGTTTCACAGGCACCCCTCTCCCCAGCCTCAAACTCAAAAAATTTTTCTAAATTTTCTCCAGACTTGAAGGGGTGGGGGGTAGGGAGACAAAAAAATAAAAATAAAAAGGGGGGGAGTATTTCTGCAGAATTAAACCTAGTAACATGTTATTTGGGTGGATGGGGGGTTATAGAGAAATAAAACAAACTCATCAAACAATTTTTCCCCTTTATTTCTACCTCATTATGTATAACTTGTCTTTCCTCAGAATGACTTCTTGGCATTTATTTATTATTTATTTATCCCAATAATCCCTTTGACATTTATATAAAAGGGATCCCAATCATAAAAAAGCTCAATCATGTCAGCATTTACTGACGATTACATAAAAGGAAGCTTTAAGAAAAAGTTTCTCCCCCTACCCACGTGGACAGATACTTCTTGATTTTCTGGAATAAACATTGTTATCTAGTTCCACAAGAGTTTGCTGTTTCCCTGATAAAGGGACTGTTTAAAGATTCTCCCCAGAAGACATTCATCAATCTCCCTGTGGCCAAATAAGGTCATTTTGCCTTAGTCACTTGCTGGAGACAATCAGGAATAATAGCCTCTATGAAGAGGGAGTAATGCCCAATGTTTGGCAGACACCCAGGCCCATTAAAGAGATTTTGACCTGAGGGCTAAGTGAGGGAGGCAGCTGGACCATGCCAGTCTCGCTGAGTGAAGCAGCTGAGTGTGTTGTGTGCGGAAAGACGGCAGTGGATGAGTGTGGGCAGAAGTGACTGGTCTGCTTACTTCATGAAGCACAGATCCAAGTCTTTGGGCAAGTTTAGAGCCCTATGCTACTTTGAGGAGGGAACCATCTTGCCAAAAAATAAATTAATTAATTAATTCCCAAGTATGCACTTAACTAAATACTGAATCATATTTGTGAATGTTCTGGGCTCAACAGAGGAATAAGGATCCCAAAGCCTGTGAGAGTAGCCTCCTTAACCTCACCCATCTTTCAGTAGCTTCAATATTTCTCTTGCTAGTTCTATGCATTGGGTCACTGACATGCTTTGCTGATGCAGAGATCTGCTGTCTTGGCAAGGAGCCTGGAAAGAAGCCATGGCTAGGCTGTGACATGTAAGACCCATCTTGCCGGCCTAACCAGTTTCCCAGTTCCAAGAGCCAGTAAGCCTCCCCTTGACAGGGTGACTGACCAACAGAGGGACAAGGACACAGATGTTCACCAGCTCAGCCCCCACACTGCTTCTTCCTGTGTTTCTGTCAACAGGAAATCCCCCGCAGGACAGCCTCTGGGAAGCCATGGGAAGCTTTCTTCACTTATGAACTCTGGGTTGTTTCTGAGGCATCAGGGCATACCAGCGAACAGGAAATCATGACGGGATATTTAGTGTGGAGCTGGGAATGTCCAGGTCACAGGGGGCCTTCTAGGTCACCTCCCATATGTCAGGTATCATTCCTGCCTCTGTGTCCCAGCACGCTCCCAGCATGACCCACTTTTCCTACTGCTAATATTGGCAGCTGGGGAAGTGTGTGCCTTCGCTGCAGTACAAACCAAATGCCTCTTTTTCCATTGGAAATTGCTGGATCTTTGATCTGGGTGTTAAGCGGCCAGAGGATTCCTTTCCATTTTAAAGTACTTCTCTTGGATAGCAACTACTCAATTTGCATAAATGTGGTTGTGCTTGGATTGTCTCTAAGGATAATACTGGCACTCAAAATAATTTTTAAGACCATAAGCAAAGCAAAATATTACCCCCCACAGATAGTCACTGTGAATATTTGGGAATATATCCTTGCATACTTTTTTTCTCACAAAAAAGCTTTGCATACTTTTCAAGAGTGCCACATTATTTTGTATTGATATACAAATATATATATTTTTATTATGTATTGAATAGTTATGAAATTATGTCACATTATGCATTGTTTTATAACCCATCTTTTTCAGTTAGTAATAATGTGTGAACTTTTTATTAGGTGAATACATATGAATCTAATTATTTTTTACTGGATAGCTCGTATTTCTAATGTGGGGGTGGTGTCATAATTATTTAGTTAGGGAACAGAGAGATAGTACAGCAAGAATGACTCTTGCTTTGCATGTAGTCAAACAGGGTTCCATCTCCAGCACACCATATGATCTCCTGACCCCCACTAGGAGTGATCCTTGAGAACAGAGCCAGGAATAAGCCCTGAGTACTGCTGATGTGGCCCTTAATCCCAAGAGATTATATAATCAGCTCCTTACTTAAACATTTAGGAAGTGTTATCTATGAAAGAATGCTTTATTTTACGGTCTTTACTAGTGAATGGCTTTGTTGGGGAGAAATCCTGGAAGGGTACGTACAGTCAAAAATTTTCATTTGGGGGGGCAGAGATATAGCACGGAGGTAAGGCGTTTGCCTCTCATGCAGAAGGTCAGTGGTTTGAATCCCGGCGTCCCATATGGTCCCCTGAGCCTGCCAGGAGTGATTTTTGAGCATAGAGCCAGGAGTAACCCCTGAGCACTGCCGGGTGTGACCCAAAAACAAAAAAAAAACAAACAAAAAAAATCATTTTTAAAGAATGAATATTTCTCCCTTTACCACAGATGACAAGCATCAGAGTGAGGTTGGCCAAGCAAACAAATTATTGTTTTCTCCTAGGGCCTGGGGAGTGAGAGCACAGAAAGGGGATTTGGACGATGTTGGATTTTCCTGGATGAGTCATTGTCTAAAAGCTGACTGCTTTTCTCAGTCGAAAATGATGAGGGGCAGGCAAGGCCAGGACCGGCAGCTCCGCATTCCTATTAAATATGCTGGCTAAACTCTGCCATCAGCAGTCTCTGAATTATCCCTGAAGGCCAAGGTCTTGCCATCTATTGACTCCAATTTTCTCTTCTACTCTTAGACTGACGTCCTGTGCAGGGAGGCGCCAGAGAGCTAAAGTTACTAAAACCTCATCTGCTTGCAACTCACATAAATGCCCAGTAACTTAACATTCAGATTCCAAAATAGATCACTTACCATATCTTCAGGGTCTGGAATTTTCACCCCATTGAAGTACTGATTCATACTAAACACTTGCTGGTGCCTAGGAATGAGATCTCCTTTAAACAAGAAAAAGAAGGTAGTAAAGAGAGACCAGTTAGCAAGCACTGGTGTGTGTGGCTTTCCCTCGAATTGATGCTGTATGTACCCACACCTACAAAGTTAGCAATTTTTTCTTCCAATCAGAAGGCAACCGTCATCAACAACCTACACTGAGACCGATCGTGGACAAAGCACTGTATGAAGCACAGAAACTAAAGACTGCCTCGAATCCCAAGGATCTGGTTAAGAGTATATTAGCCTATTACTTGACTAGTGCCTTCTACCTAACAAGCTTTTCATCAGTAGAATCCAAACTCCCTGCACTGGGCCAAGTCAAGAGCATACTGTTGCAATCATCATTATGCAGAGTTTAACTTGATCCAAATTATGTTTGATGAAAGAATCATGTCAGTTTTCTTTAACAATTAAGATACACTCAAAACTGTTTATTCTTTTTATGAAAAGGTGGACACATTTACTGGAGCTTTTTGACTCAGGGTTTGAGAGTTTCTCTTTTCCATCACCGTAAAGGGTATTGACTAACACTGGGAATTTGGGTCTGCCTTGCATTGACATATAGAAAACGATCCAGTTTCTCAAAGACAGGACAAAAATGCCACTTACCCAAGGTTTTCCGAATCAGGTAGAGCTGATCCACATCTGATTTTCCTGGCCACAGAGGCAGCCCTGACAGCAGCTCAGCAAATACACAGCCAATTGCCCAAACATCTACTGGAGGACCATACTGTGTGTCCCCCACCAACAGCTCTGGGGATCGGTACCACCTGGTAGCCACATAGTCTGTGTAGTAGTCGCTGGGTCCAGCTGGCCAATGATGGGACATGGAAGACAGAGAGTGTAGTGAAAGCCTGCCATCAAGACTCAAGAGGGTGGAAATTTAAGAACTCAAGCATGGGGTCCATCAGTGACCTTTCTTAAGCAGCAATTCTCACTCTTGGTTGTACATTACAGTCATTTGGAATAAGGAATTAAAAAATTCCTGATGCTTTGGTCCTAATTCAGTCCAAAAAAACAAAAACCCTGAGGGAAAATCTGGGAACTATCAGAAGAGTTTTTGCATTGGAGTTGATTGTTTCCCAGATGATTCTAAGCTGTGTCCAAATCTGAAAACCATTCTTCTAAAACGTACTTCTGCAAAGAACTATTTTAGTCAAAAGGGGAAGAAACCAGGAGGGTAACATTTTTAAATGACCACTTTATAGCAGCATCATTTTTAGTTACAGATATTTTAGTAGATGTCTATATCTTCTAGTAAATAGAGAACTGAAATTCATAACAAACATGCACTCTATCTGCACAGAAACTAGCTTTCTGTAGCATTTAGAGCCTTATCTTATAAAGACTCTGCCTTTTTCATTTCAGTAAAGATCATGTGAATATACTTACTCAAAAGCCGAGCAAATCCAAAGTCACAAAGTTTGATCACAGAATGCTTTGTGATGAGAATATTTTCTGGCTTTACGTCTCTGTGTATGCACTAGTTGCAAAATTCAAAACAAACACAGATTATTAAGGAGATTAATATATGGGGTATATTTGAAAAAATCAAAACAGATTATTAAGGAAGATTAATATATGAGGTAAATGAAAGACATGAATAGTTAACAAGTCTTAGAGAAATGGTTTGAGCCTTCTTACAGATCTTTTAGAAAATAGGATGCAATGGAGTAGCCTAAAATATATTTCATACATACCATAACCTGAATTGTCCAGACTCCCAAAGGTGCCCCCCAAAACATTAGGTTTTTAAAAAGAAAATGAAACTTGGAAAGTTGGACAACAAATGAAGCATATAACATAGGCCAGCCCATTAAATTTTGGTTTTAGATAAACACCTTTTTTTTTCCAGTGCAACTATGCTGTCTAACTAAATTAGGATTACTTATCTGAAATTTGTATTTAACTAGCACTTCAGAATTCATTAATCTGACACCTCTGGGTGAAAGGAAATGCATAAAAGGTTCTGGGTGAGGCTGGCATCTTGTTTGTAGAGACTACAAGTTGGTGCACAACAGAAGTTGTTGAAGAACAGAACACAATGGGCTGGTAAACAGGACAGGCCTTGGGCCTGCTGAGATAAGCTGGGAAGAGAAGGGCGGGACCTCCATCTTGCCAACAGGCGCCTCCCTTCCAGCTCTGACATATGTCCTGACAAGATAAACACCAGTCAGCAGTGCTCAGCCTCTGGGAAGAGTCACTAGGTGTCAGTCCCGTCCCACACACGTCAAGGATTCTGAGCTGGATCCACCCCGTCCTGTACTTGAGACTCAAATCACCTCTGGTTTCAAAACCATGGCTGAGTATAGTTAACAGGGTGATATCATGAGAAGGACATTTAAAAATTCTTCACATGGGGGTCAGAGCGGTAAGGTGCTTTCCTTGCAAACTGCCAATCTGGGTTCAAATCCTGGGTTCAATCTATGGTCCCAAGTCTGCAGAAGTGATCTTTGAACACACAGCCAAGAGTAAGTCTGAGCACTGGTGGTAAGTGTGGCCCAAATACATCTTCCTCTATCTCATATGATTGTCTCATTAAATCAATAATTTAAATTAATTATATTAATAACAATTATTGATTGGATTATAATTCATTAAATTAATGCTTTTATTAAAACCAGTTAGGTTGAAATATTGCTTTCCCCTTCCAAGCTCTTCCTCTAGAAAAGAATGTTGGGTCTCTACAGTCTAAAAGACCCTCTTTTGGCAGCAGTAGGAACCCTAGGAGTTTCTTTGTTTCTATAATTTGGAGTGAGGTTTTTTTGGGCGGGGATGGCCTAGTTATTCTCCCAGCAGGCAGACTCTTTCAAGTGAAAGCACAGTGTCACTGTTCCCTGTGGGTATTTGTTATTCTGGAAAAACAATTTCTGAAATATTTAAAATTACAATCAATTTGGTTCCCAGAAAGATAGTGCTGGGCTCCTTTATTTGTTTTGAATCTGGACTCATATATATATAATATTTTTTTTAAACAGGGGTCACACCCAGTATCCCAGAAATGCAGAACTGATGGTTCAGTGCTTGCTCATCCTGGCAACCCTGAGGGGAGGGTGGCGTATGGTTCTGGGGATCAAACTTAGGGCCTCCTAACCCATCCTAGGCATATGCCCCACGACTTGCATTACCTCTTGAGACAATAGGCTTTGAAAACTACTATAAATGGGCTCCCTGTGAATACCCTGCTGGCAGAAGTGCTTGAAGCAAGAATGTGCTTTTTTTCTGTTCTAGAAATTTTTCATTAGCTCCTGCACCTCCTCCCACCCTCCCTCCCTGGCGAACTTCATGTAGCCAAACAGGGTGCTTGAGGCTCTCCAGGGAAATGTGGTGTTTATGAACGCTCTTTTGGGGGGAGTCTTCATCTTGCCAGCAGGGCCTTTATTCTGTCGGTCTGCTTTCCCATCCTATAACCTCCTCTAGGGAAAGTGCTAAGCACTTGCTCTCTTACAGGAAAAGATTTCCACACTCCACTCTGCCCTCCTCTGCTACAGTTGAGCAGAGCTTGGAGCCTTCAGTTCAATGTCTGGTATATTCATGTTTTCTTCCTGTGAACAGTCAGGGAACTCACTGGTACATATTGAAGGGCCCCTGCAGTTGGTAAGATGAGGCACTGCCCTCAGCTTTCCTGTGGGGCCAGAGTGAAGCTGGAACACTGGCACCTGACCTATATGTGTGCTGGGGCAATGGTTGGAAGCATGTAGTGTAGTGGTAGGAGCGATAGGCTTCCCAGCATTTCTGTATTCACACCCTTAGGGAAGCTCCCCCAGCTGCTGCACCTCTCCCCAATTTGTAGGTGGGAGTGTCAGAAGCCTTTCAGTAATAGACTTGGCACTCTTAGTAGTCTACCTATGGCATCTGGGGTTCTCTTACTTTCTTTTTGTTGTTGTTGTTGTTGTTGTTGAGGTGGGAGTACCCGGAAATGCTCAGAGGTGACTCCTGGCTCTATACTCAGGAATTACTCTTGGTGGTTCTTAGAAAGCATATAGAATGCTGGGACCACATAAAATTCAGGTTCACTGTGTGCAAGGTAAATCGTCCTATCCTCTGTGTTCTCTGGCTCATGAAACTGTTACCATTCACTATAGATATATAATTCTTTCCTTAAAATCATAAAAATGCATCTTTTTGTGAAATCTAAGAAAGACTAGACTGGCATTATAGTTTTGTTTTGTTTTGTTTTTTTATTAACTTCTGAGGGGCCAGGGTAAGGTACTTGCCCTGTATTATATCCCCATGTTTCCCTGAGAACTGCCAAAAGTGATTCCTGAGTGTAGAGCCACGAGAACCCCTGAGCATTGTCAGATATATTCCAACATTTTTAAAAA
The DNA here is from genome assembly GCF_024139225.1 of Suncus etruscus. NCBI lineage: Eukaryota > Metazoa > Chordata > Mammalia > Eulipotyphla > Soricidae > Suncus > Suncus etruscus. The sequence continues at coordinate 40,276,032 of NC_064849.1, read as the reverse complement.
ATAATTTTCAAATTATTTTTACTTTTTTAGGTTGGTATTTTTAGCCCCTATTCACCTTCCTATCTCACCCCCCACCTTTACCCCACAAACTAGACTTAAGATGATATGGGTGGAAAATTACACCCACAAAAGTAGAATATAAACTTTGAACAAAGGTCGAACCTCAACTTATGGGAATCTTCTGATTTTTTTCAAAGGAAATCATGAGACTTACATTGTGTTTATGGCAAAAATTTACAGCTTGCAGGGTCTGCCAAGTTATGCTCTTCACGAGATGTTCTGGCACCCTGAAGAAAATAAAGCAACACAAACATAACCTCCAGTGTAGCCAAAAGATTACGTTTCAAAAAAGAGGAAAAAGTAAACCAAGACAGACTTAAGCAGTTCAAAGTCCTGGGTAACACAAGGTCATCTTGTTCCTCATTCCAGAGATTCGGGAGTAAAGAGACAACGTGATCCCCACATCCTGGACTCCAGGGACTGCAAGCTAAGAGCAGTGCTGACACGTAACCATGAATATCTACAGGAAACAACTATGAAAACCCACAGGAATTCCCACCAGTGTTCATGACCACCTACTTCCAACTCCTGCGATACCTCTGGGTCACTTCCTGGGTTTCCATTTTTCTAAGGAGCCTTTGATTGGTAGAAATTTAGCATATAGAATTCACAAAAGATGCTGTTTACTTCTTTTAGTATGCCCCAAACTGATGGTCTGGAAGCAGAACTTCCATATGCGGACACATAGTTTTTCAAGACTCTTAAGCATCTTTACTTTTTAAGGTGATGAAGATTTTACAAGCAAACTTAAGTTACAACTCTGCCCACCATGTATGAAAATATAATAATCACTAAAACTCCACAAACTGTATCTTGGTTCTTTTCCACATAGCTTTTCTTGATAGCTAGCTGAGTCCAGCCATATCTTTTTTGCCCCGATACATTTTTGCCCTGTTCACTGTGAGTCTCTAAACCTGAAGATGATACTGGATATTACACTTCTTTCTTGGTTCTGAGCGTATGTAGTCAGGGCAATCAGACACCCCAGCGTGTCCTTTGTGCAAATTAGAAAAAGATTCCTTCTCTTTGGCATGAAACAAATTTAGGCAATGTGTGAAATGGAAAGAGTACATTCAGTTTCAGAGAGCTCACCCACTGGCTGGATTTAACTATTTGCTATTATTTTTATGGGTGCCAGGGATCAGTGAATTTATTTTATTTTATTTTTTTTTATCATCAAAGGCTCCATACTGTGGAGGTTATCAGTAGGAATAAATAAGCCAAGGAGAATACTCTTGAGTAGTTGTGTTTAATCACCCCCCCACACAAAGTCTTCCAGTCCTTGCACTCTTGGGGCACTGTTGTCACGGACCAGATGTTCAGGAAATCCTATCCAGCAGATGGTAGGAGGCCCGAACAGTGGGACAGCAGGCAGGAAATGAAGAGGCTGCTTCCCGGAAGAGGAGCTGGAACATTTCTGGACCAGATCTATGACCCTGAGCTTGAAGTAGCTTCTCTGAAAAGTCTCTTCCTTAGTCTACTGGCATGTAGCTACAAAGGCTAGAAAAACTCATCAGGCTAGGAAAAAAGGCTTCCAAAATCATAACTAAGGAAACATATCAGATGAAACAATATATTTTAGTATTAATTGAGTATTATTAGAAGTTTATCTGTCTGTGTCAGGTAAATTTATTCTCTAAGATCATTTGCCAAAATAAATTATGCAAAATAAACATTTTATTCATTATTTATTGGGAGGGTTGCACCATGCCCATTTGTGCTCAATATTTAGTCCTGGCTCTGTTTTTTAGGAATCACACATAGTAACATAAAGGATGTTGGGTATCAAACCCTGGTTGGTTGTTTACAAGACAAGAACTTAATTCCTATACTATCTACCTCTCAAGCCTCCAAAGAAACATTTTATTTTATTTTGGGACCACACCTGACTATACTCAGAGCTTACTCCTGGCTTTGTGCTCAGGGATCACACCTGATGGGCTCAGGAAATCATATGGGCTTCAGGGGAACAAACTTGGGTCACCCACACAGAAGGTAAATATCCAGCCCCACTGTATAATCTCTGGCCCTAATTTAAATAAATTAAAATTGTATATTATTAATCTCTCAGGCTGAGCACATTCTTATACAATTCATTTCCTATTCTAATACTGTCTTGTCTGGCAACTCCCTTCAACTTTTTTATTGTGTTTTTTTTCTCTGGAATGACTTGGCTTCAGACTCTCTCTCTCTCTCTCTCTCTCTCTCTCTCTCTCTCTCTCTCCCCCCCCTTTAAATTAATTCTAGGAGACAGGCTATTTACTGTTGTAAAGGGGAGTAAGAACAATGGAAGTGAGAGATAGAACCTATTCTGTGGTGTTGGATTGGAGTTATAATTAGATAGGCACAAAGTACAAATTGGTTTAGGGTTAGAAGGGGTGCTATCTTACATAGAGTGGTCCAGAAAGGTTCTCTGACTTCACCAACATTAGAAAGTAATGGTTAAAATGGTAAGATGTGGCTAGACTTGGACCGTGTTTTAAAAATTCTTCAGGACTTTTTAGAAGATTGGAAATCAGAGATAAGGAAGTAAGGAATGACACCAAAGTTTTATCTTGAGGGCTAGGTTGATGGTGGTGCATTTTACTGAACAGGAAACACTGGGGAGGATGAATAAGATGAGGTGTCTATTGGCTACAGAGGAGAAGACTCTAGATAGGTTGGGGAGCATAAGCATATTGATGGTGTATAGTGACCATGGAAGGAATGACTTAAGCAGTGAATACAGAAATAGAAGAGGTCAAAGTTGAGCATGTGATAAATTAAGACAGCTCTCAGAGTCAGAGGGAATGGAAGAAAGCATTTCAAAGGATTCAGATGAGGAATGACTAGAACCATCAAATTCCATTTCTTCTCACAACCTGACTAGAATTACACTATTTTTATGGTATATTTGTTTGTTTATTTGTTTTTTGGTTCACACCTGGCAGGCTCAGGGGTTACTCCTGGCTATCTGCTCAGAAATAGCTCCTGGCAGGACCATATGGGATGCCGGGATTTGAACCAATCACCTTAGGCCCTGGATCGGCTGCTTGCAAGGCAAACACCGCTGTGCTATCTCTCCGGCCCCTGTTTGTTTGTTTTTAATAAAATCTACAATGTCAAAGAAAACATTGTAGAAAATAGTAAAACTGAGCCAGGTGGGGCCAGCATAATAGTACGGTGGGTAGGGCACTTGCCTTGCATATGGCCTCCGTGGGTTCAATCCCCAGAAATCTATGTGGTCCCCTAAGCACTGCCAGGAATAACTTTTCAGCACCATGAGATGTGGCCCAAAAACAAAACAAAATAAGACAAACAAACAAAAAACCGAATCAGGAGAGGGGGAAAGTAAAGCACCAAGCAAGTATTAGAATATTAGAAGATTCAGGAACTTGCGGTAAAGATCTCTACAAAGTTGGAAGGAAGGAGGAATGTGGACAACCTGTGTAAGAAACTGAGAAACCTCGACGCCGACGCCGCGGCTGGCCGCTCGTCCGCTCCGTCGTCCTAGCAGCCGCTGAGCGCCCCGAGGCGGCCCTGGAACCCCGCGAAGCCCCGATGGGGCGGCGGCGGGCGCGTGGCGGCGCGCGCTGCGGGCCCCCCCAAGCGGGACGCGCGCGCGGGGCCCGGCCCCCCGAGCCGCAGGGCCCGCAGCTCTGGCTCTTCCCCGGCGCCAAGGCGCTGCACGACGCGCTGTCGCGGAAGTGCGAGGCCACGCGGCAGATGAGCTGCACGCGGGAGCGCCTCGTGGTGCTGGCGCGCGGCGGGGCCGGCGTCGAGGTGCACCAGCTGGTGGCGAGCGGCGGCGCCCGGAAGCCCAAATGCATTAAACTAGGGAAAAAAATGAAGATACATTCTATGGACCAAGGAGTAGAATACATGCTGATTCTATCCTCTGATGGAAAACCATTTGAGTACAACTATAAAATAGAACATTCAAGGTTTCAATGTATTTTACAAGAAAAAGTAATAATTCAGATCACATGTGGAGATTATCATTCCCTTGCACTCTCAAAAGGTGGAGAGCTTTATGCATGGGGCCAGAATATGTATGGCCAGCTTGGAGTGGGAAAAATATTTGCCTCTAACCCCATACCACAGCTGGTGGAACACCTCTCAGGAGTCCCCTTGGTACAGATTTCTGCAGGAGAAGCTCACAGCATGGCCTTATCCATGTCAGGAAATGTTTACTCATGGGGAAGAAACAATTTTGGACAACTAGGCCTTGGTCACACTGACGGTATGAAAATTTACCTTTTTTTTTTTTTTGGTTTTTGGGTCACACCCAGCAGTGCTCAGGGGTTACTCCTGGCTGCATACTCAGAAATCGCTCCTGGCAGGCTCGGGGGACCATATGGGATGCCAAGATTCGAACCAATGACCGTCTGCATGAAAGGCAAATGCCTTACCTCCATGCTATCTCTCCGGCCCCAGAAATTTACCTTTAAATTCATAATTATAAGTGTTTATTGGAAAGAGCAAATAGGACATTTTAATAGAGATATACTATCAAAGAGTTTGTTCAAATGATTATAATCTTATTTTCACTGCTTTTTAAAATTTTTTTTTCCCTTAGGGCACCGCACCATTTGGTTTAGGACAGATTGCAAAACTTAGTTGGCTTATTGCCCTTATTCAGAAAAACAATTTTATTCTCCCTTCAAATATCTACCTTCAAGTGAATATCTAAAACCCCCAATTATACTCAAGACTACTGCTTCTCTTTTTATTATTCAAGAGGGGCAGGGGTAAAGAGCATGTTATTGGGTACATTGGAAGGTCTGGCCTTAGAAATAGGCACAGGAGAGAGGAAGAGAATTGAACTGGTGGCTAGAATATCTGTGTCCTCATTTCCATTTCATAGTTAACTTGGCCTTGCTGGTCACTTAGTTTTTCTCAAGTCTCATTTTTTTTTTTGGCCCATGAAGATAAAAGTTTTAGGATGTTTGTACACTTAAACATCTCTATGATTTTATGTTATTACGTTAAAAGAGAAACTAACATTCTTAGAAAGTAAGCATTTTCTGATCTTTTGTAAGTTATTTTGTACATCTGTGCATACACATATACACAACAAGAAAAAGCATGTTATTCATGTTTACTACTTTCCCACTGTTTCTCTACATGGTAGATGGAAACATTTCTCATGATCCTAGACAGTCTTGTCAGGTATAACAGACTTTACAGCCTTACTAGTTAATCCTTGCATTATTAATTTAACATTGCATTTTCTTTGTGGATGTCCAAAGCTAAGAAATTACTCAGGTAAAGCACTGAAGTCGGTGTTAGAAACAAAGAAAGGACATTTAAGATTTTTCTTCCTATTTTCCAAGTATAGTGACAAAATAACCATGAAGGAAAGAAGAGATGATATGGATTATTACTATGAATTATCAGTTGTAGAGGATTTAGAAAAGAAAATAGGTTTAGGTCCTTCACGTCTTTGGTCAAGTTGACTCCAAGATATTTAAGTTTGTGTGGCACTATTGTGAATGGGATTGCCTTCTTGACTTCCTTCTCTTCCCTTTCATTAGTGGTGTATAAAAAGGCCATTGATTTCTGTGTGTTAATTTTGTAGCCTGCCACCTTGCTATATGAGTCTATTGTTTCTAGAAGCTTTTTGGTAGAATCTTTAGGGTTTTCTAAGTAGAGTATCATGTCGTCTGCAAAGAATGAGAGCTTGACTTCTTCCTTTCCTATCTGAATTCCCTTGATATGTTTTTCTTGCCTGATTACTATACACAGTGGAATATTATGCAGCCATCAGGAGAGATGAAGTCATGAAATTTTCCTATACATGGATGTACATGGAATCTATCATGCTGAGTGAAATAAGTCAGAGGGAGAGAGAGAGATGCAAAGTAGTCTCACTCATCTATGGGTTTTAAGAAAAATAAAAGTCATTTTTGCAACAATCCTCAGAAACAAAGAGAGGAGGGCTGGAACTTCCAGCTCACTTCATGAAGCTCACCACAAAGAGTGGTGAGTGCAGCTATAGAAATAACTACACAGAGAACTACCATAATCATGTGACTGAATGAGGGAACTGGAAAGCCTGTCTGGAGTACAGGTGGGGTGGGGTGGGATGGAGGGAGATTTGGGACATTGGTGGTGGGAATGTTGCACTGGTGAAGGGGAGTGTTCTTTACATGACTGAAACCTAATCACAATCTTATATGTAATTAAGATGTTTAAATAAAGAAAAAAGTTTCAAAAAAAAAAAAAAGAAACTGTAAGTCCTCAGACTGGCTTCCTTCTTGTACCTTGAAAAGAAGTACACTTCCTTGTATCTACCATAAGGCTGGAGTTTCATTTTCTAGAGAAGAATGAAACAGAAAGCATTTGAATGAGTGGACCTCTTAGACATGAGTACAAAAACAGGAGACTATATGCCAGCATACATACTAACTGTTGAATGTGGAGACTTCTGGTGTTTTCACTAAGATCTGGAAAAGCTGGCAGCTACACTTGACTCTTTAGTCCAAAAAAAGAAAGTCAAAATAATGAAATTTATTTTTTGGTGGGTGGGGAAAGCTCAGGATGAAAGGTCTAAAGATTCTGACAATGGATTCTCTTCATAAATGACCTGATTAGTGAAGCCTAAAACTTCCAATATTCCCTAAAACAGACATACAACTGAAAATCATATGATACTGAAAGAGAGAGACAAAAAACCTCAAAGAATGGAAATTATAGAAGATAAAGAGCACATTGACATCCTCAGAGAAAAAATAAAAGTTGCTCCCATGATGCCAGAGTGATAGAATAGTGACTAGGGTGTTTGCCTTGCACATGGCTGGTCCAGGTTCATACCATGGTAATCCATATAGTCCCCTGAGCCCAACCAAGAAAGACCCCTGATTGCAGAACCAGGTTTAAACGGAGCACAATCAGATGTGTTCAAAAAAGAGAAAAGTTGTCCCTATGAAATAAGAGCATGAAACTATAATAAAACAAGAGGGTAAACAGGAGCCCAACACTGACTTAACAGAAGCTCCAAAAAAAGAAAATAGAGAAGACAAAGGATATAAAGTTACTATCAAACAATTAAAAAAATTTTCCTCGAGAAAGGGCAAACCGAGAATCAACATAACATAAAAATTAAGAGGTGGGGGCTAGGGGTTGAGATAACATATTTGGACAATGATGGAGGGAAAGAGACACTGGAGGAGGGTGTGGTATTGGAATGCTTCATATATGAAACCATACTTTATAACAATTTTATAAAAAATGGTGCTTAAAATTTAGTTTAAGTTAAAAAATTACATCCAATACATGGCACCCCTTCATTGACAGTAGTGCAAACCACAGTGTCAACGAAGAGGAGAGAGAGAGAGAGAGAGAAGTAGAGGCAGGTGGGTGGAAGGTGAGGTGGAAGGAAAGAGGGCATCAGAGAGGCTGAGAGGGAAACTGTTGACACTGGTGACTGGAATTGTTCACTGGTGAAGGTTGTTGTACATTGTATGACTATAACTCAACCATGAACAGCTTTACCTGTGGGAAAAACTGTATTATGAACAACCTTGTAACCACGATGTCTAAATAAAAAAAATTAAAAAAACAAAATCTCTAGCACCAATTCCACCATCAGTATAACATTCTCTCCATCATTTTCCTAGGTTCTCACCAATTCTGGCTCTTTGCCAGGTACAAATAATTTACTTATCATTGCTTGCTACAACTCAATGGTAATAGAATCATCTTTAAAAAGTCATTAAAAGGTAGGACGGACTGTGGTTCGATCCCCCGGCGTCCCATATGGTCCCCTCAAGCCAGGGGCGATTTCTGAGCGCTTAGCCAGGAGTAACCCCTGAGTGTCAAAGGGTGTGGCCCAAAAACCAAAAAGAAAAAAAAAAAACTTTGGGCCCGGGGAGATAGCACAGCAGCGTTTGCCTTGCAAGTAGCCGATCCAGGACCAAAGGTGGTTGGTTCAAAACCCGGTGTCCCATATGGTCCCCCGTGCCTGCCAAGAGCTATTTCTGAGCAGACAGCCAGGAGTAACCCCTGAGCACTGCCGGGTGTGGGCCAAAAACCAAAAAAAAAAAAAAAAAAAAAAAAAGTCATTAAAAGAACATTTTTGAAATAAAAAAAATTACATCCAGAGCTAGAGAGCTAGTATAGCAGATAAGTTACTTGCCCTGCATACAGTTGACCCAGATTTATTCCCTAGCACCCTATTTGGTCCTCCAAGCCTCACAAGAACTAATCCCTAAACGAAGAGCCAGGAGTGAGTCCTGAGCATTGCTAAGTGTGTCTCAAAAACCAAAAGAAAACAAAAGTGGTGTGGTACAGTTCCAGCTATTTGTTACACTAAACTTCTATTTCCTAAAAACAAAAACAAAAACAACAAAAACCCAAATGTCTATTTCCTGTGAGGCAGAGGCATCATCCTCTTCCCCAACACACAAACACACACATGCACACAATATCAAGGCTTATGATTTTCATAATTTAGAATAGTGTGAACATTTTATAATATAGATATATATCAAGTCAGCAAATAATACATCTAAAATCAGCATATTTCTATATATTACATCTCAATTTAAGTACTCCCACACACCTATATCCAATGATATTATTAATCAGGTATGAGGATAAAATACAGATTCTTAGGGGGGGAGCTTGGGGTGCCACACCTGGAGGTTGCTCAGGGATAACTTCAGGCTCTGTACTCAGAGACCATTCTCAGGGAACCATATGGGATACTGGGGACTGAACCCCAGATAGTTGTAGCAAGGCAAACACCCAACCTTATGTTCTACTGCTCCAGCCTGCCTAGAATACAGACTCCTTAAGTCATGCAAACACTCTCTCTCTCTCATTCTATCTCTCATAATTGTTTTATGTTTCATTTTCTTTCCCCAAGAAGCTCCTCACCAAAAAAGAGTGAAAACTGTGAAAGAAGATCTCAGGCAAAAGGTTACTGAGAAACTGAGAGAAGAGGGAAGCAGTGAGAAAGTCTTTGAGAATTGTGAAAAGAGATGATAGTATGATAACCACATTCTAGGCACTGAAAGCAGCCCATCCAGTCTGGAATGTGTGATTCAAGAGGCAGGAATGTTGAAGGCTGTCATCAGCTGGCCCCCTGCTTTATACCATTTTAAATAAGATGATATAAGGCATAAGATAAAAAAAAAAAAAAGTCTTCACAAGATCAGGGAGACTGGCTAAGGTGGCCGCTTTATTTGACAGTGCTGTATCTGTCCTAAATAAATGATGGTTGTGACTGAACTCAGAGTGGGGAAGGGCTGAACAGGGAGGAAAGAAAGGAACCCCCCATCTCTCATTCATCACTGCCAGGAAGAGCCCCCTTTGTATCCAAAGTGCTTCTGAGAAATCACTCAGTAGGTCAGCCCTATCCTGGTTCCCCTCCTCCATCCTGAGATTAGATGACTGAACATCACACAAACCTAAATTTCTCATCTTAGCAAATGCTGCCCGGAAGACACAGGGCAGGTTCCAGCTGAGCCAGCTTGGCTGGTCTGGAGGAATGTATCTATTCCTGGAAATACCAGCTCTGCAGACCTAGAGATGGGGATCTAGGCCAAGAATAGGAAAACAGAACAAAGATGAAGATGGGGGGTTGGGGGGGGGGCTCAGAAGGCAGGCCTCCATTCTCTGGAGAATCAGGGAGTTTTCCTTGGATCTTTAGCTATCTTCCTGAGAGTTACAATTGTTTTCCTATAGCCCACAGAAAATCTCAGCTCAGTTGTACACTCCTTTAAAATAGGGCAGAACAAAACGCATTTTCTGCTTTATTTATTCATAAGGGCTACACCCTTATGTAGGAGTTACCAGGCCTAGCCCTAGCAGTGCTTGGGGGCCCATGGGCTACTGTGGATTGAACTCTGGGCTTGCACAAGCTAGTCACATGCTCTTGAGCTATATCTGTGTCTTCTGCTACTTAGAAGTGGAGGAGCAACAGGCTTCTGCATCTTACACCAAGGTGACTTTCCAGAATTCTTCCTGTCTGCTTAGGGAGCTTCACTTCATTCCCAGAATCGAAGTGCTCCCAATGATTTGGCTCCAAGGAAAAGTGAGGAAGGTAATATTAGAAAAGTCTGTGGGCTAGGTTTCTGTAGAACTGTATTATGTCACCATACCATATTATGTTATTAAGCAATTATAGGTGGTTGGGCTCAATCAACATTAGTAATGAAATCCAGAAAGAGGAAGGCAGGTGATTTCAGAAGTAGTGAATCCAACTAGATTGAAAGGAGAGGGAATTCCATAGATAAAACCAAGAAAAGTCCCAGGAAACTAAGGAGCTAAATGTACAGCACTGGGAAGGAAAAAAAAAGAAACCTGTGTGAAATTAACCTGATGGGATGATCCCATGAAAGTACAATGATTTTACATATGAGTGAGGAAAGCTTTAAAAAGATTAAAGAACATTCCATATTAAAATCAAGCAAAAGTTAATTTGTAGAAAGAGGATGACTCCCAAAAAACAACCCAAGTATAGTAAACTGATCTGCTGTAAGACGCATTGAAGAACAACAATGGGCACAGTGAATATTGAATTAATAATATTGAGGGTGGGTGAGCCACATCCTGTCTTGCTCACGGGGGATTCTTGTCTAGTTAGGGGTCTCTCCTGGCAATACTTGAGGGACCATATGTGGTGCCGGAATTGAGCCAGGATCAGAAGCATACAAGGAGAAGCCTCAACATTAGTACTATCTTACCAGCTCCTAAAAATAATAAAATTTTAATTAAACCATTTAAGGGAGTGCAAAAAGGAAAGAAAAGAAGTACTGGTATGAGAGCTAAATCTTCATCACCACAAAAGAAAGTCCATAGATAATACCTAAAATTTAAAAAGTAGAAGACCACTCTTTATCATGCTAATTAATTTATTTTAATTTTTTGCCTTTTGAGCAATACTCAGCAGCATTTAGGGATTACTCCTGGCTCTGAACTCAGGAACCCTCTTGATATATGTATATATATAATATATAGTATATATGTCATTATATATATATATATGTATATATATACACTAAGGAAATTATATGGGATGCCAGGAATTGAATACAGATCAGCTGCATGCAAGGCAAGCACCCTACCTGTTGTACTGCCGCTCCCATTCCTATTGCTATATTTGATTTGTTTCATAGTGCTCTGTGGCTACTCCTGGGTCAGAAGCTTGAAGAGGTCACTATTGGAAATGTTCAAGGGACCATGTGGTCCCAGAGATTGAATTGGAGGTTCCTATATGCAAAGTATGAACTCCAAACTTTTGAGCTAAGTTCCTGGACTGATCTGCTCATAATTTTGCTCAGGAGTTTTGGACCTAAACTTGTACTGTTTTCTTTCCTAGGGGCTGAAGAGAGAGTATAGTGGGTAGGGTGCTTGCCTTGCACATGGCTGACACAGGTTCTTAACGCAGGTTTAATATCTGGCATCCCGTATGCCCCTCTCCCCCCCCAGCCACTGCCAAGACTAATTCTTGAGTACAGATCCAGGAGTAACCCCTGAGAATTTTCAGGTATTCCCCACCCTAAAAAAACAATAAAATATATGCAGTCTAGGGACTGAAGTGGTAGCACAGCTGGTAAGACAGCTCCCTTGTACAGGACCAACCCAAGTTCAATCCCAAAACCTCATTTCATCCCCTGAGCCTGCCAGGAGTGATCCCTGAGCATAGAGCAAGGAGTAAACCTTGAGCACCACTGGATATGGCCCCAATCATAACTAAATATACAAACAAACATATGAAGTCAAGTGACATCTTTTGTAGGTTGCTTGCATATTTCTTTCCTGATATATTGGTTTCTCAAAATATTCTGCAAAAAAAAAGCAATCTTCTATTTTTTCTTTCCATGTTTTTGAGGAAAGGTTGTACTATATCACAATGTCCTAATAAAATTAAATGAGATGAACATAAAAAACAATGATACGAAAATAAATGCATGGCTTTAAATGTTTCTTCATATATCTAAGTGAGGGGAAAATGATAAAGAAAGAACATGTATCTTTCCCAGACTTCCAATATAGAGCAGTCCTTTCCACTATGCTTTTCTTTCCTTTTTTGGTTTTTGGGCCACACCCAGCGGTGCTTAGGGGTTACTCCTGGCTGTCTGCTCAGAAATAGCTCTTGGCAGGCACAGGGGACTATATGGGACACCGGGATTCACACCAACCACCTTTGGTCCTGGATCGGCTGCTTGCAAGGCAAACGCCGCTGTGCTATCTCTCCGGGCCCCCACTATGCTTTTCTAATAACAAGAAGCCAAACAGTCAACATTCATCAAAGCTTTATTTCTATACCAAGGCTACAACAAAGATGGGGAAGGAAGGGCAGGCAAGATCCTAAAAAAAGAATATGTCCTTAGGAACTCATCCTAAGGAAATATTTATGCAAGGGGTTGTTCACTATCATTGTTAATCATAGATTTAAAACCAGTAACAATCTAAATATTTACCAGTGGAGAATTGAAAAAATAAATCATGCTATGGTTACACAATGGAACTCTATATAATCATTTCAATGCTATAGAAGATAGGGTTGGAGAGATAGTACAGCAGGTATGGATCTTGCCTTGTTGGAAGCCTGCCTAGGTTTAATCCTTGGCACCCCATTTGGTCCCCTGAACACTGCCAGGAGTGACCCCTGAATTCAGAGCCAGGAGTAAGCCCTGAGCACAGTTGGATGAAAGGACAATTCTCAAACACTGAAAAATATAGAACAGATGCAGAGTGTAATGTATTAACTTTATATGTAGAAAAAAACAACAACTCAAAACAACCCTCAAACTGTTTCTTTTATTTCTATGTGTTCCTGAGTCATCTGAAACATTTCTTTGCCCACCCTCAGTGTTGCTCAGGTGCTACTCCTGGTTTACTCCTCAGGGGTTGTTCCTGAAGATGCATGAGAGACCATGCAGTACTGATGATCAAACTCAGGGCTCCTGCAAACAAAGAACACACTCTAGTCCATTGAACTATCTTCTTGTTCTGCCTGAAACAGATTTAGAACAAACAATATATCACAGTTAATTTGAAAAAGAAAGATTTTAGAGTATTATAAAAGTTTTGACATTCCATTGTCAGATCAAGATGAAACTTTGACCCACTCTCCTTGACTCACTCAATGTTTTTAAACAAACTCTCCTGGGAGAAGATGGTTGTAAGTGAATCTATGAAGAAAAGAATCAGCGAAGTATTGTGGCTGGCTGCTCTTTCAAAAGGGCAGAAAATGAGGCAAGAAATACCTAGTTGCTTGTGAAATTCTGACATAAGATGAATAAGATTATGAAATGAACATAAAATATATTAAGGCCTATAGAAGACAAGAAATGATAATGTGTTGGGGGGCAGATACAGCAATACAAACACAGAACTGGTGATTATGCATATGTATGTATGTCCTTATAATAGAATACAATATCTTTTGGCATAAGTTTGTTAGTAGAAACCTGAATTTGAATCTTTGCCAAAAACCTAAGAGAATATTAGAAGTTACCAGTATGTCAATAAATATGTGAATTAGTGTCTATTTAAGAATCAAAGATAAAAAATTTAAGTCTTATTTAGTAACAATTATTTTAATAATTAAAAGAATACCACAGTAATAAATGGAGCATAAAGGAAATAGTTTAAAACGCAAAGAAATCAAAATTTCTATAACAATCATAAATCAAGGTAAATACTACTAAAATATACATATTAATTTTTCTTTTTATTGCTATATAAATTCAATGAAAATAAAAGAAATATATTTATTATAGCACTTTTTTTATTTTTTAACTGCCCATGAAGATTTTAATATCAAAGTTTGCTTTATTAGTAAGCAAGGTTCTCATTGGTTTAACTATACCCTATTGTAAAGATATAGTATCATCTCAAACAACCCTCTATCACTTGAAAATTTTAGTTGCTTCTAATTTTTTAATAATAAGCAGTAATTTAACAATAAATGCTTTTGGGTCTGAAAGATATAGCAAATTGGGTAGGTTCAATCTTCAGCACCCTATATGGTCCTCTAAAACTCCACCAGGAGTTATCCTAAGTGCAGAGCCAAGAGTATTCCTTTAGCACTAGTGGGTGTGGCCCCCAAACAATAAATGCTTTATAACTAAATCCTATATAATGCTCTGTTTTATTATGGTGAAATATTTGAAGAGAACAGCTGAGATTATGCTCCTGAGATTTTAATACACACCACCAAACTTCCATCCAGATTGCCCCGGGGATGTGCCAACATACCTCTAACAATATTTGGTTTATGAATCATTAAATCAAAGTAACTCTTAACAGGGATGGAAAAAGGAGTTGTGCCATATCTGCCAGTGCTCAGGGACTCTTCCCAGGAGTGATCTCTGGTGGTGCTGTGGGGAGTGGGAGCTGTCAAAAGAGCTGTGCAGAATTAGAAAAGGAGTTGGGAGTGTCTTGATGGACTTTACAATGTAGATTTTTGTTCTCAGAAATAAAATAAATGATTATAGGATATTCTTGGAGGTTCATGAGCAAACACAAGAAGGATCCACCATCTGCAACTAGTGAGAAAATATCGCCTTAGCACATTATGTTTGGTGGATATGGTTTAACAGATCAAACAGAACTTAAGAGATAATGAAGTCTTCTAACCTCTGGGTTCTTGGTCATTAATTTATAGACATGCAGAGTTGAAAGTCCCCTCAAAATTTACCTGGTTCCAATTGGCCATTTTTTACATGTAAGGACACCTGTAAACAACTTGACAAAGGTGACAGCAATGATGCTTACCCACATTCATCAGCATCTGTACAAAATTCTGTTTTACAGTATGAGACCTCTAAGTTGGAAAAATATTCATATTGATAAAAAAATTTTGATATTTAATAGACTAGTGTTTGTGTTTTTCATGGGGTAGGCCTGGATTAAATTCTTGGCATTACACAGGCCCATGATTCTACCCCAGAAGTTGCCCCTGAGTACCATTAATTGTGGCAAAAAAAAAAAAAGAGAGAGAGAGAATTGTCAAATATTTAGTATAGTAAAAAGTAACCCTTATTTTAAAACAAACAAAAAATCTTTAAATGTCAAGATAATTGGTACAATCTAGCTTAAAATAAGTCTTATATTTTAAATGTGTCTTTTTATTTATTAGTTTTCCTTAAGTTAATCCATTTGGAAGTGAAGTTTTTTTCTACTTAACTACACATATATCAGTCTTCCCAGTTTCTAATATACCTGCATAGCAAAGCATTTTTTATTTTTTGGAACAAATATAACATATTTTAGCCAGTGGACTTTCAAAATTCTAACTCCACTTTATTTTGTTCCTTTTTCTTCTTGTCAAACTATAATTCCCCATTAATTAGTGTTCCCAAGCAACTCATTCTAACATGATTAACTAAACTCTGCAACATCCATATAACCACAAGTAACTCATATCAGTATAGTTAATAGAAGTGTGGCTTGCAAGCTGTCAAAAGAGCAAATAACAGCATACTAAAGCTTTTCTGCTTTGAATACATACTTTATCTGTATCAAGGGTTTACTTAAGAGAGGTTTCTATTCCCTTGGCTTTCTCTGACTGTGTAAATGAACAAGTAAAATCTGTTCTATGGTCACAAATAAACCATGAGCCATTTTAATCCCATTTACTTGGAGGTCATGGGAGATCATATACAGCCACAGCCTCATGGCAGAGCAACCCTTATTTTTAAGACTTGACAATGTTATTAGGAACTCCTAAGGTGTAAACAAGAACTGGATCAAAGGGAAATGCCATGCTACTACTACCATGTACTTTGCATATGTGTTAGCCAAAGGTAGATTCTCGGGAACAGAGCAAAATCTGGAGAGAGTGGAGTATCCTTCCTGTTCATCTTCTCTAATATCTCACCCTGCAACCCAAAAGCTGTGTCTTCAAAAGGCCTTCTTTGACCCTCTTTAAATGATATCTCCTGATTCCATTAGTCATTCCACTCTCTCCCTCTGGCAAAGTGATTTGGCCTCAGAGATAGCCACATCACCTGCACTGAGCCAATCATTCTTCCACTGGCTTTTAAGGTAGATGCCACCTTCTATTGGGATTGCTTTTCTCTTAGAATGGTTACAAAGATGTATTTTCTAATTCATGTTTTCCTCCTTCTAACATCTCATACCACACACATATCTCCCAAAATCCTCCATGTAAGAAATGGCTCTTCATCTCAAGGCAAGATGAAACCAACACCCAGAAAAAGAGGATGGCAGGAAACAGCCCCTCTGAGGAGTATGTGGAAGCCAAACTCCAGTCTAGATTCTGTTTACTCTAGCAAGGGCTATCTTTAGCCTGAAGAAGGGACCTCATTTTTTTTTCCGAAACAAAAGCTCTGTTAGCTGAACTCTTCCTGATACTCCATAAGGCACTACATATATTAGATGAGTGATAGCATCAGGGGTGCTTCAGAGTTTTCCCCAATCTTCCAGTTACAGTCGCTACTACATTCCTTTTCATCTCTGCTGGCTTCAGTTTGCTTTTTTGTTACTTGCAGCCAAAGAAGTTCTAGCAGCAAACCTGGGTTGATTTAGACTGTTTTAAAACCTGTTTTATTTTAAACTTAAATGAGCTCAAACTTAAACTTCCCATGAGCCATTGTTTTTCAACTCCTTCTTGTCAGTCACAGAATAACTAATATTTTTTTCTTTTTCTTTCTTAGAGACTTAGATCGCTTTCATGCACCTTTAGACCAGAGAATCCAGCACATGTGATTGCTGTTTTCTTCATTAAAATGATTAATCATATTTTTCCCAACACTTGATCATTGTTCTGCTGCTGAGCCCAGTAGCATAGTTTGCTCTCTAAATATTGTTCCTGTTGTTGTTGTTTTTTTGTTTTTTTTTTGTTTGTTTTTTGTTTTTTTGGGGGGTTTTGGGCCACACCCGGCGGTGCTCAGGAGTTACTCCTGGCTGTCTGCTCAGAAATAGCTCCTGGCAGGCACGGGGACCATATGGGACACCGGGATTCGAACCAACCACCTTTGGTCCTGAATCGGCTGCTTGCAAGGCAAATTCCGCTGTGCTATCTCTCCGGGCCTCTGTTGTTGTTTTTTTTAAGATATTTTTAATATTATTTTATTTCCTTGGGGGGTGTTAGTCACACCCGGTGGTGCTCAGTGGTTACTCCTGCCTCCCACTCAGAAATCACTCCTGGCAGACTCCGGGAGCCAGATGGGATGCTGGGTGATTGAACCCGGGTCCATCCAGGGTTGACTGTGTGCAAGGTAAATGCCCTACTGCTGTGCTATTGTTCCAGCCCCAACTGCTATTGCTTTAGCTGACATATCCATTGCTTATTTCTCCTCACCAACTTTGGTGTGTTTTTGTTGTTTATGTCTGGTTTTTGTTATTTGGTAAGGAGTGGATTACTCACCCTCTTTGGTATCTGTCCAGCTCATGGAGAACTGTGTGGTCACAGTATTCAAACACCAGATGAAGCTTCCGCTTCCTTCTAAAAACTTCAATAAGGTTGACAAGATTGGGATGCTTGAGTTGCTGCAAATATGAAAGGCAAAGGAATCAAATGTGAGCTATAAAAGTCACTTTCTTATATTTTGACCCAGTGACAAAAAGATGCTTGTTCTTTAGAGACTTTCTGTCTTGGAATAAAGGAGACCACATGTAATATTTCTTATTTTGCTTTATAAACTATTTGTTAGCAACGATTTTTTTAAAAATTATTTTTAAATTAATTATTTGTTTATTTAGGTTTTGGGGCTACACCCAGCAGCGCTCAAGGGTTACTCCTGGCCCTGTGCTCAGAAATTGCTCCTGGCAGGCTCGGGGGACCATGTGGGATGTGAGACTCAAACCCAGGGTCTGTCCTAGGTCAGCCACTTGCAAGGCAAACACCCTATGGCTGTGCTATCACTCTGGCCCCTTTTAGTAAGTTTTAATTGAAATCCAGGTAGTTGATGAAGAGAGATATGAGAATACTGGAAGAGAAAGAAAAAAATTTTTTTGGTGTTCTGAGCACACTCTGTAGTACTCAGAACTTATTCCTGAATCTTTGTTTAGAGAGAACTTCTGGATGAGTTGAGGGACTCTTTGGGGGATCAAGGACCAAACCTGGGTTGGCTGCATACAAGACAAGTGCTTTATCTGCTGTATCACTCTGATCAAGATTTTTAATTAATATTAACTCATCCTTTAATAATGATCAAATATTTCTTCCTAATACATTCTCTCCTGCCACTCTCTGATTTGGTGCTCCTGTGTGGTTGATAGCCCAATGGAAAGATTACTTTGTAATCATTGGTCAATTAATTATTTAAAGTCTTTTACTGTCAACAGATAGATGCAAAAGATCTACAGAATCAGAAACATGGCATCAGGGTCTGAGTTCTCTTATTTATTTAAAATTAAATGTATGGGGGCTGGAGCAATAGCATAGCAGGAAGGGCATTTGCATTGCATGCAGCTGACCTGGGTTTGAGCCCCAGCACCCTATATTGTACCCTTGCCAGGAGAGGTGATTTATGAATCCAGAGTCAGGAATAACCCCTGAATGCTGCTGGGTGTGGCCCCCCAAATTAAATTTATGGACCCCCAGCACAAAATCACACACATGGTAGGCATTCAATAATTGGTTGTGAATAAATTGTTAATCCGGTTTCCAAGGCTTACCATTCAAAAAAAGAGAACAATGAGTGCTGAGTGACAGATATGCCTGGAAGCATGTATCTGAAAAGGGGGGCTGGAATGAATGTTGGCTGTGCGCTTAGCTTTCTGGCCCTTCATAACCCTTGAAAAATATCACATAGTTAAACTGATCATTTTGAAAAAAAAAATAGAATGTTTAACTTTCTTCAGGAAACAGTACAGAGAGTAAAACAGGAAACCATAAAAGGCTTTTTATGGTATCGTCTCAAAAGTCAGGCATGACTTCTGCTCATTCTAGCAGTCAAAGAAAATCACAAGACACACCCAAATTCAGCCTTGCAGAAAGGGGAGGCCCAGCCATCCTCACTGAATTTATTCCCCCACAAGCTCCCTAGTCACTTCCACCTAGATTACTCAAGCCACAGAACCATGAGAAATAACAAATCTTTTTGTTTGTTTTATTTTGTTTTTATTTTTGTTTTTGGGTAATACCCAGCAGTACTCAGGTATGTACTCCTGGCTCTGCACTCAGGAATTACTTCTACTGGTGCTTGGGGACCATATGGGATGTCAAGGATTGAACCAGAGCAAGGCAAGCACCCTACCCACTGTGCTACTGCTCTGGTTCTTAAAACAAACCTTTTATTGTTTTTAAACTACTCAAATGAATAGGCCAATTCACTAACTAATGCAAGCAACAGATGCAATGGATAATTTTGTCATATAATCAGCAGGGGGAAATGTGAGAACTACAGACGCCCAGGTGCCATCCCTAGAGAGCCTGACTGGGTCTCAGGCTGGTGCCAGGTATCTGCTTGAGTTGGTCTGTGGGTGATGCTGTAATCAAACTCAGGATCTCACACATGCAACATGAACTGAACTGGCCACTGAACCAACCCCCTGGCTCCAGACATCTGTTTTGGTCTCATGATTTTCTAGATGGTACAATATTAATCATAGGTAAACAGATATAAAGAGGTACAAGGAAAAATAGATCTGGAAGCTCTGAACTGCATCCTGTAGTATCCTGTATTTCTGAGTAAAATACTGATAAATATAGCCCCTATCTTTTTCTCTTGCTTTAAAAATCCCTCTGTATATTCAAGATGTGAAATTCAGACACCACACTTAAGGAAACAAGCATCAAATTGCTAGAATCCTACATAGCCCCTGAGTTACACAGGGGCCAAAGAGCAGATGACACTCAAAGACAGAAACCTTCCCAGTTATGGTTACTGAGTCTTTTCAGCTTGAACTGACATTTTCCAAAGTAGGATAGCACTTTCTTAAGAACAGGACTGATGCAGATGTGTCTCAAGCAAAAAGTCAACAGCTGAGTTCAAAAAGATAAAAGAATGACTTCATGACTGAATCAGCAAAAGGCAGAGGTTTTCTTCCAGGCCTTAGAATGACCTCTGCCTATAAGACCAGTCTTTGAGATGCTTTTAATTTTTCATATTTCCTATATTGGTCCCACATCTCAAGCCAATTCTTTCAGCAAAAGTACAAATGAGATAGTTCTACCAAACCGAGTGCCATCATGCCATGCCAAGTCTTCCAGCTAGGTGCTTCCACAGTGATCACCATGGGGCTGTGCTGTCATAGGTCATTCCCAAAGGTCCTCTCAAATTTCATCCCAGCCTCTTCTCTCACTCATGTTCACCCAGACAGGCCAAATTCCCCATTTCCTTTCATTACAAGGCCTCTCACCTAGTCTCTTCTAGTGGTTGTTAGGTTTTGTTTCATTTATTTTGCATTCAGGGCTAACTCCTGAGTCTATGTTCAGGGATCACTCCTGGGAATGCTCAGAGGACAATATGTGGTGTCAGGGTTGGCCAGGTGCAAAGCCAGTGTCTTTCTCTCTGATCACTTTTGCTTCACCTTAGGTCTTTTTGAAGTTCTCTCTTGGGAAGTCACACTCTCTGGTATGCCTCCACTATCCTCTATCCTCTATAGTGCCACTCATTTGGCAGGAGCAGGTAAAGAGCATTGTCACAGGTATCCAATGAGCCAAATGGGACTTAAATATTATATTACACCCTTAATTCCCTTACTCTTCATTATTTGAAAGCCTAGAATTCATGAACAGTAGGATATTGTATCTGAATAACAGTTTTTTTTTTTTGTTTTTTTTTTTTTGGTTTTGGTTTTTGGGTCACACTCTACAGATCTCAGGGGTTACTACAGGTTCTGCACTCAGAAATTGCTCTTGACAGGCTCAGGGAACCAACCATAAGGGAAGCTGGGAATTGCTGGTCTGTCCTGGGTCAGCTGCATGCAAAGTAAACACCACACTACTGTGTTTTCTCTCAGCCTTATTTTTAAATCACTAATTTTTCTAGGCCTCCGACTTCCCTCTGTGAGGTGATGAAGCTCAGGACTACTGTTGTAACATCTTTTTGTTTTGTTTTGTTTTGTTTTTGGGCCACACCCGGCATTGCTCAGGGGTTACTCCTGGCTGTCTGCTCAGAAATAGCTCCTGGCAGGCACGGGGGGACCATATGGGACACCGGGATTCGAACCAACCACCTTTGGTCCTGGATCGGCTGCTTGCAAGGCAAACGCTGCTGTGCTATCTCTCCGGGCCCACTGTTGTAACATCTTTACACATAAAGCACCTACTCATCTCTTCATGAAAGTTAAGTGATAACATTGTGATTTGAGGTTAGATCTATTTTCATTTTTGGCAGGAGAAGGCACATGTAATACTGAAGTGCTACTTCAGTGGTGCTAGGAAATGATCCCAGGGTTTCAACATTCCTCTTTGATCCTCATTATATTTTTATTTATGATCATAATAAATACATTAATAAAATTAATTGAAATTCTATTTTTATTTTAAGATTTCTTTGGTTCCTGAATTCAACATTTTAATACTATTATTTTAAGAATAGTTGTCTTTTCATACTGCCTGCATATTTCCAATACTTCCACATAACTTAAACTGTATATCTCTAAAATGTCTAGGATGTGGGGCTGGAGAGATAGTATATCAAGGAGGGCACTTCCTATGTACATGGTTGACCTGGGCCTAATTCCCATAACCCTATATGGTCCACTGAGCCATCCCAGGTTTAATTCCTGAGTGCAGAGCCAGAAGTAAACCTGGAGTATTGCCACCAATCATGGCCAAACACACACACAGAGTCTGGGACTCTGGTATAAGTAGTCTGGTGCCACTTTTTAAATATAACCATTAATAATAATACTCCTGGGCCCAGAGAGATAATACAGTGACGTTTGCCTTGCAAGCAGCCTATCTAGGACCAAAGGTGGTTGGTTCGAATCCCGGTGTCCCATATGGTCCCCCATGCCTGCCAGGAGCTATTTCTGAGCAGAAAGCCAGGAGTAATCCCTGAGCACCGACGGGTGTGACCCCAAAACCAAAAAAATAATAATAATACTCTTAAGGTTTTCTATGAGGGTACTTTCCAAACAAGTAGAAGCAGAGATCAACAGATGGGAATACATTAAACTGAGAAGCTTCTGCACCTCAAAAGAAATAGTGCCCAGGTTACAAGAGTCACCCACCGAGTGGGAGAAACTATTCACCCAACACCCTTCAGATAAGGGGCTAATATCCAAAATATACAGGGCACTTACAGAACTTTACAAGAAAAAAACATCTAATCCCATCAAAAAATGGGGAGAAGAAATGAACAGACACTTTGATAAAAAAAGAAATACAAATGGCCAAAAGACACATGAAAAAATGCTCCACATCACTAATCATCAGGGAGATGCAAATCAAAACAATGATGAGATACCACCTCACACCTCAGAGATTGGCGCACATCACAAAGAATGAGAACACTCAGTGCTGGCGGGGATGTGGAGAGAAAGGAACTCTTATCCACTGCTGGTGGGAATGCCGTCTAGTCCAACCTCTATGGAAAGCGATATGGAGATTCCTCCAAAATCTGGAAATTGAGCTCCCATTCAACCCAGCTATTCCACTCCTAGGGATATACCCTAAGAACACAAGAATAAAATACAAAAACCCCTTCCTCACACCTATATTTATTGCAGCACTATTCACAATAGCCAGGCTCTGGAAACAACCAAGATGCCCTTCAACAGACAAATGGCTAAAGAAACTATGGTACATATACACAATGGAATATTATGCAGCCGTCAGGAGAGATGAAGTCATAAAATTTTCCTATACATAGATGTACATGGAATCTATCATGCTGAGTGAAATAAGTCAGAGGGAGAGAGAGAGAGATGTAGAATAGTCTCACTCATTTATGGTTTTTTAAAAAAATAAAAGTCATTTTTGTAACAATCCTCAGAGACAATGAGAGGAGGGCTGGAACACCAGCTCACATCATGAAGCTCACTACAAAGAATGGTGAATACGCTATAGAAATAACTACACAGAGAACTACCATAATCATGTGAATGAATGAGGGAACTGGAAAGCCTGCCTGGAGTACAGGTGGAGATGGGGTGGGATGGAGGGAGATTTGGGACATTGGTGGTGGGAATGTTGCACTGGTGAAAGGGCTGTTCTTTACATGACTGAAACCTAATCACAATCATTTATGTAATCAAGATGTTTAAATAAAGAAAAAATAAAGAAAAAAAGAATATATAGTACCAATAATTCTTTTTTTTATTTATTTATTTTTTTAATTATTTGTTTTTATTATTTTAATTATGACAACAAAGATGCAAAGAAAGAGGACAGTGTAAAGTTACAGTGGAAGCCCAATCACCCATAAACAGGATTCTCAGTAGTCCCTTCGATGATATCCCAGCCTTGAACTTTCAGCCAAAGAGCATTAAGAAAAACAAAACTGAACCCATGTACAATACAATTACTTTGTCCCTCAAATCCCCAGTTGTAGTACATATTGTTTCTTAGCAGCACACCATATAATCTAAAGATATTAGACTTATGTAACTCTTTAAACATTGAGGGCAAAGTACATTTATCTAGTTCCATGCACATACTTACTAGTTTAAGTTAACCTCAAAAGTTTTAATGGGTTGTTTTTCTTAAGGATTGGAGTCAAGGGAACATAGTAAAAAACGATATTAAAGTGGCATTTGTTTGCATAGGCCCACCAAAACATAAGGGACATGGAAAGACAAATTATGGTCTAAATACATGGAGACCCTACCCCTGAAGTGTTCTGGCACAGGACTGAATCTAGGCTCCAGGCAAACTAGTTTGTCCAATTCAAGTCATCGTCTGTAGTGGCAATACACCTCCATTCCTCACATAGTTTCTGTTGTTGGTATCATGCTTCTGTATGAAAGATCCTGGAGTCTGCATATCCCATATTGCAGTCAGGATGGTGCAGAGCATCCTCTCATTTCACCTCACACCTCAGGGGCAATAGAGAGAACCATGTCCTGTAGAGCAGGTCATTGTTGTTGTCATGTCTTCTCACAGGTCATTGTTGTTGTCACATCTTCTCAGTATAAACGGAAGTGTCTTTTAAGGAGGTCGATGTCACACCCTTGGTGGTGTCTTTCCTGGTAGAGGACTGCTTCCAACTGTTGCTATAAAAGACCTTGGATCTTTCGTAGATAGCTTGCCTGGTTCCAGCGTGAATGGAGAATGCCCATTCATCTGAGGCCTGTGCCAGGTCATTATATCAATATTCAGGGTGTAAGGTACATTGTAATGAGATTTATTAGATAATAACTAATCTGTCTGTATAGTGTTTTCCCATTTTAATGTGTCTATGCAAACAAGGATCAATGCCATGAAGCGTTATTGGTGCATCTGGAAGCAATAGGAACAAGACCAGAAATTTCCATGACATAGTTCAATCATAGGCATCAAACTGAGGGACAGTTCCACCAACAATCCTTACTGAATAGCTTACAGAGAAAAGACAAGATGAAAAGTGGATAGAAACATCATGGTAGAAGAATATATAGAGAGTTACAGCAGTTAAAGAAAATAATCATAAAATATTCAAAAGATATATGTGTTCAATATGTGTTCGATTTGTGTCCTTCTAAATAGTTCTGGGATTTGGAAGATCTACTGTATGTCTTTGGTCAGAGATTAAAGCTGTGTGTTACTGAAGTTAAGAAGGGTAAATCTGGGGTACTGATGGTTGGGAGGAGCATATGATTGCGCGGGGGCGTTAGCCCCCGCGCGGTTTCAAAAAGTAGACTGGTATGAAATTGCCAGTGACAGCCTGAGTATAGCTGAGCAATTATCTGCCACCCCCCAGATCAAACGCCACCCCCTAAGCCAACCTCTGGAGCCGGCCTGGGAGTGGGGAAAACCCAGGGTGCCCCATCAGCTCCTCCCAGAAACCCACCTGGAGATCCGGAGGAAAGGGGGAAAGGGGGGTCGGGTGACCCAGGTCCGGGCCCCCCACCCTAGGCCAGGCCAAAAGGCCGCTGGCACATGCGGAGGTCTACCAATAATTCTTAATACAATTTTAAGAAAATAATAATAATAATAATAATAATAATAATAATAATAATACTAAGGTTTTCTATGAGGGTGTTCCCAAAATTTTTCCCATTTCAATTTTTTTTTACACAAAAGATTTTTTTTTTATTTGAGGGGAGAGTCTGCCTGAGAGACACACAATTCTGAAACCGGCCAGCCGCCAATGGCATGGCATTTTTCACTGTAGATTCAATGGAAGTTAGAAAAGGTTTTTTGGCCGGGCGGTGGCGCTAAAGGTAAGGTGCCTGCCTTGCCTGCGCTAGCCTTGGACGGACCGAGGTTCGATCCCCGGTGTCCCATATGGTCCCCCAAGCCAGGAGCAACTTCTGAGCACATAGCCAGGAGTAATCCCTGAGCGTTACCGGGTGTGGCCCAAAAACAAAAACAAACAAACAAAAAAGTTTTTTTGGTGGTTTCCCTGGCCAGATAAGAGGAGGCTTCAAAACCACTAACCCTGTTCTTGGGCGCCATCTCTAGCAGCTGGGATGGGGGTGAGGGTGCAGGATGCTGAATAGCATAGAGGAACCCCAGCTAGATGGCCGTGATGAGGGAGAGGATGGAGACAGGGAAGAAGGCAAAAGGAAAGACAGCAGGC
The DNA here is from genome assembly GCF_024139225.1 of Suncus etruscus. Taxonomy (NCBI): domain Eukaryota; kingdom Metazoa; phylum Chordata; class Mammalia; order Eulipotyphla; family Soricidae; genus Suncus; species Suncus etruscus. Next base: position 40,250,389 of record NC_064849.1, on the reverse strand, counting down.
TGCTCCGTGTAGATACTCAGGTTTCAAAACTCAACAGTGAAGGGGTAGTTCTTGTGTGAGGTGCAGCTCATCAGCACACAGACTCTCCAGTTGCGTCGAATACCTTGAAGTTCTCGGCAATGTGGTCAGGCGTCACAGACTTGGGAATGACGATCAAGTTTCTTTGCATTGGGAAGCGGATGAGCACCTGCGCTGTGGTTTTCTTGTGCTTGGCTGCAATCTCTTTGATCCTGGGATCCTCCAGCAGGGAAGGGTCATCGGCTTGGCCAGGGCCTGTCGGGTGAGCCAAGTGGGCTATAGGCCCTCACGGCGATGCCTTTGGACTGGCAGTACTGGATCAGCTTCTCCTGCGTGAGGTAGGGGTGGCACTCAATCTGGTTCACCGCTGGCTTGTATTTGAGGCTAGGCTTGTTTAGGATCTTCTCAATCTGCAGGTGGTTGAAGTTGGAGATCCCAATGGCTTTCACCAATCCTTCATCCACCAGCTCCTCCATGGCCGTTCATGTGTCCACAAAGTCCGTCTCAGAGGGAATCACTTTGCCATCCTCATCGAGTGGAAAAAACTCCTTACAGGGCTTGAAGCCAGTTGGCCAAAGGATCAGTTAGAGGTCCAAGTAATCCAGCTTGAGGTCGCTCAGAGTCTTCTGGCAGGCGCCTTTCACCAAGCTCTTCTCATGGTATGTGCACCACAGCTTGCTGACAATGAAGAGGTCCTCTCGCTTCATCCCTTCTGCTGGATCTTCTCCTGGATGGCCGAGCCCACCTCATTCTCATTCTGGTACACATGCGCACAGTCGATGTGGCGGTAGCCCACATCAATGGCGGCCTTGACTGTTTCAGCCACTTTGCTTGGTGGGGACTTTCAGGTGCCCAGCCCCAGGATGGGCATCTTGGCGCCAGTGTAGAGAGTGATGTGTGTAGCCATGACTGCTAAGTTTCACAGCTTCTGCTCCAGGACCATGCCTCTCCCATTTCAATTTTAAGCTTACTGGTTTTATCTCTCATCTACAGTCACTGAATTTTCCAGGATACTTAAATTTACTCTTTCCAGATTATTATTTAATTCATGGGCAACTCTCTCAACAGTTCTAGTGATCAAGTGATCTAGAATTCAGTGCTCAGTTTTGTGTGCTGTTCAGGATATTGAAGATATATTGGAGGAGAGAACAGGGAATATAAGCATTCATGAAAAGTCTTTCATGTATGAAAGATTGGGCTTCTAGGCCCCATACCTAAACCCTTCTCCCTGGCCTGGGGAGTGCTGGGAGGCTTGGCAGGCCCCCAGCCATCCTTGTCTTTTTCCCCTGACTCCAGGCCTTCCCTGGGTGCCAGCTCAGATGTCCAGAAGTGGGTTCAGATGAACTCTTAGTGGTCCTCAGGCTTCCCCCCTCCCTCTGTACTCCATGGGGGAGGTGCATAGGGAGGAGGGCAGGCAGACATCTGGCCTACGGTTTCCTCTTTGATTCTGGAGACCAGCTCTTGCCAGGTATGGGGTTTGGGGAGGCCCCATACTGGAGCCCTTCTCCCTAGTCTGGGGAGTGCTGGGAGGCTTGGCAGGCCCCCAGTCATCCCCCCTTTTACTCCCTTGGACTTCACCTACACTAATGGGAATGTGCTTTGGGAGGAGGGCGGGCCGTTCTAGTACTAGTTTATGTTGGGACAGTCACTGGAATTTTTTTCTCTTTGTTTCTATTGATAGTATTGAATGCATATATTTTATATATCCATAACATCCATCTTGTATTATGGCCTTGATACTGCCCTACAAATCTCATTTCTAATATTTTACTGCCTCAGTCCCAACCCTTATTTCCCCCTATCTTCCCATGTAGGTGCAGCTCATGACATGAAGCTCAACACATAGAGTGATGAGTGCAGTTATAGAAATAACTACACTGAAAACTATCATAACAATGTGAATGAATGAGGGAAAAAGAAAGCCTGTCTCGAGTACAGGTGTGGGTGGAGTGGGGAGGAGGGAGATCTGGGAAATTGGTGGTGGGAATCCTGCACTGGTGAAGGGGGGTGTTCTTTACATGACTGTAATCATACAACTACAATTATATTTGTAATCATGGTGTTTAAATAAAGATAATTTATTAAAAAATAAAAAGAAAGATTGGGCTTATTCAGAGACACTTTCCCCAAAAGAAGTGACCTTGAGAAGAGTCCCAGAGCACAAGAAGCATGTGAGAAGGCTACAGGTAGGTAGGAGATGAGATGGGAACACATGGCCATGAGTTGGGTGGGAAACCTTAGGAAACTGGAAGGTGGTGTGGCTTGAGGTTAAAATGCAAGAAGAGGAGCAGTGAGAAGGCAGGTACTGCAGTAGCTGGTGGGCCACAGGACAAAATTTACATCTCAGAGAGGGGGAGAAGAGGTAAAGAAATGGGTGGGGAGGGAGAGAAATAAATAGTATTGTTTGGGGCTTGTTGAGTGATTGGCAGAGACTCTGAAATACCAAAGTGAAGTTGTCAGGTGGGCTGGCATTTGATCTGAAGATCAAAGCCATGCTCTGATCTGCAAGGGAAGTCAAGCAGGGTTCCAATGGCAGGTGTAGGAAGAAGTCAAAGCTAACTAAGGGCAATTGTTCAGAAAGAGCAAGTGAAGAAAAGAGAGGCTTTAGAAAGCCCAATCTGTGGTGGACAGGGAGGAAACGGAGGAGAAAGAGAAAGGCTCTGAAGATAAAGGAGGAAGTGGTTGGCAGCAGAAGCTGCTGAAAGATTAAGCAGGAGAGATGAGCCTGGTGAGGCATGGGTGAGAAGATGAGGGGTATGGGGCGCTGAAGATGGGAACATTTGCAGCAGCATTAGGACCTCAGGACTCAGGAGTGCAGTATATCTGTAGATTCTGTAGTACCAACCACCTGTGCTTTTCTGTGCTGGCCCACCAGCACAGAGACGTATGGCCCTAGCACAACAACTTACAGAGAATCCCCCGCTGCTCAAACTAGCATTTGACACCCTGGAGGCTTCCAGCATAGCTCTAACATTGCACATGCTTATGCTCATGGTTCATGAGGGTTGAGATGTTTCTACTTCAATACAAAATGGGCCTAGTCTTATTCCTCAGCATTCTGATTTGTGCTGGCCTAGTCTAGAAGATCTCAGTAAAACTTCCCAGCCCCTATCACCCTCCTCAGTTACACTCTATCTAGAAATCTGAGCCAGCTTGCACTCAGATTCAGTTTCTCGGGTATCAAGTTTATACAATCGCTGCTGCTATCTTATTTGGGCCTCTTTTTTCTCCAGGTGTTTTTAACACTAATATTTCATATGACAAAACAAAAACATTTGCATTGAGCTTAAGATGAGGCCACTTGGTTCCTCAAGCAGAACTGAGATTTCAACATGTCCTTCTGGGTGAATTTCCCCAGTGCTGTTGTCTCCCCAGATCATTCATATGAATTTGCTCTTTATCCTCACTTTGAAAAATTTTAATGCGGGGCCGGGCGGTGGCGCTAGAGGTAAGGTGCCTGCCTTGCCTGCGCTAGCCTCGGACGGACCACGGTTCGATCCCCCGGCATCCCATATGGTCCCCCAAGCCAGGAGCGACTTCTGAGCGCATAGCCAGGAGTAACCCCTGAGCATCACCGGGTGTGGCCCAAAAACCAAAAAAAAAAAAAAAAAAAGAAAGAAAAATTTTAATGCAATTTAATGCAATTTGATTGTTAATTTCCACATTATTATTTTTTTTTATTTACAAGCATGATTGTAATATGGGCTTCTGGGGAATCAAACCTGGTTGGCTGTATGCAAGGCAAATGCTCTACACGATGTATTACTTCTCTGTCCCTAAGCAGACATTGTCTATTTTGGGGGGATGGGGACACACCTGGTAACATCAGGGCTTACTCCTGATTGGGGCCAGAGGGATAGTACAGAGGGTATGGCATTTGCCTAGCATGCTGCTGAGCAAAGTTCCCTGTCATCCCATTTGGTCCCCTCAGCATTGTCAGGAGTAATTCCTGAGTTTAGACACAAAGAAGCACTGAGCATTGCTGAATGTGCCCCCCACCAAAACCAATAAAATAAAAAAAAAAGGTTAATATAAGGTTATAGAGACAGACAGGTGCTAAGGTCGATACTTGGCATACTGCTGACCCTGTTGTTCGATCCCTGGCACCATATGGTCCCACAAGCATATCCAGGTATAGCCCTGAAGGCCTCCAAGTATTTGACCCTGGAGATTTCCCTTAGCACCGCCTGGGTGACCCAAGTAATTCATTTCTGCACCACAGGACATAAGCAGCACTGCAGTTTGGACCCTCGCATTCAACCATGGGTAGATGGCCAAGAATCACAGGAAGGACCACAGGCCAACCTGAGATCTGCTTGCTCTACATAGCCAATGGTTAATACAGTTTTTAATGTGTGTATATATCTCACTATAATAATAATATAAATAATAAAATGTTTATTTGATTAAAAAAAGCTGCATAATGAAGAGATATACAATTGGGAGAAAACTATCTGTTAAAGTTAAAAAATAAAAGTTTTATAAAGAATTGTCATCCTAATAGTACTATACTAAGACATGTGTTAATATGTTAAAACAAATGTTAAACAATGTTAAAACAATGTTAAAAAGGATAACTTAATGGAAATATGGAAAGGCATATGATTAGGTAAAGTACTGAAGAGGAAGTAAAAATGATCGAAAGATACATGAGAAGATACTTTGTCTCACTAGTAGAAGATAAAGACAAGCTTGAGCAACAATGTGGTGTGGTGTTTTCTCCAACAGATAAGCAAACATTTCAAAAATTTGTAACATTCAGTGCTGCCTAGGATGCAGAGAAATGTCCTGTTAGAATACAACTGCTTTCTCTTATCTCATCTACCCAGGACGGAGCAGAAGTTTTCCAAACACCACGAAAGCACCACCAGTAGAGTAAATGAACCTGAACGGAGTCTATAGTTAATCCCGTGACAATATACCCCAAGGGTGCAGAAACCCCATAACGCTTAGGCCAAGTGAATTCCTTTTCGAATGACCCCAATATTTACTGTGCCAGTGCAGGAGGGAAAAAAAAAGGCAGAAAGCACAAAACATTTTTTATCTTTTATATAATATTTTTAGTCTTCATTTATTATTATTATTTTTATTTTTATTTACCTATCTACTTTTTGTCGATTTCTTTGTTTTGGTGTGGTTATTGAAGTTGTTGTCCCCATTTATATTTCTATTGTTTTTTTTTTTCTTCTTTTCTTTTCTTTCTTTAGGAGCTCCGCCATGTTTTTTTAACTCAAGACCATGGCTTTTTTTGTGGTGCCTATCGTTATCACTGGAGTGTTCACTGGATATTTGACAATTCTTTTTGTACTGTGGGGGTGTTTCACCTTATTTTTCTCCTTCATCTCTCAAACAGACGATGAGAGCCTCTAGAAGGATTCCGCCCATTTTCAGCATATTAGACTTTTACCCCAGTTTACTACTTTTCTCTTCTTCAAATAAAACAGCATAACTTGAACTATGTAGTCCTTCCTCCCAGTTAGAGGGGGAAATAAGGGAGGCACCAAGACCAAGACTTCTAAGTAGTAAGCTAGGTACAGAGGGGACCACATATTCTCACAGCCCCGGGAGTGAGGGAGGAGGATATGGGAGGTAGGACGAACACGGAGGGGTAGGGAGGACAAATCAGTGATGGGAACCCCCCTGATCTTATGTAAATATGTACCCATAATATTATTATCAACAATATGTAAACCACTACGATCAAAATAAAAATTATATTAAAAAAAGAATACAACTGCTTTCATTTTGTTGTGGCAAGTTACTGGCAATATTTATACTACACTCAAAAAATATGGGCAGAAGTTTTGAGCAAGAAACTCATTAAAGAAAATGTGCAAATGAAAAAGAAACATACAAAAAGGTGATCAACATATTTTATCATTTAGGAATTACAAATTACTGCAGTAAAATAAAGCCATTGCAAACCCATTCAATTGGCTAAACTCCACTCACTCCTCCTTTCCCCCACTGCATCCCCAAGAAAGGCTGACAAGACAACACTGATAATGCTAAGCCTGACCATTTATGGTCTCAGGAACAGACATATTGGATGAAAGTCTGGCAGTTTCTTACAAAGATAAACATAGTTATACCATATTAGCCCACAGGTGTTTACCCATATGATCTAAAAGCATGTTCACATGAAGAGCCTGTACATGAATGTAACAGTTATTTATAAATGCCCCCCCCCAAATGGAAGCAAATAAGTTGTCTTCCTATAGGTAAATGGATAAACAAATTTTGCTTTATCCATGGATGAAATACTAGTAGTACAAAGAAAATTTAGTAAGTTGGGATAAAAGAGCTCTTGGGGCCAGGAATTGCTCAGGTTCTATTCTTAGCATCTATGCTCTTCTTCGCACACTAGGAAGAATTCCTGAGCACCTCTCCCAAAAAACAAGCTCTCAAAAACCATATACAAAACTTCAATGCCTGAAAAATGACTATGTACAGTATGATTTCAACTGTAAGATATTCTGGGAAGGAATACAGAAAGAGAGTAAAAAAATCAGGGTTACAAGGATTCAGCACTATTATAAATAGTGCTGCAATGAACAAAGGAGTGCAGAGGGCTTTTTCTGAATTGTGTTTTGGGGTTCCTAAGGTATATCCCTCTGAATGGTATTGCTGGATCATATGTAAGCTCAATTTCTATTTTATTTTTTGAGGACTGGCCATATTGTTTTCCAAAAGAACTGGACCAGTTTACATTCCCACCAGCAGTGAATGAGAGTCCCTTTCTCCTTGTATCCATGCCGGCACTGATTGTTCCTATTCTTTGTGCTGTGTACCAGTCTCTGTGGTGTTAAATGATATCTCATTGTTGTTTTGATTTGCATCTTTCTGATGATCAGTGATATGGAGCACTGGTGCCTTGAGTGTATAAAGAAGCCGTGGTACATCGACCCAATGGAATACTACACAGCTGTTAGGAAAATGAAGTCATGAAATTTGCTTATACATAGATAGAGTATTACGCTGAGTGAAATGAGTCAAAGGAGAGGCAACAACATAGAATAATCTCACTCATTTGTGGGATATAAGAAAAATAAAGATAGCATGGTAATAATATCCAGACAATAGATATAAATGCCAGAAGGATTTGTCCATAATAGGATACTTATCACTAATAGCAGGTCATTATAGTTAGGGTAGAAAGGGTTTATTATGATAATGATAGTTAGAACTGATCACTCTGGTCAAGAACTGGATGCTGAAGGAAGATATCATGGTCCCTTAATATGCCTTCATTAATAATAGTGTAAACCCGTGTCTAAAATGGAAAAATTGAAGGGGGGAGGAGAGAGAGAAAATATTGCCCCAGAGGAAGGTGGGGGGATGGGAGGGAGACTTGTGTCATTGGTGTGAGAACTGTGCATTGGTGAAGGATAGTATACATTGTACGACTCATTCATGATCAATTTTGTATCCCCAGTGTTCAAATAAAGAAATTTAAAAAAAAGGAGTGAGAGAGTTGAATAGGTGAAATTCAATGCTTTTTAGGGAAATGAAACTAGTCTGAATGGTTATTCCAGGGGGAAAAATGACATTATGCATTTATCAAAGCTCATAGAATCTTATGGCACAGAAATGCATATGGAGGAAAGTAATTCTAAGATAAGATGTAGAATATAACAAAAGACCCTAGCTGCATCACAAATGTATAAAATAGTCTCACTATAGAGTGTATATGGTAAAGACTGCTAACCCAATCAACTTTGAAAGTAAGGGATGTCTATAAAACCAAAAGCAAAGGAACTATATAAAGTTGTTTTGAGTAGGAGTGGGAGATGACAATTTTGATCATGCTATACTGGAATTAAGTGACTAAACAGATAATGTGAGTGAGATTTGTCCCTCTAAACCTGGGTGTTCATAAATAAACACAGAAAAGCCAATGTAAATCATGAACCATGCTATCTATGGATTAGAGTTGAATATGTCAGTATAAATTCACATTTAACTTAGCACAAATACAGATAGTCCATACTGAGAACAATAATAGATCTGTGTATGTACGCAGAATAGTATACACACACACACACACACACACACACACACAATCCATGATTACAGATTTCCCTTTTGGGCTATACTAGTGGGTTCCCAACTCCTTCTGTGGGCCTCATTTGCAGATCATAGTAAGATCCTGGGACTGAATGCAACACCTAGGAGAAGGCAACAGTATTTGCTGTAGGGCTGGGTGGGAAGAAGCCCAGGAGAAACAGTCACACAGAGTTTACTAAGCTCTTTGGGTGGTTCCAAAGGACTGCAGGGAGAGCAGCTGAAGCCACACAGAGGTGCAGGTCTAGTACAAGCGTTGGTCATGACAGGCTGTTGTTAGCATCTGCGGGTCATTGGAAAAATGCAGGAGACAATGACAGTTGGGGGGAGCCATCAGATCCTGGGAGAGTAAGAATCCTCTCTGACAGGGTTCAAAATGGCACCTACCTATCTCCTGGAGAAATAGGGGTCTCTGGGCTAGGGTTGGCCCAGAACTTGACGTTAAGCCACAGTGGGGAGAGAGTGTAGAAAGGTAAAGCACTGCTTTACAGACAGCCGCCTAAGTTCCATACACAGTGCTGTGTGGTCTCCCAGCATTGCCAGAGGTCACTCCTGAGCACAGTGTCAGAATCCCTTGAGCATCATTGGATATGGCCCCAAGGTCAACAAAGAAACCAACAAAAAAGGTTTGTGAAGCTACAAATGCCTCTTTGTACTTTTTTTTTTTAAAGTGTTTTTTAAATTTTTATTTATCTATTTTCAAGCTACACCCAGCTGTGCTCACAGATCACTTTGGTGTGGCTCTGTTAGCCATATGCAAGTCCAACCTGCTGTGCCTTCTTTTCAGCCCCACACTTTGTACTCTTAGAGTCTCAATTGCATGAACTCAGGGCATGGGGAAGCCAGAAATGTAAAGGACTAGCGACTCAGAGGTAGGAATTTTTAGGGGTCATGAGTCTGACATGTTGAAATCCTTCAACTTCCCTGACTTTTGGGATAAGTGAGAGTCTCTGTTCTGATGCCCACATAAGGACCCTGAAAACACTTTGAGAAGACAGGTACTGTCCATGCTAAAGATTCTGCCCAGATGCTCCCAGGTCCAGGGTAGTACCACAAAGATGAGGTTTGAAGTAGTGCCTGGGTGGAAGTATGAGGTGCTTGTCCTAGGAGGAAATATACTCCAAGCAATCACAAGACCTGGTTTACAGGTGCCAGCATGAATCTGGAGAGCACTGGGCCATGGCAGGGGGGTGGGGTGGGGGCGGGGAAACACCTAGATATGTGGGTTCTGTTAAACACAAGCTTTTCTCTGCCACTGTTAGTTTTCTTGGGAGACTAGATTTTCTGTAGATAGGAGGGAGATGCCAGGACTGCCCCAGCAAAGGTCTGGGAAGTCAAGGGAGACACAAATATTATAGGATAAATGTATTCTGTGTATTCCAGACCCACCATGGCAACCCCTGGGGACTTTGCCTCTGCAAGAGTGATAATACTGGCACAGGGAAGGAGCTGTGGCATTTCTGAAGAGTTCTGGAGTGACTGTCCTCTGCAGGGACTGGCTTGTTCCTGAGGGATGGAAATGCCACCATATCAATCTGGTTACCATGGGAGTGATCATGGATCATGGATAGAATCATGGGATTCTAAAGTGGGACGGAGCAGGTACTAACACAAAATGCATAATAGTGCCACTATGAGAAGCAAGATCAGAGTCCTGATTACCTAGAAAACAGTGCTGATGTCCAGACAGAAACTCCCTGTAAAATCCTTACAGGTAAAAGCAGGACTCCAGAAATGATAACAGCTTGGCAAGCAGAGGTCAACATCAGCTGTCAGAATAGAAAAGTGCAGTTCCTTGACTGGTTTCCTGACTTAAGTTCATTTGTAGATCAAAGTACTACTGATTGGGTCACCTTGATGAAGAATCCTTCATGCCTGCCTACTACAAGTATTCACATATCCTTTCCCAAAGAGATTTGTGGCCAAAGTGTCTTTGGAAAAAGAAAATATTTAGGCCTTTCTAGAGTGGTGGCTATAGCATCTGGACTAGCACTGATATCTGAGACAACCCCCCCCACCACCATTGCTAGCCTGATCCCCAAGTAAGAAGAAAACGTTTATACTATTTCTCCAGCTATTAAGATTATTATGACCATATATAACTTAGAGGAAAATATTCTCATCATGGTGCTGAGGAATCATGCTTGAATACTCTTTGGGGAACAGAAAGCTGCTTTGCTTCCACATTTTCTCACAACACTAAAAACACCATGGTAGTCACGCTGGCTAATGATTTGTTTGAGAAAGGACTAGAGAAGGAAAAGGAGTTGTGTGCAGTGTGGGGAGATACTGATTAGACCAGCACTCCTGGGCAACTAACTAAAGATGGGCAGGAGCTATGGAGTTCAGAGCTGCTACAGTTAACAAAAGGGGAATAGAATGAGCTGGCTGGCTCTCTTGCCAGACTACTGGCAAGTACTGGCTAGGAATTTGCTCCATGTATGTCTGGTATCTTTTATTGACTAATTAAGGATTTGGAAAGCACTAGGAAAGAAGAAAGGGTGAAAAAAATGTGATCAAAGGCAAAGTTAAATGGACACAGCTGAAAATGAGTGTAGCATCACGCTAATGGAGTCAACTGTTTGGCTTTTCTATATGGTTGATGGCCTCTGTTAGTTGAAAAACTCTTACCTTTCATAGTCTAACAAAAATACAGATGGGGTTCAAAGATTTTCTAACTGGGCAATTTTATCCAACTGTTTTTTTACTAGGGTGCTTTTCAAAGTTAATAAGTAAAAAGGAAGGTTAATAAGAAACCAGAAAATATGTCCTGTGAACGCAAATTTGTATCCTAAAATTTGTATCAATCTTGCCAAATACACATACATGAATTAAAACATTAAAAAATTAAAGTGAAAGCTATGACCAAGCCCATTTAAAAGTTTTTCCAATATAGAGGTTAAAGAGCTAGTGGGTAGGGTACTTTCCTTATACATGGGCGACCCAAATTTGATATATAGCACCACATATAATCCCCTGAGGCCTTCCAGAATGATCCCTGAGCACAGAGCCAAGAGTAATCATTGAGTACAGTTAGGTGTGGCCAAAAAACAAAAACAATAACCACAAAATTTTCCATTCCATTTCCAAAATACTACCTTTTATGTGATTTGACTGTTTCATAATAACCAGGTAGGCTGTACACCTATGTATTTTAATTGTTAGAAGCAAAGTAATTTCAGTGTCAAAAGGGCAATAATTACATTTTTTAAAAATCAATGTGCATTATAAAATAAATTATCTGTCTCTTCCTGCTCTGAGGTAATTTTATATTCTAGGATCTTTGTGCATTTGGGGTATTGGCATCAGTACCTTATAGACTGGGGGCTTTAAGAAGACAGCAGGCAGCAAGCTGATTTCTGCATCTTTTGTTCTTGGAGTATTTGCCTGGCAGCTTTATTACTTAGGAGCCCACTATACAGCAGGAATATAATCTTTCTAGATAAATACATCCTGAGCGATGCCAAAAACATATGATAAACAAAACAATCTGTTACTATTTGCAGTTAGTATGTTATCTTGTAAAAATAAAATTAAACAGGTCTCCACTTGTTGAATAAACGAAAAGATGATGATAAGGAGGATTTGTTTGGTTTCTGTCCTTGTGGGCAGGGACTGCTCAGCTTTGTCTTCCCTGACATTGACAACCAGTTTCCACAAACTCCCAACATCTATGTACCAGTAATGAATAACCAAGAGCCTGACCTGGCAAAATCTAGAGACTGCATTCTTATAACAAAATCTGGATGATCCAAATGCTTAGAACAGAATGTGTAGCCAGATGTTGTCTGCAGACATGTTCAGTTGAGCTAGAATGGTAATTTAAAATTTAAAACATTATTTGTCAACATTTCAAAGTCTAGTTTTCTGTCACTGAAAGGAGACAGGACTCCTTGGTGAAAGAATTTTTCACAACACTGAGATAGCATTAGACACACAATAAATTGATGTGTCATACAATAAAGCCCTTAAGAAATGAAAGACTTTTTTCTGTCTCCAGCTGGATTCCAGTGGCCAAACACATACAAGCAAAGAGCCAAAGAGAATAACCTTGACTCCTAGCATGGAGGGGCCTGAACAGTATTACTACACTTGAGTACCCAAACATTAGGTACCATATTTCCAACCAAGAATCACCCCCAAGGGACCTCAAGGACTCAAAGCACATGTAGACAGGACACCCCTTTTTTTTTTTTAAAATGACTGTGATGATGATGAATAAAAATATATCCACAGATCTGAGTACTTGCTATGCATGTGGCTGACCAGGTTCTATCTCCAGTATCTCTTGCATATGGTTCCCTGAGTCCTGCAGGAGTAATTCCTGAGCACAGAGCGAGGCATAAGCTCTGAGCACTGCTGGATGTGCTCCAGAACCAATAACATTTCTAAATTCATAGTGATACTGAAAAATGTATTTATAACAAATACAGAATAAATTGTTGAAAATGATTTATGCTAGTGTTATAATTGGTGTGGACAAGAATCAATGAATATAAGTTGTTGGATAAAAAGGCAGGAACAGTTTTAAAGTGTCATCTCATATATTATATAAATTATAAGGGGGAACAGGCTCAGATCCATTTTAACAGAGATTAAAATAAAAGAAAAACAAATATGGGAAAAGTTGATGGACTCAGTAACATCCATGTAGTATTGCTGAAATCATTTTCCCTATATCAAGTCTAGTGACATGGACCTATGGAGAATCTATTCAGCAGATGGGTTCTGCATACAGTTGGTCTAGACTCTTTAGATTCTTGACTGGGGAAATCACATTGCAGTTATTTATAAGAAGGTCCTTGTGGTAGGAGATTCATGTTGCATACTTAGCAAAAACAATTCAGTAAAAACTGTGTGTGTGTGTGTGTGTGTGTGTGTGTGTGAGAGAGAGAGAGAGAGAGAGAAAGAGAGAGAGAGAGAGAGAGAGAAACAGAAAAGAAACAATAGAGCATTCTTAAAATGGATTCAGGAATCTATCAAGTATTAAGCAATATTTTTAATTTTGGTTGTGGTTTTTGGGCCCACCAGTGGTAGTGTTGCTCAGGGCTTACTCCTGACTTTGCACTCAGAGATCACTCCTGGCAGAGCTCAAGGGATCATATGTGGGGTCAGGGATTGAACCCAGGCCAGCCACATACAAAGTGAATGCCTTACTTACACCATACTATCTCTCCAGCCCCTAAAATCCTGATTTGTGACTTTTAAAAGAGACTGAAAATCCAACCACCCCCTACTTGGAGTCTTGAAGCCAAGCAGCAGCCCACACTATGTGAGAGGTGAGATTTACCCTGGTTGCCTTCACTCCGTCCTGTCTACTTTGAGGTTCTTTCACTCATTCATGATCCCTTTGTCATGGTATCAGTTTGTGTCATCATAGACTTTGAGTTTGTAACTTGATGAAACCGCAACAGAGAAAGCAAAATATAGTAAAAAAATTCATAAAAAGAGGTTCCTATTCCATTTCAATAAGCCAATGAACATTTGTTAAGGAAAAGGAATTTAGAAATGGTATCAAATAACATTAGTACAACTTTTCTTTGGGGGGGGGGGGCACACCCGGTAACACTCAGGGGTTACTCCTGGCTATGCGTTCAGAAATCGCTCCTGACTTGGGACCATATGGGACGCCAGGGGATTGAACCGTGGTCAGTCCTAGGCTAGGGCTTGCAAGGCAGACGCTTGCGCCACCTCTAGCACCACCGCGCCAGCCCCAGCAATAGTACAACTTTTAAATGATGTCATAAGATTTCTCATTGAGAATCTTTTGTTTTGTTTTGTTTTGTTTTTTGTTTTTGTTTTTGGGTCACACCCGGCAGCGCTCAGGGGTTACTCCTGGCTCTACACTCAGAAATTGCTCCTGGCAGGCTCAGGGGACCATATAGGATGCCGGGATTCGAACCACTGATCTTCGTCATGCAAGGAAAAATGCCTTACCTCCGTGCTATCTCTCCGGCCCCTCTCATTGAGAATCTTATTAATTAGGAAATAATATCCAACTAATACTGAGAAAATATCTCTTGAACTAAGATTGGGGAAGCAGAATTCTTTACAAAGTATGAAAGCCAGTCTAGTATGAAAGCCAGAGATTATGCAGGAATTATGGTGATTTTCTTGCTTGCAGCCAACCCCAGTTCCAATCCAGATCAACGTATAAGGCCCCCTGTGTACACACAGAAATCAGTCAGGAGCAGAGAACCAGGAGTAGCTCCTTAGCACAGTTAGCTGTGGCCCCAGCTATGCTCCCTCCAAGAAGAAAATGAAATTTAAAATTTTGGATGCTCTAGATTTGCAGACTCAGGAATATTTCCTTGGCATGATGGTTGCAGTTAGAGTAGTGGGAATCTGCCACAAAGCACAGGAACTAAGCAGTTTATGCTCTGGATAAGAAAGACCCCCACAGGCCAGGGAAACAATAAAGCAGGCAGGAAGCTTGCCTTGCATGCAGCCAACTTGTGTTCAATTCCTGATACTCCACATTGTTTCTGGAGCACCACCAGGAGTGATCACAGCATAGAGCCAGGAATAAGCCCTGAGAAGCCCCACAGTCACACCTCTCTCAGCCCTTGACTGTCTCTAGTTGGAAATGTGTCAATAACATTTATGGATTTCTATTTGCCATTCTCCACTGCAAAGCTGCAGGTCTCTGTGGAAGGCTGTGCACAACCTTTGTTTCCATCATCCTGAGGCTTCTAGGGGAAAATGCCTCTAGTCAGTCACCCCTCTTCTGCATTTCTCTCCCTGGTACTATTGTTCTTTTAGATCACCTACCTCTATGACCTTCCATGAGGCTGCCTGATCCACTGACCCAAGACCAGATTGAGTCCATCTGCAGAAAGTCCATGAAGACAAACTGGGACCACAACTATGGAGATAAGGTGGGTGTTTCCAGGAGGCATAGCACTTCCCACAGTCACCTGGTGGCCATGCACTGTAGTAGGAAAGGAATTCCTAACTATGGCTTCTGGTTTCCAAGGAGCCTTTATGGAGGGTTATGTGAAGTATGTAAAAACAAAACAAAACAAAAAAACCCAGGAAAAACAAGGACACTTGGAGCATTCTGCAGGTTATTTCATTCAAGTCAAATGAGACCATATTTCTGGCACATACTACACATTCATCTTTCTATACCTGGGAATTTTTTCTCTTTTTCCACATTTTCCTCCAAATAAATCTTCTTAATATTTTTCCTAAATACCTTCCAGGGAAATTTTAATGACGTGTATTATATGCTTGCGTATGTATTATATTTCTTTCTTTTTCTTTCTTTCCTTCCTTCCTTCCTTCCTTCCTTCCTTCCTTCCTTCCTTCCTTCCTTCCTTCCTTCCTTCCTTCCTTCCTTCCTTCCTTCCTTCCTTCCTTCCTTCCTTCCTTCCTTCCTTCCTTTTTTTCTTTTTGGCCACACCCAGTGATGCTCATAGCTCTGGCTATGCACTCAGAAATTGCTCCTGGCTCTGGGGACCATTGGGCACCAAGGATCAAACCAAGTTTCATCTTGGATTGGCTGCTACTGCTGTGCTATTGCTCTGGCCCTATATGTACTATATTTCTATCTATAACTCATACAATGTTAAACTTAAGGAAGGGAGAAATAATATGGAAATCAAGGTGCTTATCTTGTATGTAACTAATCCCTATTCAATCCCTGGCCCCTAAGCACTTCCATGGGTGATTCCTGAGCACAGAACAAGGAGTATCTCCTGAGCATCATTGGGTATGTCCCAACCCAGCCACCAAAAAGAAAGAAAGAAAGAAAGTTTAAAGGTTATAATGTTTTATACTCTTCCCAAGAACCAACTTCACCCTCTGTAAAACATTTTTTAAATTTAATATTGTTTGTTTGGGGAGCACATCTGGCAATGTTCTACTCCCTTGCTTTATCTTCAGAAATTTTATGCTTGGGAACCATAAGGAATGCCAGATGGAGCCCAGGTTAACCATATGCAAGGCAAGCACCTTATCCACTTAAGGCAAGTACTCTTATCCTCAATTTTTACTTTGTGGAGGATGTTATTACTCTCATTAGAAATTCATATACTTATT
Organism: Suncus etruscus; assembly: GCF_024139225.1. Classification (NCBI taxonomy): domain Eukaryota; kingdom Metazoa; phylum Chordata; class Mammalia; order Eulipotyphla; family Soricidae; genus Suncus; species Suncus etruscus. The sequence goes on along the minus strand of NC_064849.1, from coordinate 40,234,264 downwards.
ATAATTTTTCTAAAAATAATGGTTTTGGAGGGCAGGGAGCCACACCCAGCAGTGCTTAAGGGTTTCTCCTGACTCTGCACTCTGGAATTACTCCTGGTGTTGCTTTGAGGACCATATGGGATGCCAGGATCAAACACTGGTCAGTTGGCTTCATGCAAGACAAACATCCTACCAGCTGTGCTATCACTTTGGCCCTTCTAGTAAAGTTTTAAGTGATTATTTCTCCATACTTATTTCAGAAACATTAGTGGCATCCCATAATTTTTTACTTTCTAAAATAACCTACAGATTACTAAATGAGTTGAAAAAAAACTGCCACTCCCAAAAAAATTTGCATCCAATTTCCCATGTAAGTTGTAAGTCATGATTCTCATACCTATGACCAGCAGCAGCAGTGAGAATAAATCCAGAAGGACAAGGCCCCAGGAGATCTCACTGTAGTGACTGGCATAACAACAGAGAGTTCCAAAGGGAAAGTGGCAGGATGTAGATTTGGGTGAGAGAGTATATGGTCCACATGCCAGCCTACTAACTAGGAGGCCATGGGGAATTATTAATCTGTGAAATGGGATTACAATTCCAACCTGCTCAGCCTGCTGCCACAATAATCTGTGTGTTCTTGGTATTAGCACTTTACCCTTGCCTACTATGTCACCAAATGACAATATGTGATTATTTATTCTTGCTTATTTCATTTTTGTGTCTTCTGGAGAGAGTTGTCACAGATAATGTCTTAGCAGGATGAAAGTCCTATGTCAGTCTCATCTGTTCTGAGCTCTGCTGAACCATCTGCCATATTGCAGAATGTCTGCCCAAGTGCTTCATGCTGATACTGTCCTGTCCTTCACCTTCTGCTCTTCAAGAGACAGCTGCTGTTTCTAATACTGCTGACTGAATGTTTTTGTTTTCTCTGCCAATCATTTAAACATTTTTAATCTTTCAGTCTCCTTAGATTCATTCTCAAAAATAACCTATATAAACTAGATTTTGATTTCCTTTGCTCAGAATTTAGACCTGGTTTCCTCTTATAGTCAATGATATCTCCATACTTCCAGGTACTCAGGTCAAGCACTTTTGAGTTACTCTGAATTTCTCTCTCTACCATCTTTTTGTTTTTTTATCCCAGAATTGATCTAGAATTTGACCACCTGAATTACCACCACTGTTCAAATCTGACCAGTTTACACCTGTATCACTGTTAATATTCTAACTTCTGCTCATAGAACTTAAGCAATTGGTAGCCTTGAGAATATAAGTTATGGCAGGACATCAAAATCCTGCTCAGCATTCCAAGGGCTCCTATTCCATTCAAAGCCAATTTCATCATGACTATCATGCCCCAGGAGGCCCTTGTATCTTATCCTCTTACTTCTGCCACTTCATTTAACTCCCTCTTCTTCACACACAATGATCTCTTTATTCCTTTAGAACACTTCAGAACATGCGTACTTTAAGGGCTTTGTATTTATGATTTCCTCTGTCTGGCATGTTTTCCCCTGAAGAGCTACATGATTCATCCCTCACTTTTCTTTCTTTTTTTTTTTTTCCACAATGGAATGTGAATTGAGAAATAACTGCTTTGAACTCAGGCAATACAGGATAATTTTATTATCGTCTTAGAGTAGTACGTAATTTTGTCCCTAGGCAGAATATAAACTGATGGATTTTAATTCGAACATGGTTTGTTTCTGGTTTATTTTTTAACCTAATTGCATAACCTGTAAAATACATAACTTGGGATCAAAATATTAAGAGGTTGATTCAGTAGGTGTTTGGTGAATTATATTTAGTTTGGAAGCAGTTTATTAGTACAGATGCTAAATGTGTATCAAGGAAGTGTCATGCTAGGGGTCAGAGTGATAGCTCAGCAGTAAAGTGTTTGCCTTGTTTGTGGCCTTCCCCAGATGGACCTGGGTTCGATCTCTGGCATCTCATATGGTCCCCATAGAACCAGGAGTAAATCCAAAGTGGCCTAAAAAACAAAAACAAACTCTTTTTCTAAAAATATTAGCAAAATAGGGTACATTTTTATTGTCATTGCAGTACTGGTGCAGGGGGAATACATGGCAGTACTTGGGTTAGGACCACATAAGAAGGTGTTGTGGGACCCTGCCAGGCTGGAGCAAGGCCCCTCATACTTGTAAGGCCTGTGATCAACAAGCCTGACTCATATCTCTGCCCCTTTTAGATAGGCTTCTTGATGTTAATCATTATTCTCAAAAGCACTTACCAATGGATAGTTTCATGTCCAAACATCAATGGATACCAATGGATAGTTTTATGTCCAAACATCATGCATTTTGACTTTCACATTAAGAAAGAAAGCACTAACAATGTGCTTCCATGCAAATAATATCAACTGCTGGACAGTTCACTTCTCTAACAGAATGTGCTTCTGAGGAAAATATAATTTTTAAAGAGTACAAAAGCAACTATTAGTAGTTATTTTAAGCTGTGAGGTGGCTGAGGGCCTCAGGTGCTCCTGTGCTGGGGTTTCACACATGCAGGCAATAGAGCCTTGCCTTGGAGCTTCTCTGGCCTTGCCATCTAGGCCTTCCCTGCCTTTCTTGCTTCACTTATTCCCATAAAAGCAGTCTTCAGTTTGCTCTAGCCCATGCACTTCCAACCTCAGTTTTCCAGCTCCTCATTTCTGATCTTAGCAAAGATACAGACAATCTATGGCTCTGTGGGGAGCGTGCAAGGAACACCCGAGAACTGAAACCAACCAAGCCCCAGAGCTGCACTTGTCCCCTATCCTACAAAAATTTGCCTTAATAGTTTAGTCTCCAACCCTTAAGGGCACCAGAGCATAGCCTTGAATTGCATTTCACAGGCAAGCAGCGAGTGCCCTTGCCTGGACCTCGCTGTGGTGCTTTTCTCAGAGAATATGTCATATGACCTTAGGTTAGTCTCCAAAACCTCAGAGCTACCTGGAGTTAAGGGCAACTAGGCACCCAACATCACTCAGTGCAAGTGGTTCCCAGCACCCTTCTGAGTAGAGCTCAGCTGCCTTTCCTTTTCATTGACCTGTTTGTTAGCTCTCAGCAAGCACGTTGGTTGGTGATGGGAACATTGTACCGGTGAAGGGGAGTGTTCTGTTTATGACTGAAAATCAACTACAATCATGCTTGTAATCACGGTGCTTAAATAAAAATTTTATATTAAAAAAAAGACTAGAGATTTCCATGTCCCTCAGTATATTTCCACTTATGTCCCTGTAAATGACAGACTGTCTCCCTGAGTGTCCTTGCTCATTCCACACCTTCCTAAAGAGTTCAAAGTCTAGTACAAATGAGCCTCCAATGCATTGCTTTCATAATTCAACAAGCGTTTAGAGGGTCTTGCCAAGAACAAGAACTCAAGGTGAATGACAAAAGCACTGACCAATGGGCACTCAGTAAATCAGGCGTGAGCATAGAGGAGAAATTTACCTGACTTCCCTTCCAAAAGGTAAGCACCTGAGGCAGGCTGTACAATTCTCAACACTGAATTTGGCAAAATAGAGATTCTATTAGTATTTGCTGAATAAATGAAGGAAATTGGACTTCATTTAACATATCCTCAATTCATTTATTTAATAAATCTTTATGAAATACCCATTATATGGTAGAATATTACAAAATTCTGTAAAGTTAAGTTTTATAGAAACTATGATCTAGCTCCATCACCTTAGAGAGAACAGACCCCTCTACAGCCATGCACAGGATTTTATCGAGGGCTGTTGCTCTGAATCAGGTGCTTATGCATGCAATTTGATTCTTTGAGCACAGCAGTATTTTTATCCAATATATTACATCTAAGTTCTGGGGCTAGCGTGATAGCACAGCAGTAGGACATTTGCCTTGCATGCAGCTGACCTGGAAAGGACCCAGGTTTGGTACCTAGCATCCCATATGATCCCCCAAGCCTGCCAGAAGTGATTTCTGAGCGCAGTGCCAGGAATAACCCCTGAGCGCTGCTGGGTGTGACACCCAAACAAAACAAAACAAACAAACAAACAAACAAAAATCTAAGAATTTAATTTATAAATTTATGGGCAACAGCAATCCTTTTAAAGAGCTGGTTTTGTTTCCTCCAGAAACAATTGGTTTTTCCCTTCTAATTCAGGGAGCTACACCTTGTGAGCCAGACAGGTGCTTACAGGTAATCTTCATATTTAGGAACACAATTTTTCCACTAGAAACAACTCTCTCACTTTTTTTCCTCTCCATTCTCTTTCTCTCTCCTCTCTGAAATACAAGGATCATCTTCTTTTCTAGATAGATTTTAGGTCAAACATCATGGTGCTCAGAGCTTATTCATAGAGGTGCTGGGAGATTACGCCAAGATCAGCAAAGTGCAAGGCAAGTGCCTGGTGCTTTGTCTCTAATTTGAGGGATCATCTTGTTAAGGGAAACTTGAAAAAGTAAAAAGCATCCACCAGCCCAAGGAAAATGGTGGGAGCCTGTCCCTGAGTAGGAAAGAGCAGATTAGTCTACAGTGAGCAGGCCAAGTTCCTACAGAAACATTTCAGGGGAGGGGGAGGGTTTGGGGTTTTGGAAGTTGTCTTCTTAGAATAGAGAATACTTCTTCAGGTAAAGAATATACTGAATCAAGTGATAAGTTGATCTATTGTCCACCCATTTTACTCTAGCTGAAATCTGCCACTTTCCCACTATGCCCTTACCCTGAGAAAGTCTCTCATCTTCCATTCTTAGGGGAAAAGAGAGCTTTTAGAGAGGCCTTGAGAAAAGGGAAATCAAGTGCTCACTTCGGCAGCACATATACTAAAATTGGAACGATACAGAGAAGATTAACATGGCCCCTGCGCAAGGATGACATGCAAATTCGTGAAGCGTTTTGTATTTTTTTTCTTTTTCTTTACAGCATCTCCCGTGTTCTATATTTTTTCTTTGTTTGTTTTTTGGGCCACACCTGGCGACACTCAGGGGTTACTCCTGGCTATGCACTCAGAAATCGCTCTTGGCTTGGGGGACCATATGGGACGCCGGGAGATCGAACATCGGTCTGTCCTAGGTTAGCGTGGGCAAGTCAGACGCCTTACCCCTTGTGCCACCACACTGGCCCCTATGCGTTCTGTATTTTTAAAAGACAGGATAGTAATAATACCCAGAGACAATAGAAATGAGGGCCAGAAGGATCAGCGTATGATATGAGCTTATCACAAAGAGTGGTGAGTGCAATAGGTGAAATAACTGCACTAACAATTACAATATTAGTGACAATAATAGGGAGAGAAAGAGAAATAGAATGCCTGTCCCGAAGACAGTTATGGGGTGGGGAGGAGTGAAATGGGGAACATTGGTGGTGGAAAAATTACACAGGTGAAGGTGGTATACTGAAATCCAATTACAAATTACATTTTTGTAACCCTGGTGCTTAAATAAAGGGGGGGGAATAAAAGAGGACTCAAGGATCAGAGTAACCCCCTGGATGATTAATCTCTCACAAGGTTGCTCTATCCCTGTCATACAGGTGTTATGAGAATGTCATATAATCACCCTTCCTGTTTGAAACACATCCTACCCTCATGTATTTACATGTGACCTCCAATGTTGGGTTTTCATCTTCACAGAAATTCAGCAAAGTAACCTCTTTCTGGGGCAGGAGAGCTAACTCAATGGGTTGAGTATAGGCATTTCATGCAGAAGTCCTGGGTTTCCTAAGCAATTTTGGGAGTGACATCCCTAAAAATATGGAGCTGGGAGAGACCCCTTTTACTGGAAGAGAAAAGAACAACAATAACATACCCTCTCCATATTATGCTCTATTTTGATACTTTAGATTTTTTTTCCGGGGGGTGGTGGGGCACACTGGTGATGCTCAGGGCTTACTTCTGGTTCTGCACCAGGAATCACTCCAGGCAGTGCTCAGGGGACTATATGGTAGGCAGGTGGTATGTGCAAGACACACACTCTACCTGCTGTATCAACTCTCAGGCCCAGAAAGGTCTCTTTGAGTTAACTCATGAACAGTTCTTAAGTGATCACTTAGCATCTTTAGAAAGAATCCTTCTAGAGAAAGGGCATTGTGATGATCAATAGCAGATATGAAGCTCGGGTGGAATGAAATCCAGTAGTAAGCTTCCAAGCTGACTTTGAAATCAGGTAAATGATTCTTCTAAGGAACTGAGAACACCAACCGAAGACAGATTAGCAGCATAAAGATCCCAAAGGATCTTTTCAAACTGGAGTTGTATTACCTTCCTCAATTATCCTGTGGTAAGCCAAAGAAAGCTATTGAGGGGGGGGGGGACAGAGTGGTGGCACGGCGGTAGGGCATTTGCCTTGCACACGCTAACCTAGGACAGACCACGGCTCGATCCCCCTGCGTCCCATATGGTCCCCCATGCCGGAACGATTTCTGAGCACATAGCCAGGAGTAACCCCTGAGGGTCACCGGGTGTGCCCCTTCCCAAAAAAGAAAGCTACTGAGAAGGGGAAAAATGCTACAACAACTCCTTTCCGTGCCTTACTCTGCTCTTTACCTCATTAACAAGTAACCCGTGCGCAACATCCCAGTTTGTGTTATATCTCTTAGGCCCCAAATCAGTGAAGGAAACCCTACAACCACTCTCAGGGCATTCGGTTACCATAAGAGGACTCAAACGCTTCAGTCCCTGGGAAATTCACTTGAAAGAAGCAATTACCTTGAGCATGCGAATTTCTCGCAGGGCAATTTTCTTTATGACAGGGTCCTCTTCGGATTCCAGAAACCGCTTGATGGCCACAATCTGGCCCGTGTCCCTGTTTCTGCATTTGAAAACAACTCCGTAGGAGCCTTCGCCAATTTTCCCAATTTTTTCATACTTCTCCATCCCGGAGAGAGAAATTGGTCTCCGAAGGGATCTGAGACACAGCGGCTTTAAAACACGGCTGTGAATGGACGGTATGAGAGATCACTCCCAACACCAAGATCCTAGAACAGAAAGCACTTGCTAGAGAACCAGGAATGGACCCAAAAGCAAAGCCTAGCTGGTCGCCCTGCACCAGGTGATAGCCCAGAGTTAGCAGCCTCCCGGCAGCACCCCATTCCAATGGTCCGCGGGTTAAAGTGTAACCCGGCGTCCTAAAGCAAGCACAGGCAGGGTGGTAAAACAATCCATCTTTTTAGTGTTCAGTTCATCCGACCTCAGACACCTGAGCTAGTCGGAGGACGGGGGGAGGTTTAGGGCTTCCCCGGTTCTAATTTCGGGTCTCATTTCCTCGGGCAAGAAGACACCGGCCGGCTGCCCAAGGGGGGCGGCACGGAACAGGCCGGAGGGAAGCTCAGGGCCCTGGATCTGCAAGCTCCGGGCCCCGACCCTGCAGGGGGGTCCACTGGGGTCCCGACGGGCACCCGCAGAAGCGCGAAGCCCAGTTCTCCACCACGCCCCGGCCTGGAGGCAGCTGCGTGGTCGCACCCCGACGCCACCGGCTCGCCCACCCCGGGGCTTGTCCCCTGCGCCACGTGCAACCTAGGCTGCGCCTCGATTCCCGGCCCGCGCGGCCTCCCCACCCGGGACTCACGGCGCCGCCCGCCCCGGCCTCGCCGACTCTCGCGCGCTGCCCGATCGAGCAATCAATCCCTATGGGAACCTGGGCGGGGCCGCCGGGCCGCCTCTCGCGCGGCTCTGTGACCTTGGAGGAGCTGCGGGACCGTGGGCCCAGGCCCCGCGCTTCTCCCGAGAAGACAAGGGGGGCTGTTGGTTTGCAAACTCGCGCGGGTGGAGGAACACGCAAGCTCCACCACGCCGGCGCGAGGAACGCCCCAAACCCCACTCACTTCACTGACGTTGTGCCCTTGCAGGGAATCAGAGTTGGTCCATCCTGCAACTTGGACCAACTAGGTAATAATTATGTTCTGCTCTCTATACTGTGGACACCTCTGCAGGACTGCATCTGTGACCCAATCGGTGCTGTAGGGTATGCATGAATGGACGAGCAGACAGACAGATGGGTAGATGTATGGATGGATAGATGGACGGATGATAGATGGCTGAATGAAGGGACGGACAGGTAAATGGATGGATAGATGGACGGATGTATGAACGGACAGATGTATGGACGAATGGATGGACAGGTTCTGACAGGTAGATGGGTGGATGGATGGAAGGACAGGCAGATGGATGGATGGATGGACGGATAAATGGATGCAGAGATGGACGGATGGATGGACAGGCTCTGACAGAGAGGTGGATGGATGGAGAAATGGGTGGATGGACAGAAGGACAGATGGATAGATAAATGTATGGATGGACAGATAGATGGACGGATGGATGGACAGACTCAGTAGGTGGATGGATGGAGAGATGAGTGGATGGCTGGACAAATGGGTAAATGGTTGGACAGAGAAATGGCTAGATGAGTGGACAGAGATGGTGGGTGGATGAATGGACTGCTAAATGATGGACAGACAGATGGATGGACAGAGGTGGGGCTGAATGGACAAAAGGGTGGATGAAAGGAAAGATGTGCAAAATAACAAATGAGAAAGGAAATGAGAAGCAGGGCAGTTGATATTGGCTAAAACCCTCGCTTTCTTTAGTGATTACTGTGCAGGAAGAGGGCAGGAGCCCTCACCTTCTGAGAATTGCAGGCTTTTAGGTTCTGTATTCCTATTCTTTCATTTGATTCCTAGTCACTCAGGTCTGAGCACAGTAGTGGGAAGTTGTACACCTGGGAAATAATGAAACAAGGTAGTTACTGAGCAGACCACCTCACTACTTGGTCATCTAGCCCACTCTGTATGCCTTGCACTGCGGTGGGTATAGAGAGAATACAGCAGATTAGCACTTTTGTTGAGTGTGCTGCTCTGAACACAGCCATCTCAAGTTTGATTTCCAGCACCACACATCAAATGGACCCCTAATCCCTGAGGGTAGAACCAGGAGAAAACTCTGAATACAGTTGGGTATGGCCAAACAACAATGACAAAAGGAACCATAAAGATGATGTCCAGGAAGGGATTAGAGATGGATCTCCCAGAAATTCTTTGCAAATGATCAAGGTTTGTCTACTTTTCTCTTTTTAAATATCATCACATAAATGTAATGGTATGTAGGATTTTGAGGGTAAGCTTTTTTCTCTTAATAAATGCATTTGTGATTTATCCAGACTGCTGCCTTTATCACTGGTTCATTTTTTTAAACTATTGAGTATTATTATTCCATGGTATGAATATACCATACCTTATTTATCTGGCCCCTACTGAAGATCATTTGAATGGTTTTTAAATTTTTTGATTAGTTATAAATCAAATTGCTTCAGGGCTGGAGCGATAACACAGTGGTAGGGAATTTGCCTTGCACTTGGCCGATCCAGGACGGACCTTGGTTCAATCCCTGGCGACCCGTATGGTCCCCCGAGTCAGGAACGATATCTGAGCACATAGCCAGGAGCAACCCCTGAGCATTACAGGGTGTGGCCCCAAAAGCAAAAATAAATAAATAATATTGCTTCAAACTTTGTGTGAAACCTTTTGACTTGAAATTTTTGTGTGGATCTTTGTTTTAATTTCCCTTGGGAAAATAATTATGAAAATTAAGTCTATCACATGATGAGTAAATGTTTTTGTAAGTCATGGCCAAATGTTTCCAAAGTAACTACTGTTTACTTTTCTGCTAGCAACATTTTGTTTGCTTCATATATCAGTTCTTTTACTAATAGCCATTAGAAGGGTGAATAATATTTTTGCATTATTTTTTTTGAGGGGATAGCATACACAGAGTTACTTAGGGCTTACTCCTGGCTTTGTGCTCAGAGATCACTACTAGTGATGCTGGGGATTGAACAAGAATTGGTCAAATGGGCTCAGAGAGATAGCACAGCGGCGTTTGCCTTGCAAGCAGCCGATCCAGGACCAAAGGTGGTTGGTTTGAATCCCGGTGTCCCATATGGTCCCCTGTGCCTGCCAGGAGCTATTTCTGAGCAGACAGCCAGGAGTAACCCCTGAGCACCGTCAGGTGTGGCCCAGAAAACCTAAAAAAAAAAAAAGAATTGGTCAAATGCTAGACAAGCACCTTACCCACTCTACTATTTCTGCAGTCCCAATTTTTTGCAGTCTTAATTTGCATTTTCTTAAATGCTAACTAACATTGAGCTGATCTTCATGTTATCATTTGTTATCTGGATTTTCTCACTCCAGGGGCTTCTGTAAATTCCTTAGTATTTTCAGTGTGGATTGTCATGCCATCTTCGATCAGTTCTAAGTGACATGACTTTTCTTTATTTTACTTATTGAACCTTTAGTAGATTGAGTCTATTTTAAGAGAAGATAGATTTGTCTTGTTATTGTATTTAAGAGGAAAAAAATCAATCTTGTATCACCTGGGTAGGATGCTGGTGGTAGATTTCTTTGGAATATTTATGGTAGGCAACATATAAGGTAACAATGATCTCTGCGCTCTGTTATTTATGTGCATATAGCCTTGATATTCTCATTGACTTTCAGTGAAGGCTTGATTTACTTCTTGTGGAATAGATTATGGCAAGAGTAATGAAATAGGGGTTGGAGAGAGAGAGAGAGAGAGAGAGAGAGAGAGAGAGAGAGAGAGAGAGAGAGAGAGAGAGAGAGAGAGAGAGAGAGAGAGAGAACTGCAGGTAGGGGGTTTGCCTGTTCCTGGCAGACTGGGGTTGATCCCTGGCACCCTATCTGGTGCCTTTCCAGGGGGTAAGCCTTGAGCACCACTAGCTTTGTTTCCAAAATAAAAACACACACATACAACCCCCCCCCAAATAATTAGTTACTGAGTTTAATATTTTGTGAAGAGTTGTAGCTTGCCAATAACTCTATGTATGGAACTTGGAAGTAGAATGCCCCCAGATCACTTTGTGAGCTTTCACATGAGACCATAAATGCAGCTGACAACATAACCTCAGTTTCATGAGATCTTGATCCAAAGGGAATTTATTTTTTCATTCTTGACCTCTGAAAGTCGTGATATAATAGATTATTGATATTTATATTTATATATATTTATATTTGAGATAATTTATTATACAACCATTATTAACACACATTTTTATTAGATTGAGAAAGTTCTTTTTTTTGGGGGGGGCCACACCCAGCGGTGCTCAGGGGTTACTCCTGGATGTCTGCTCAGAAATAGCTCCTGGCAGGCATGGGGGATCATATGGGACACCGGGATTTGAACCAACCACCTTTGGTCCTGGATCGGCTGCTTGCAAGGCAAACACCGCTGTGCTATCTCTCTGGGCCCAAGAGAAAGTTCTTATTTTCTGAGAAATATTTTTGTTTGTTGTTGATGCTTTGTGTTTTGTTGTTCACTTTTAGTTGAGTTTGTTTGTTTTTGCTATACCTGGTAGGTAGAACTCAGGGCCTACCCCTTGTTGAGCTTGGGAGACCATAGATGGTGCTAGCAATTGAACCCAGATTGGCTTCGTGCAAGATAAGCACTCTACCCAATGTATTATCACCCTGGCCTCAATGAGAGGCTATCATAAAATAAATAAATGCATGTTGAACTTCATCATGTTTTCTGCATCTGTTGAGGTGATCGATAATTCATCTTAGTTTGTTGGCAAAGTAAATTATATAGACTAATTTGAAAATGTCAAACTAATTTTGCATCCTCAGATAGATCCAACTTAGTTATGATGTTCTGTTACTTTGAAATATTGGTGTACTTGGTTAGTTATAGTTCAACAAAGATTTTTGTGTAATATTTTACAAGAGATATTGATGTTTATTTTAAGACTTTTGAAACTTAGTCAAGTTTTGGAATCTGGGTAATGTTAATTTCACAAGATGAGTTAGGAAATGTCTCCTTCTGTTTTATGGAGAAGTTTACATTAAATTAGTATAATTTATTCTTAAATGTTTGTGAAAATTTTCCAGTAAAACCACCTGGTTCCAGTGTTTTCTTTGTTGAAATGTTTTAAAGTTGCATAATATATTTCTGTAGCAATAAAGTACTATTAAGGGCATTTATTTCTTCTTCAGTGAGTGTTGAAAATTCAAGGAATTGAAATTTGCTTTCAAGAAATTTGCCTACTGCAACCATAAATTTAAATTTTAGACTAAAACTGTCCATACTTATATTTTTAACCTTTTGAAGTTTGTGGGATATATACAGTAGTGTTCCTTGTGCCATTGTAATTTCCTCTTGTAATTATAATTGTTGTTATATGGTTACATCTTATGATGTTCAGAAGTCTTACAGAGCTGGAATTCAAAGCCCAGGCCCATATTGCCAGCCCCTGCTATGCCATGTTTTGATGTTGGTAATTTGATTCTTTCACTTTTTTCCCCCAGCCAGATCAAATAAAGCTGACCAATATTACTGGTTTTGATATATCCTCTTTTCTAAAGTAAGCTTTGTTTTCTAAACAACAATTTAAATACTTCCCAGAGGACCAGAGTACATCAGATAGGATACTTGCCTTGCACACAGCCAACTGAGGTTTGATCTCTGGCATCCCATATGTTCTCCCCAAACTCTGCCAGGAATGATCCCTGAGCATAGAACCAGAGGTAAATTTTAACACTGGCTGTGTCCCTAAAGACAAAAATAAATAGATAAAATAAATACCTCCCAGAAATTGATTTGTTGTATAGTCATTTTTTAGTTTTTTAATTTTTTTATTACTTCCATTTTGACCAGAGATTCTTTTAGAGTGTGTCATTTAATTTCCATTCTCTTGGGAAATATTTTCCAGATACCTTTTCATTATAGAATTCTAATATAATGGCATTGTTGTCAGAGAAATGATTTTGTATGATTTAAAATTTTGAAATACATTAACCTTTATTTTATGGCCTTAAATATGGTTCATACTAGTGAAAGCTTCCTTTAGACCATTAAAAATAACTTTTTAAAATAAGGTGAGAGTCCATGTGCATTTCTCCATGACTACCTTGTCTCAAGTTCACATCAGGCAAAAGTTGGTCTGGAAGATTAACTTTATGGACTCCACAAGGTTCAGAGCCCAAGGAGATTGAACCTGTGCCAAGCCTGTTGGTAGTAAAGTATGGAGCAAGTACACCAGTTATTTATGCCTAAGTAGGCAGTGAACCAGAAAGCTAGCGTGACTTGCAGCTATGTCAGTTGTTTTGTTTGAAGGAAGCTGGAGGAAAATATTCAAGAACAGCTTTGAATACACAAACAGTTGAAGTCATCATTTCGTGCAAAAGGGAGAAGATGCTACTATGGGCTCTATATTGTCAAATAAAAGGCAAATAATTTTTGGTTGGCAAGACTGAACTTTGTGTAGTTACTATAGAATTTTAACTTTTAGAAACTTTATTATAGGGAAGTTAAGAAGTGAGAGTCTTTTCGGCAAGTCAATAGAAAGAACAATGAAAGAACTTACTAGAGAATATGTAATTAAATAATAATTAATATGCTAAAATTTTTATAATTAGAAATTTTTACTTTATTTCAAAAATATTTTTTTTGAGAAAAACACTAAATATCCTATGGTTTTTTTTAATCACTTAAGAAAAAAAAGAATTCACAAAGTGAATGAATAGGGAAGTAGAAAGCCTGTCTAGAGTACAGGTGGGGTGGGGTGGGGAGGAGGGAGGTACAGGACATTGGTGATGGGAATGTTGCACTGGTGAAGGGGGGTGTTCTTTACATGACTGAAACCTAAGTACAACCACATTTGTAATCAAGGTGTTTAAATAAAGATATTAAAAAAAAGAATTCAATAGAGAAACATATAAGATAAAAAAAGTAGAGTAGGAGAAGCCAGAGAGCTAATAGCTAGTACTGTGGGTAAGGTATTTGTCTTGCACTTGTCTTGTGCCCAGGCTCAATTCCCAGCATCCATAATGTCTCCTAAGGTATGATCTCTGAATGCAAAACCAGAAATAAGTGTTGAGCACTGCTGGGCGTGACCCCAAAACAAATAAACAAGCAAACAAAAAAAAAGGTATAGCAGGAATTTGCACTTAGAAGACCAGAAATTCTACTTTTTACTTGTGTGTGATCTTTTGCAAGATAATTAGCATAGTCTGTTACAACAAAATGGCGAGTCAATGTGTGCTTTGCTATGTGCAGGAATTATGCAGTCTTGTGAGCCTTACAGGAACTGGCATTAGGAGCTGTGTTATCCTGAGGCTTCAGATGAGGAAACAGTTTTATGATGGAATAGTAATTTTCCCAAGGATGCAAAGCCAGTGAGAGTGAGTTGTGAAGCTGGGATTGGAACCTAGGAAGCAGTTATTCTGACTCAAAACATTTGCTCTTAACCATGTTGCTCAGACTACCAGATCCATGGAAATAGTTGCTAGGAATTTCAAGTTGATCTATAGAACACTGAAAATTGATCCAAAGTATCTATATGGCACTGCCTTTCTCTTTTTGTTTGTAAATGTCAGATCATAGACAATTTTTATATAGGTCTCTGCTCCAGGAGCTGTGATAGCTGAGATCCAGGAACTTCCCTTGCATTACTGTCTCTCTGTCCCTCCCACAGGCCTTCTCAAACTCTCATAAATTCCTAAGTGAGAAGAGTCTCAGGAGTAGTTTTTGCTCTATGGAGTGACTTCTGGGTGGAGACAGATGAGGGTTGCCTAAAGAGATATCAAGTCATGATTAGAAGTTTGGCCTTCTCATCCTCCCCTACTGCCACTCCATAGAGGGGACAGAGGAGTTGACAATGGAGGTCACGAGTGAGTACATCTAGGTGAACCCCCTCCCTCACCCTGCCCCTTAAAACTTTCCATAAGACAGTCCTGAGAGCTTTCAGGTTGGTGACAGGAGATGCAAGAGTGGGGTTTCAGGATGGAGTGATAACACAGCATGTAGGGCATTTGATTGCATGCAGTTGACCTGGGTTCCATCACCTGCATCCCATATGGTTCCTCTCACCTCTATTACCCCACCCCACCTCTAGCCTGCCAGGGGTGATTTCTGAGAGCAGACTCAGGAGTAACTCTGAGCACCACTGGGTGTGGCCCAAAGCCAAAAATAAGTGGGTTTTCAGGAGGGGCCTAGAAAGTCACACATCTAGAAAGTCATACGTCTCTTCTCTTTGTACAATCACTTGTGCCCTTTATCAGACAGATCCTTTTACAACAGGCAGTTAAGTGCAAGCATTTTATCCTCTACATCCTGTGAGCTGCTGGAGCAAATGAATTGAATCCAGAAGAGAGGAAGTCATAGGAATCTTTGATTTGTAGCCTCTTGGCAGAGGCCAGATTGTTACCTGTAAGCACAGGGTCAGAAGCACACAGGAGACAACCTGAAAGAGTGTGTGTGTGTGTGTGTGTGTGTGTGTGTGTGTGTGTGTGTGTGGTGAGTAGTGTGTGTGTTGTGTGTGTGTTGTGGGGCAAACTTGGTGGACTATGATTCTACCTCTGGGTAGGGTGTCAGAATTGAGTTGAGGCATAGGACCCCAACTGATATCAAGACAGTTGCTTGGTGTTTGTGTGTGGGAGAATCCCCCACACTAGAAGGAAAACACCGATTTCTCTTTTCCTACCAACAGTTTTGTCCTCGTTGCTCACAGCCTCACAGCATCATTATCATATGGCACAATTCTAACACTCTCTGGAGTACAGAGGCCTTACCTGAGTGTCAAGCCAGCGACAAGACCAGATCTTGCCTTTTTGTTGCTACTTCTCCCTCCAATTGCTTCCTATACGGAAAAAGGAGTTGAGTCATCTTGAGTTTGAAATGACATTCTCTGGCTATTCAAGGAAATATTTGAATGAACTTTCACGGCTTTGAGTGGACTTGGAAAAACACTTATTTACAGGGTTCACATGGAAATTGTTACCAGGTACCATTAGGGGGCACTTTGATTTCAGACTCCGTAGCCACATTGTGTTTTATATAGTGGTCCTACAAGGCTGGATATTAGCTGGTTGGCATCACCAAGTATATAGAAGCAGTGACTAAGCTTCTGAGGGGTTAGCCAGTGTAGACTAGACCACTCTGCTCTGCAGGGTAGAAATTGGGTTTCAAACTCAACTTCATCCAGTTCCAAAGTCTACCCTCCACCATGGTGACTGGAGTTATGACAGCAAATAATCCAAAGGGAGGCCAGAGATCAGGAAAGTTCCTGATCAGTATTAACCGTGACAAAACAGGGGCCAGGGCTTAGGGCATTCGCCTTGCACGTGGCTGACCCGGGATGGATCTGGGTTTGATTTATAGCATCCCATATGGTCCCCTGAGCCCGCCAGGAGCGATTTCAGAGCACAGAGACAGGAGTAACCCTTGAGCGTTGCTGGGTGTGGCCCCCAAACAAAACAAATAAACAAAATATGTGACAAAATCAGGCACTTAAACTGCTTTTCCGTTGTCGAGAGTAAAAAGCCTGGCAAATCAACGAAATTGCTAGAACTAAGGAATATCATGTGACATCAGGAAGGGATACATACAGAATGATCTTTCATAGGCGAGGTATGTTGTAGGGTAGCAAAAAAGGACCAAAGTACATCATGAGTACTGATCCATGTCTCTCCATCTGTCTGAGTTGGAGGGTGCTGATGATAGAGGGCACTGGAGTTCTATTTTTTTTTTTTTGGTTTTTGGGCCACACCCATTTGTCACTCAGGGGTTACTCCTGGCTATGCACACAGAAATCGCCCCTAGCTTGGGGGACCATATGGGATGCCAGGGGATCGAACCGAGGTCCGTCCTACACAAGCGTTTGCAAGGCAGACACCTTATCTCTAGCGCCACCTCCCCGGCGCTGGCACTGGAGTTCTTGAGGGAGGAAAGTGGGTATACTGGTCATGGATATAGTGTTGGAATTATTTGCATAAAAACAATTACTAGCAGTATTGTAAATCGCAGAATTCTTTTTAAGTTAATATCTTTATTTAAACACCTTGATTACAAACATGATTGTGGTTGGGTTTCAGTTAAGTAAGGAACAACCCCCTTCACTAGTGCAACATTCCCATCACCAATATCCCAAGTCTCCCTCCTCCCCCCCCACCTGTACTCTAGACAGGCTCTACTTCATTCATTCACATTGTTAGGATAGTTCTCAATGTAGTTATTTCTCTAATTACACTCATCACTCTTTGAAATCACAGACTCTTAGTCAATAAAATTCTTTTTAGACAGAAGATAAAGGGGCCAGAAAGATAGCATGGAGGTAGCCTTGCATGCAGAAGGACGGTGATTTGAATCCCAGCATTTCATATGATCCCCTGAGCCTGCCAGGAGCAATTTCTGAGTGTAGAGCCAGGAGTAACCCCTGAACACTGCCAGGTGTGACCCAAAAACAAAAACAAAAAAGAAGATAAAGGGTCTGAAGCAGTTGCGCAAGAAGTAGGTCCTTTGCCTTGCACATGCTAACCTAGGACAGACTGCGTTTGGATCTCCTGGTATCCCATATGGTCCCCTAAGCCAGGAGCAATTTTTGAGCGCATAGCTAGAAGTAACCACTGAGTGTCACAGGGTGTGCCCCCCAAAAAAAGAAATAAGGTAAAGTAAAAGAAAATAAGAAAGAAAATATCTGTGGACCAGGGCTCAAGCACATGCTCTGCTTATGAGTATTCTGAATTAGTTTTCCAGCACCAAGGGTCCCCTAAGCACTGCAGAAAATGAATCCCCTGAGCTCTAAGATGGAAATTGCACTTGATCACTACTGCCAAATGGCTCCCCCCAAAAAAAATCCCAAAAGAAAAACTGGCAATATTTGTGCATATAACTGGGTAGGAAAGAAAGTGCTGAAAGCACAGGAAGTAAGAATTACTCGCATTAAGTTTATTTCACTTAAGGTAAGGTCTCTTATTATGTAGATTGCTTTAGAAATTCATTCATGGGCCCGGAGAGATGGCACAGCAGCGTTTGCCTTGCAAGCAGCCGATCCAGGACCAAAGGTGGTTGGTTTGAATCCCGGTGTCCCATATGGTCCCCGTGCCTGCCAGGAGCTATTTCTGAGCAGACAGCCAGGAGTAACCCCTGAACACCGCCGGGTGTGGCCCCAAAAACCAAAAACCAAAAACCAAAAAAAAAAAAAAAAAAAAAGAAATCATTCATCTCTTAAGTGGAATCAATGCTATGCATCCTCTCAACTTTCTTTTCCTTTAGAGAAATGTTGTAATATTTCTTCACGAGTCTAAATTACTCTACAAATAGAAATCTCTGGTACCCTGGTTCCATTTTCTGTGTCAACTATTGAATTTTGGGGTGTCTATTGATCCAAAAGATCTAAATAGTTTCATGAGATCACCTTTAAATTGCAGGCAAGCTAAGGAATGGATGAAGATCACAGCTGCAGAAATCTTATTACTGTAAATAGCTTTCACAAGCACAATGTAATATTAGTAATAAGCTCTTGTGACCATCTAAAATGAATCCACAGATCCATTAATCTACAGGTCCACTTATATTCATGTAGGGGCTGGAGAGATAGTATAGGGGTGAAGGAAATTGTCAAGCATAAGATTGTGAGCAAAACCTGCTGTGCTGCATATTTGTGAGAACTCTGGCAGGTGACTCCTTGCCATGAGCTTCTCAATGAGGCTATTAAAATTCAGTGAATTCTGGGTCCATTTAGCTTTTATGTTACTCTCATCACAAAAGTAATACCTCCTATCTATCTATCTATCTATCTATCTATCTATCTATCTATCTATCTATCTATCTATCTATCTATCATCTATCTATCTATCTATCTATCTATCATCTATCTATCCATATATGGGTTTTTTTTTTTGTTGTTGTTTTGGGGTCATACCCGACAGTGCTCTATGCTCAGAAATCACTCCTGGCAGGCTCAGGAGACCATCAGGGATGCCGGGATTCGAACCACTGACCTTCTGCATGAAAGGCAAACGCCTTACCTCCATGCTCTCTCTCTGGCCCCGTATCTATCCATGTATCCATCCGTCCAATATATTCCAGTGAGAACTTCATTTGCTACAAAATTATATTTACATAGTCAATTGAGAACCTATAAATTTGTGTTTGGGAGGGTGGGTCACACCAGGAAGTGTCTTGAACTATAATCCTATACTTTATCTTACACTCAAGACATATAGGTTAATAGATTCACTTGAGGCCTAAGAGTCATGCAAAGTGCTAACTATACTCTTAGGGTTCTTTCCTGGAAGCTAGTACACAGCTGCTGGGGCAGTACTCCCTCTACCCTGACTGCTCATGGAGCTTCTCCAGGACAGGAGACACGCTGACAGAGGGTGTGCCCCACTGAGGTTCTCAAGTTAGTTCTGTCCTTGCAGCTGTGTGAAGTCAGGAAAAACACTTTGTATACTGGTTCTTGATTTTTTTCTTTGTCTTTTAAAAATATAGACTTTTGTTGTGGTTTGTTTTGGGGCTACAACTGGAGGTGGCTCAGGGATCACTCCTGGTGGGACTTGGGGGTCATACA